>NW_006433949.1:3609761-3612384 GCF_000325575.1 Pteropus alecto | reverse complement strand
GCCCCTTGGCTCCTATGAGCTTCGCTAGCCCCGTCTGGGACATGGGCTCAGGGCAGCCCATTGGAAGATGAGAGGGAAGCGTGTCTGCGGCACTTTGCACAGTGCAGGGGCTCTGGCCAGTGCTGGACAAATGCCAGCGCAGGGGACTTTGCGAGCTTGAGGGCGTGGAGAGGTTGCCTCCCTTCACATCGGCCTCCATTAGCTGCGGGGTGCTGAGCGACGGCAGCAAAGGAACAAAGTGGATGTCACCCAGAGTGGAATGACCAGAGGAGGTGCTGACGGCCCTCATGCCCGTTAGGGGAAGCTCAGAGCAGCTGGGTTCTGGGATGTAGTCTGTGGGGCCCAGGGCCTGCCACAGGGCCAAGGTGCTGGCCACCCCGGGCTCCATCAGGACAGTGCTGTGACATAACACCGGGTTGGCTTCACGTCAACGGTGCCGTCACGTCATCCACACTCACAGCGTGCCAGGCGGTCTTGGGCCCTGACCCCCCAGCCGTCACCCACGGATACCTTGCTCTGCCGTGTGGGGGATGTGTCGTCATCCCATTTTATAGACGAGGAAACCGAAGCTCAGGGACGCGAGGCTCTTGCCCGAGGTCACCCTCCTGGAGGTGTCAGTCTGCTCCATGGCCCTGGCCCTTGCCCACCATGGCTGTGCTCAGTGTGAGGTAGATTTCCGAGCGGAGAAGGCTGGGGCGCAGGGGCTCCAGGCTCCCCACCCGCCTCTCTGACGGAGCCCCCCTCCCCGCTGCCACCCC
Source organism: Pteropus alecto (assembly GCF_000325575.1). Classification (NCBI taxonomy): domain Eukaryota; kingdom Metazoa; phylum Chordata; class Mammalia; order Chiroptera; family Pteropodidae; genus Pteropus; species Pteropus alecto. Next base: position 3,611,626 of record NW_006433949.1, on the reverse strand, counting down.
CAGTTCTGTTCCACATGTACGACTCGGACAGTGACGGCCGCATCACCCTGGAAGAGTACCGAAATGTAAAGTATGCTCCTCGCCCAGCCAGGGCTCCTGGCGCTTCCCCGCCCCGCGGCCCCGAGGGAGGCCCGCGGTCACCTCCACCTCGCGTCTGCCCCGCCGGCAGGTGGTAGAGGAGCTGCTCTCCGGGAACCCGCACATTGAGAAGGAGTCGGCTCGCTCCATTGCCGACGGGGCCATGATGGAGGCGGCCAGCGTCTGTGTGGGACAGATGGTGAGTGCCACACCGCTCCCCCCAGCCGGGGACATCCCAGAACCCCACCCTCCACCTCCCCCGCGGACTCCCGCCCAGCCTGGCCCTGGTCGTAGCCCGTTTCTGGAAGGCCCCAGAGGACATAGACCGCACGTGTCCTGCTTTCCTGACCCCCCCTGGAGACCCACCGGAGGTCCCAGCCCATGGAGAGCCGTACCAGGCCAGGGAGGCCAGGCTTCGGGGCCTGACGACCAGCTGTGTAGCCTCCTAGGCCCATGGGCAGCACCGGGCACCGTGACAGGCCGGTCCCTGTACAGCACAGGCTCATTTTACTTATTAATGAGTGGCTCAGAGGGGATTTGTGGCCTGAGGGGGGTTGGCAGGGAGCTCTTTCTTGGGCCACCGGGTCCGGGGGTCCTGAGAAGCTCAGAGTGTGTTGGGGGGAGGGAGAGGGAAGGAGAGGGAGGTGCACGTAGATGAAACAGAAAGGCACTCAGCCTTCGGAGCTTGGAGTCGATGGGGGCGGAAGACCCCTGGGGATTAGAACAGAGGCACTGCTGAGGCTGCCCCCAGAGCTCCAGGCCAGGGACGGGGTTAGAGCTGGGATGCGGGAGGATGCATGACATGCAGGGTCACAGTGGAGCAGAAATGGCCGGGCCGTCTGTCAGACACAACTGCCGTGCCGGTCAGGCCTGTGATGAGTGTGAACAGCCAGGCCACGGTTTCCCCAGCTGGCACTGCCCGACAGCTGTCTGGCGGGGGCGTCCTGGGTCCTGGCGGCTGTCGAGCAGCATCCCTAGCCTCTACCCACCAGGCGCCAGCCGCACCTTCTGGGTCGGGACAACCACAGATGTCTCTAGACGTTGCCCATTGCCCCTGGGGGGAGGGGCAGAATCGTCCCTGACGCGAAGAACTGTTGAACCAGAGAGTTGGAGTAAGTGCTAAGTGACAGTTGGCGTTTTGTCTGAGTGGATGCACGGAGTCCCCTGCAGGTCACCCCCCACCACCGGACACGCCAGGCAGGCCAGGTGTCCGCATAAGTCCTCTTCAGTCAGGTGATCATACAGCGTGCGCAGGCACTGTGCTAGGTACTTCATGCACGTTTTAATCATTTTATAGATTTTTAGCCTTGTTTTACTGGTGGGGAAACAAAGGCTCAGGGACATGAAGAATTGTCTGGAGTTCAAGGGCAAATGATCTTTGCTATGCTTAGTGGACTCCCTCCTGTAGGGCGGGGTCTCCCCCATGCAGCCCTAAACACTGGCTCTGAGCCCCTAGGGGGGCAGGCATGTGACCCTCTGATGGGTTTCGGGTGGTCCCCCTGAGGCCGTCCCCATCTTTGCCCCTGTGGTTCGAAAGTGGCTGTGACTCCAGACAGCTTTATGGCTTCGGGTTCACCACAGCCCGAACGGAAGGGTGTTTGCCTGCTGGAACCTGCTGTCTGAGCCCCAAGCCTGTCACCATGGGTCACGGCAGGCCGAAGCTTGCCCCCAGGGGTGAGGGCTGCGGTCATGTTGGTCATGTTATCGGCCTCTATTTTAATCTGTCTGCTTCTCGGGCCCAGGGGGAGGCTGCTGGCTTTGGCGAAACCGCCCCCCACAGTGAGTTA
>NW_006433949.1:3606815-3609719 GCF_000325575.1 Pteropus alecto | reverse complement strand
ATTTGATTTAATTACTCTCTCCTTCTTTAATTGCTCCCTGTCCCGCTCTAGTTTCAATTGGCGACAGTTTTCTTAATTTGCTGTAGTAAAATCGCTGGCAGCTGGCAGCTGCTCATCTGCATAAACTCTGCACAAACCTCAGAAGCCGAGGCATTTCGGAGCCGATGCCGGGACTTCCCGGCTGCATGTCCCTCCCCGGTGGCCGTCTTTACTCACGGAGCCTGTGCGCTCTTCAAATACGTTCTCGCGTCCTCGTCGGCCCCGAGAAACGGATGAGCTGTGTGCACACACGGGCGGAGGCGAGGGGCAGCCACGCCAGTTCAATACCATCCGGCCCCTGAGGACGCGTGTTCCTGCCCCGGCTGCCGCAGAGGAGCCGTCGCATCCACCTTAATGGACTTCCAAAGCCACTTATCCACTGGGGCAGTGATTTCTTTCTAGAGTGCTCTCTCGCTCTCTCTCTGGAAAGGCTTCTTGTGGCTTGAGGTGGGGGCTGCCTGGCCGGGGTCTCACCCTGGGGCGCTTCCCTGAACCCCTCCGCCCTCCTAACTTCCAGCCGGTGCCCACCCTCCAGCCCTGAGCTGGGGCCAGCGGGGCCTTGTCTAGAATTAGCCTTCGCAAGAACCTGGGGTTGCCCGCGGTGGTGGGGGCAGGGAGCTCCCCTTCTCCCTGAGCCCGTGGGCAGGCAGGGCAGGGAGCCCTAGGGCCAGGGCTGGCCCAGGTATCTGAGAACCGACTGCATTTATGATTGGTTTTCTGTATGAAAGCATGAAGAGGCATCCACAGGGCTGGAATCTGTCCCTTAGGGAGACAGCTCTGCAGCTCCAGCTGCACAAACAGCCCCACCTGTGCCCCAGGGCCTGACCTGAAAGGTGGGCACGAGGGCGGGGCCCGGCTCGGGAGGCTGTTGTGAGGTCCGCACCAGTCAGGGGTAAATGGCATTTCTAAGGCTCTGGGCGCGTGCCTGCTGCTGTTCCTTAAACACACGTCGTCGGCGGCACAGCATCCGAGGAGGTACGAAGAGAGGCGTCTTTCCTGGCCCTTCGCCCCTCAACCCCAGTCTTGCTCCCTAAAGGGAACCACCCTCGATGGGTTTTCTCTCCATATTTTATTTTCTTAAAGACATGCATCTGTACCAGTGTCTACCTGCAAGGCTTTCATTTTTGATTTCCACACGATGGAGCTGAACTGCCCGGGCTTTTCCTCCTCTCCACGCTGACCCCACACATGCACATGGCAGATGGGGGCGTCTGGGTAGCGGCGCGGGAAAAATGCCTCCCGCACGCACGGGTCCGCGGACATCCTTCTGCTCCTTGTTTGTGTTGGTTTTTTCCACTGTGTACGTGTCTCAGCCTCGTGTAGCTCATCTCCTTAACGGCTGCATGGTGATCAATGCCATAGACGACAGGTTTATTCAGCTGGTGTTCTATTGATGGGCACTGACGTCAGCTGGGCTTTAACTGTCACAAAGGGGACTGCGAGGGGCGGGGGGCTGTTTCTGGAGACCTCGTTGTGCCAGAGCCTGACAGGACTTGTCTCACAAGGTCCCTTTGTGCCCAGAGCAGGAAAGACACAGGTGCAGACGGGCACCGCCAGCCGCTGGGCAAGGGAGAGGCCCCGTGGCCAGACGTTATCACAGTGACTCACTGGGCACACAGGCCAGCCCTTTCCCTTCGACCCCTTCCCCAGTGGTCCGTGAGCTCCGATTAGCCTAGCACTGGTTCTTATCAAGGCTAATGTGATAAGGCAGGACCAGGAAACCACAGGAAGTGCCCGCTCGTGGCTGTGCCGCTGTGAACTGGCGGAGAGGTGGCCATGTGGGGAAGGAGAGCCCTGTGCCTCTGTGCCCACCCCCTTCCTTTCTGGGAGGCCTGCGTGGGGCCTGGTGACCCTGTCCTCGCCTCTCCTCCCACCCTCTAGCCAGTGAAGGGGACTCTGGAGTCCCGGGTGACTGGCCTCGAGCTGGATGTGATCCAGAGTGATTCCCTCTTGTGACTGTGGGCTAAACAGGCCCAACCACCTGTGTTCTGGGGTGGTGGGGGCGGGGGGGAGGGGAGAGGCCTCTCCTGGCAGAAGCCACTCACCCTGCCCTGTGCTCTGTCACCAGGAGCCTGATCAGGTGTACGAGGGCATCACCTTCGACGACTTCCTGAAGGTAGGTGTCTGGGAGAAGAGGGGGGTGGTGCGGGCGTGCGGCCATGTGGGGGGCCCCAGGGGCAGCCAGCTGGCCGGGAGGAGACTGGCATCTCCGTAGAAAGAGGTCAAGCCTGGGACATGGCCTTTAAAACGATTTTAAACTGGTCTTACTTATTTTTATTGAAAAACACGCACACGTGGTCAGAACAATTTAAGCAACACGAAAGAGCGTACAGCGAAAACTCCATCCCTCTCCCATAGCATCCCTCGTCTCCCTTCTCAGAAGCAATCCCTGCTGGAAGCAGGGTTCTGGCATGTTCTATGCCTGTCCAAGCACCAGCTTCTTTGGAAGCACACGGTGGAGCTGATGAGTGCTGTTCGTGCTTTCCTCCCGCCCCGCCCGCCGCCTCTGGCAGGCTCTCCAGCCCCCACTAGTGGACGTGCAGGCCTTGCTGTGCCTTTGCTGTCGAAAACAGTGTCCCAGGCTGGGAACTGGGAACCCTCCCTGCTCCAATAGGCAGGCACCCCGCTGCAGGGAGACAAGCCCCACCCCGTGCCCTCCGCCTGGCACTCCGGCCCTAGCACCCCAGCAGTGGTGTCCCCAAGTTCTTTCCGGGAGTTAAGGAAGACAAAAGTCGGGGCTGAGCCTGGCGTGGGGCCGCCTGCCACACCTCTCCTGTTGGCCAGCGCCTTTCCTTACCAAACTCCACCAGTGGCCCTGACGACTCCGTTGCCACTGGCATTTGGCAGAAACCATCGGGTGTCCAG
>NW_006433949.1:3599190-3606805 GCF_000325575.1 Pteropus alecto | reverse complement strand
CTGTCCACCCAACGGGTCAGAGCCAGTCACCTGGAACCAGATCTGTTTTCTCTGCGTCCTCACACCACACCCAGAACAGATGTGAGACTGGGAAGCACCTGGGGACTGTGGATGTGACAGTGGCAAGAACTGCACTAAGGCCTCCCAGCTGCTTTGACTGCCCCGTTTCCAGCCTTGTGGCTGTCCCCGGAGATGCTATGGGTGACAGCTGGAGAGTCTGAAGTTCTTACATGAGCAGGGGGCCAGGAGGAGTCACCGCCCACCACTCCCTCCGTTCCTGTTGGGGTCCTTCCCGCCATCTCTGTCTGTGGCCCTTTTGGGCCCTGAGTGGCCAGGAAGTTGGCAGGCACAGTCCTGGGAGTGGTGGGGCCTTGTAGGGTGACAGATAAGGTCTGGTAGCCTAAATGTCCCTTGGGATGGGGCCCTGGTCAGGATGGACTGTGGCGGCAGTACTGGGTATGTGGTGGTGGACATGGCCTTTGGGTGGAAATTACTTTTCCTGGGTGTGAGATCGTCTACGCAGAGCACAGGTGACATCCTATCCCAGGGAGGTCGTGGAGACCAAACTACTGTGACTTTTTAATGGACGATAATGGCTTCATGAAACAATTGCACAGTCCTTAACAGTTTACAAACCACTTCTGAGGACGATTCCATTTGAGCCTCCCACCAACGCCCTGTGCCATGGGCAGCACAGGTGGTGGCCTCAGCATTTTTCTGGCGAAAGGAGCGTAATGGGGGTTAGGGAATTCACAGAGCCTGAAGCGGTGGGCGGGGTTCAGATGACTTGGAGCTAAGAGCTTGGAATCAGTACTTAATAACAATTTGCGGTGACAATCTCAGGATTCAAATGTCAGAGCCAAATTAACCATCACAAAGGCAGATGGAAGTTCCTCTTCCTAGCTTAGCTCACAGCCCGCCGGCGCTCCCCACCAGCACGTCTCCGCTGGTGGCGGGGGTGGGGGGTGGGATGGTCCAGGACCTGACTGGTCGCTGCGAGGCCCTCTCACGCTGCTCCGTCCATTCCAGATATGGCAGGGGATAGACATCGAGACCAAGATGCACGTCCGCTTTCTTAACATGGAAACCATCGCCCTTTGCCACTGACCTGCCGCCCCCACCCCCGCCCCCCCAGGAGCCCCTGCCTCTGCGCTGGGCAGCGTCCCCACGAGCCCCGGGCCTTTCGCTGCGGCTCCTGTAAATAGTCAACATTTCTCCATTCATCTCGTTTCCCACAGGGTGTGGTATGCGGGACTTTGTTGTTTTTATCTCTAATAAAAAAGGAAGAGGGTTTGTTAATGAACGTGACTCCTGTCTGTTCCTCATGTCCACGCAAGTGGCTGGGCCATTTGGTGGCACGAGCCGAGTCTGGGGAACAAGCAGCAGCTGACTCATTTTCAAAGGCTGGTTCAGAAGAGATGAGGTTTTTCGTTTTGTTTTTGATTGTGATTTATTTTGGCAAAGTATCTGCTGTTTTCCCTGTACAGGTGCTGGGAAAATTCACCTGCCTTCTTGATCTGAGGCAGTAACGTAAGGACAAGCAGGTCCTTGCCCCGTGGGGGCAGGGACTTGGGTGGGGGGCTCCTCATTGTCCTGACTGCACGTGCCAGCTGTGCCGGCTGCAGGGACTCCCTGAGCTGGCCCCAGCGGTGCTGGGGGCACTGGCATTCAAGGCCTGGCTGGCCGACTCCAGGTGCCCCGGCTGGGTGTGCCATGGCTCGGTCAGGATGGGGGCCAGCTGCAGGGCCCAGCGCTGACAGTCCCCAGCGTCAGTGGCAGCAATAGAGACCGGACACAGCAGGGAAGGTGAGTGCCCAAGGTAAGCATCTCCCACAACTCCGTGGTCAGCTTCTGATTCGGGGACCGGCCGAGGCGGGGGTGGTGGGGGGAGGCGGAAGCAAAGGCGGTTCATCTCAGTTGGTGGCGGCGGCTCGTGAGCCAGCAGAGAGAGGGCTGGCACGTGTTGAACGTGCACAGCTGGTTCTCCATGGCACCGAGATCACCTGCTGACTCCCCCGGGCACGGTCCTGATGGCACTGGGTGCAGCGCAGCCATGGCTGTGGGAGCTGGTCGCTCGTCACATCCCAAGCCGCCTCCTGGTTGTCACGTGTACGACATGCTCGGTCCCTTTATCGACGCTCACTGGGAGGCACCATGCGAGGCTTCGAAGAAAGTTCTGCCAAGAACTGGCAACTGCTGTTATTTGCATCCTGGAATTTTTAATGCGTAGTCTTGATATCAAGCATGCTTTGTATCAGTTTTGTTACAGCCGCACACCGGGGTTCAGTCCGTAATGGGCACAGACAGGCATCGTACCCTTCGCCTGACCCCCCTTCCCCTCCTGGGGCGACCACATTAGCCCTTCCTTCCAGCTCTCTCCAGAGCTGTTTCGTGCACGTAGCAGCAGATACTTGCTTTGGGTGAGGTTACTGTCGGTATTTAAATTTAAAAACCCAAACAGAGCAGTGAGATGCGTTAAAGGGGACAGTGTGACGAGGGGGGCAGGACTTGGCGTGCATGGAGCTTGTGAAGTCCCCATCGGTCGGTGAGAAGGCTGACGCGAGGCGCGTGCCCACATCCTGTCGCCAGGACACATGGAGGATGGGGCCGGGGCCCCTCGACCCAGCCGTACCTGAGAATGCCGGCCTGGACCAGGCCACCGCGGTCTCACGAGGCGAACCGTGGCCTCCACTCTCCCCGATGCCGGCAGATGGGCGGTCGGAGGCTGCGTGGCCCGACCTCTGGGTGACGAGGATGGTCTGAAGTCACTTTCAGAATGCTGCTTCTTACACTAGCACTTAATGCAGCCAACGTGTAGATACATTCAGCACGGTGGGTCAGGGGCGAAGGCCTCTGCTTCCTGCCCCTTCGTGGGGGAGGCCAGCCCTGAAAACTAGAAAGCAGACACCCAGGCAGTCTCTCTGGGGGCTACGGGGGCAGTAGGACAGTTCTCCCTCCCCGCTCCTGCCTCCCTCTCCCTCGCTGCTGGGGAGTGTCTTGCTTGTGCCCTTGGGTTCCCTGGCTGCCAGCAGGAGGAATCTAGCACGTCGCCAGACAGCCTGGCGTGGTGGAATCTGGTACTAGTTAGCTCTTGTCCAGGAAGCATCTCTAGCGACAGCCTCGCAGCCTTGAGAGGCATGCGTCTCCCTTCACGCGCCTCGTCCCTCCCATGTGGTGGCCCCCGTGTCGCTGAGCAGCAGGATCACTGGCAAGGCCTGGATTTCCTGAGACTCTCCCAGTTTAATTTTGTTCTTCTCGACAAAGGCAGTTCATTAATGCAAAGTGTTTTTATAAATAATGAATCTTCCGTCAGCCCCTGTGCCTCGAGTTTGAGTCTGGGAGATGTGGGCACACATCAAACGGTTTCACTTGTTCGGGCCACAGAGGGAGCCGGCCTGATGTCTTTGAAGCTTCGGGCCATGGCTTACCTTAAACAGCTAATTAAAATGAGATTTATTCACCGGGAGCCCAGTCCATGCAGCTCAAAAGGGAGCTAATTTGTTCAGCCGCCGAGGGTGGCCTCTGCCTGGCAGGGCTGCCGAGCTCACTTGGAGCTCTCCCGCCCGGCTCTGGGCGCTGTGTCCATGAGACCTGCTTTTGCTCACTCGGTCATTTGAGGAGTGATCAGGGTTGGCTATTAGTTGGTGCAAACCTCCTAAAAAGGGCAGATCAATACCCCACCATCTAGCGGGGCTGCTGGCCTTTGATGAACAAGGCTGTGGGTCGCTGCTCTGGGCACAGGTCTCAGATGGCCAGCTGGGCAGTGTGGTGTGGACAGGGGACGGAGGCAGGTGGCTTGGAAACAGCTCCTCTTACCTGCTGGACGAGTGGGTGCGCCCAGGAAGGGCCTTTCAGCCGCACAGACCCTGAGCAAGTCCAGCAACGCCCCCGGTCCCTGGATGGGGCACCCCATCTAAGCAGCCGGATGCAGGTGGCATTTGTTCTAAAACAGGCAACTGATAAGTCAAACAGGCGTATCTGTTAACAGCCTTCCTTCTAGCAGGAATAAGAACAGTGACTAAAAGGAAGTGGGGAAAAATCAATGCAAAGTCCAGTATTTTAGGGAAGCTGATAAGTCAGAGCTTTGAGGGCCTCAAGCTATGGGTGGGGAAGACCAGGCAAGGACGGTGTCCTCAGCCTGCCGGATGGTAGCGTGAGGTCACTTCTACGTGTGTCTTTACCCAGGAATCTGGTCGAGAGTGGGAGCGCGTCCTCCACTGCCATGGTACTGGGAACCCAGCTTTTGGATGAACGCGGCGATGTGACACAAACACAGCCACGTGGTAGGTTTACAGAAAGGCCATGGAATGGAAATCTAATCCGAGAAGCTCGGGAGACTTTCCACAGCCGCTCTGGACATGCATCATGGATGAGGGCACAGAGGAAGGTGACGGCAGCTTCCGGTTTGGGCCCGGCACCCTCTCAGGGAACGAATTATTGCCTGACTTTAACAAAACAATTCCATTATCTCTGGTCCAAGGGACTGGAAAAGCCCTTTTGGTGCTTTGCTAATGGGAGACAGGTCACACGCATGGATCTGATCCTTGTCGCTGAGCGGCTGAACCTGTTCCTACCTGCCTGCAGTTAACAGGGCTGAAGCTGAACTGTGTCGCTGCAGACAGCACAGTGACTTACGTAGGCTGATGCAGAGTTAAAAATACAAGTTGCCTTGGCAAGGGTTCTGCAAACACCTGCTTTGCAAGCTGTCCTCCCACACAGTGACCTTGGGAAGGCCTTGGAGAGTTGAGTGGGAGGAGCCAGGGTTTTAACCACAACTTCCCAGGGCCTCGGGGTCACCTTTGTCTCTGAGCTCTTCCATGATCAGTGAACAAGTACTAGCAGGGGTTCAGTGGTGGATGATTCAGGCCCCGGCAGGACCGAAGACTGATGGTGTCTACTCATCCCTCTACCTAGCCTGTCGACCAAGCCAGCAAGGGACTAGGTCTGGTCTTTACCCCAAGAGTGGTTCACGGGCACAGGATGGCCGAGGGATGTGCTGAGAAGCACTCTGCTGCCACCGCCACCTCAGAGGAATGACGAGGCAGCATTCGTCCCAACACCGGACAAGGGAAGAGGAGATATGACAAGACAGGCTCAGCTCTCAGGGGGAGGTGGAACTCTCCCTCCCTCCCTCCCTCTCCTAGGGAATGAAAAGGTCCCGGTGCCGAGCCATTGTTGGAAGCCCATGTTCAATATGAGGCTGAAAGCGAGTCGGCACCCACGTGGTGTCCACTGGAGCCCGGCGAGGGGGACTCTGCCAGCACACATCAGAGGCAGCCCCTGTCCAAATCGCCACAGGCCCCTGCAGCAGGAGCCAAGTGACCATCTGGCCTGGCCACGCGGGGTGAGGCAGGCGAGTGTGTATGGCTCAGAGCGCAGTGGCCCATGCCGGCCAGCTCCATAAGCTCGGCTAGCACAGCTGCTGCCCAAGGCGAAGGCCCAAGGTGGGACTGTCACAGACCTGCCCGTGATGGCTGGCCACCAGACAGCTTTCATAAGACTGGGCCCTCACCAGAGGAAGCCATTTCTCTATAATGCTGGGCACAGTTTGGCATTTAAATACAGGGCGGGAAGCATTAGCATCTTAAATTTGGGGCCACTAGTTCTTGAGGGGGGTGGGCGGGGAGTTGTCAGTTTTCCCTGCCAGGAAGGACCAAAATGATACTGTTGGGGAAATTTGGTGTTTCCTCTGATCAGCTGAACCCAGTCAGCCGGGGCGAGGCTTCCACGTGGCAGGGGAAGGTGATGCCGTCCTAGGCTCTTTTAACCATGAATTATTGCTGGGGCAGCAGCAGCACCAAGGCGGCACGTGGCCTGGACTGAAAAGCGCAATCTAGTGGCAGAGATGGAATTCTCAGAAAATGCCCTGGTGTACCATTTCACATGTAATTTTGTGGGTTTTTGGATCCTGGGCTGGGAACCAAGTAGTGGTGATTCCGGGAAAACTACTCAACTGTGGACTTCAAAAGCAGGCCACCGTGCAAGGTGAGCCTTCCGGGGGCGGGAGGGTGCTGTCATAGTGGGCCTTGCCAGGAGGTGAAAAATCATTTGAGCAATAAATAAATTTAAAAAATTTAATATTAGAACCAACATAGACATAAAGTAGAAAGCAAAAGTCATACAATGTTTTGAGACAAGACACTAGAGTCTTAGCGTCTGGCCCCCCGGCGCCCCCACAGCTTATGGGAGTCTCTGTCATCAGGGGAGGCAGCGAGGGCAGAGAGTGAGAAGCAGAAGGCTGCAGAGAAAAGATGATGAGTCCGCTGCCAACTCCACCTGCGAAGGAGCTCCCTCAAAACAGCCAGTGGGGAGAAAGGTGAGGGGGATGAGCAGCGGGGGGCGGACGTGTGTCAAGACGTTTTTTTGTTGCTGGGTAATTTGTTCGTTTCTAAAGGAACTCTGATCCTTTCTGCATCAGGCCGATTTCTGCCAGGAGGTAAAGTTTACAGCAGAAAACACTGCCGGAAGTTGGCATACTCCGGCATTACGGTTTGGGTCCGCTAAACTCTTCTCAAAACCCAGGCACTGTTCGTGAACGGGAGCTGTTAAAAACAAACGCTGCGCTTGTAACGTTTTACACTGGACCGGCTGCTGGCAGTGAATAGCAATAGTTTCAAACTATTTTTTCAGTTAAATTTTCGGGGTCAGATTTCTTTTAGACTCTTCCACTGTCTTAGATTGCTGCAAAGCTAAGAAGGCCAAATGACCTGTGAAATCAGACGGGAAAGGACTGCTTCTTAATAGGAGTGACATACTTTACCTAGAGGCCCAGTTGCGTTAAGACTGTGAAAGATGAAAACCTTATCATGTTAGGTCACTAGGCGGTCAGGCCGCCACACGCCAATGAGAGTAAATACTTCATTTATGAGGTAAGTTGGCTGAAAGGAAGCGGAAAGCCCTCCTGACGATGCCGCCTTTCCAGGAGGCAGTCTGAGAGAGCAGAGCTCTGGACTGTGAAGACACGGTCCCCAGTCACAGCTCTCCATCTGGCTCCGCTGTCCTATTCTGCTAGACGTGGATTTTTAACGACTGGATATCTTAAGCAATCTGAAAACCTTCACGACTCAAGGTTCCAGGGCTCTGAGTAATGGCACGCATTTCCCAATTTTATACATTCGTGTACGGTAGAAAAACTTCACTTTGGGGGCCAAACTACCTCCACGCTGAAAAATGAGTCTTCTGTGTCCACAGCTGTCTCCTTTCCTGTTCTCGACAGTCCCTTGTGTCCTTTTCTCGATCAAGAGTTATGTATTTTGTCTTTTCGAAAACTGCTTCGGGTTTCACGAAACATTACTACTGCCTGGTTTTCTGTCTCATCAGCCTGTTTCTATGCTTCGCCTCCTCTCTTCTTTGTGGTCACGGCACCTCTTTGAGCTCTGAGTGACAGCTTGGTGCCTCTACTCCAGTCACTTCTCTCAGTCCTGGGTTCGGTAGTCAGCACTTTCACGGTCACTCTGGTCATGTTTTCCATTTCGATTTCCCTCCCTAAGATCGAGTTAATTCAGGAGTGTCTGGCGTTTGCAGGTATGTTTTTATTAACTTTTTGTTGATTACTTTTACTGCACTGAGGATGAGGGGCACCGAATTTGGTCTGTGTGGTCTCAACTCTGAGGCC
>NW_006433949.1:3576881-3593544 GCF_000325575.1 Pteropus alecto | reverse complement strand
CGTAATAGAAGTGACATACTTTACCTAGAGGCCCAGTTGCGTTAAGACTGTGAAAGATGAAAACCTTATCATGTTAGGTCACTAGGCGGTCAGGCCGCCACACGCCAATGAGAGTAAATACTTCATTTATGAGGTAAGTTGGCTGAAAGGAAGCGGAAAGCCCTCCTGACGATGCCGCCTTTCCAGGAGGCAGTCTGAGAGAGCAGAGCTCTGGACTGTGAAGACACGGTCCCCAGTCACAGCTCTCCATCTGGCTCCGCTGTCCTATTCCGCTAGACGTGGATTTTTAACGACTGGATATCTTAAGCAATCTGAAAACCTTCACGACTCAAGGTTCCAGGGCTCTGAGTAATGGCACGCATTTCCCAATTTTATACATTCGTGTACGGTAGAAAAACTTCACTTTGGGGGCCAAACTACCTCCACGCTGAAAAATGAGTCTTCTGTGTCCACAGCTGTCTCCTTTCCTGTTCTCGACAGTCCCTTGTGTCCTTTTCTCGATCAAGAGTTATGTATTTTGTCTTTTCGAAAACTGCTTCGGGTTTCACGAAACATTACTACTGCCTGGTTTTCTGTCTCATCAGCCTGTTTCTATGCTTCGCCTCCTCTCTTCTTTGCGGTCACGGCACCTCTTTGAGCTCTGAGTGACAGCTTGGTGCCTCTACTCCAGTCACTTCTCTCAGTCCTGGGTTCGGTAGTCAGCACTTTCACGGTCACTCTGGTCATGTTTTCCATTTCGATTTCCCTCCCTAAGATCGAGTTAATTCAGGAGTGTCTGGCGTTTGCAGGTATGTTTTTATTAACTTTTTGTTGATTACTTTTACTGCACTGAGGATGAGGGGCACCGAATTTGTTCTGTGTGGTCTCAATCTCTGAGGCCTTCTCGGTCACTTTCTGCACACGGTCTGTGAGTATCTGAAAGGGTTTAAGATTCTACATACGTCTACTGGACCGAGCTTGTAAATCCTTCTGATGCGAAGTATTTTTACTGATTAGATCCATTGCTCACCCGCTATGAGCATGGATTTTGTTATTTGTAGTTCTGTCAGTTTTTTGCTTTGATATTTTGAAGGTATATTAGGCGGCTGAGAACACTCTAAATCAAGAGTAATGCAAGGGTTTGCCTCTTAATCCTTGGGAACAGAAGCTATTTATCAAACTGAACAGTTCCCTCATGTTGCCCTGTTTGCTCTTAGTGGCTTAACATGATGGTTCCTCTGATAGCTCTTCCCCTTCTCACTCAGTCTCTATTTGGAATCACCTACCAGCCCTCCTGGAAGGTGGCTGTTTATTCGATGAATATGTAGAAATTATCTACTTTGGATCACGTGTTGTAGACACAATAGTAAACAAAACAGTAATGAAATAATGGTATAAATATATAATTATAAACTGGTAAAAGCTCTGAGGAAAAAGTATTGCTACCTTAGGTTTATACGAGGTGGTGGCATCAGAGAAGGCCACCCACCCGAGTGAATGCTTGATCTCAGGCCCAGAGGAGGGGTGGGTGCTGGGGCCTCCAGGCTCAGACCAGCACATCCCCAAAGAAGAGAAGGTTGGGGACCAGGAAGGGGCCAGCAGGCCGCAGCAGGGCCTCACCTGGTGCCGCAGCCAGGCCCTGCACTGCAGTGGACACAAGGACAGGGGAGATCCACGAGGCGTCCGGGAGAGAAGGGAGCCCAGCTGGGGCCAGAATAGCTTGGCTGGGGGTGTCGCTCTGGAGACAGGCAGGGAGCAGACGTAGGGCTAAGGAAGTGGAGGTGTGTGGGGGGAAGGAGGTATGGATCTGAGTCATCAGTGTGTGGCGGTACGCAAAGCCATGAGAGGGAACAGAGTAGGGTGACAAACTCCAGCTGTTCACAGGCAGCTAGAGACAGAGAAGCAAAGGCAGTTTGGGAATGTGGGGTGTCACAAATGCACCCTGGGGTGGTGCTCCTGCCCCCAAGCACTGAAAATCTGGTGCAGAGCTCCATCAAATTGGTTCTTCCCGTTTTCTCCCTTCTCCCACCGAGGCTGCTCCCTAAATACTGTCGTAGGGAAAAGTAAGTGCGAGGTCATAGTTGTGACCCGCCATGGTGTCACAGGACGAACGGCAGAGGGGAAGAGCACTCTGGAAGGCCAGCTGGTCCACGGCGAACTCATAGGCATGGACCAGCCCCCGGTGCCTAGAGAGAGCAGAGATGGAGACAGGGTCAGCGCCCCCTGCCAGCCCTCGCCCCTCGGGCTTCTGTCTTCACAGCAGGCATCTCCTTAGGCAGGACGGCAATTCATTTTAACAGCTATACCCTTTGGGCCCACAGTGCGTTGGACACTCAAAGTCTTGGGACTTGAGATAAACAGGTAAGTGGACAAGTTTAACGGAGGAAATTAAGTGCTGGGAGGCACGGCACCTGGCCTCAGCGAGGCTGCTCAGAAGCCAGCCCACAGTCTACTGAGAAAAGGCACCTGAGTCACAGGAGGCCTGGGCTAAGATTCTAACCACCGGGTCCCTAAGCCCTTTGTCTTGGGCTCCCTGCGGCACTATGGCCAGCCCTCCCTGCGGTCCGCATCCCCTGCAGCCATGCTGCAGGAGCAGTGCGCTCCCGTGGGAAACGCTTACAACAGGCACTCAGCACCTGCTGCACGCTGGTACCGCTCCCCTGCATCCATATTTGGCTGACTGAGGGTGCATCCTGTAGGGAACAACGTGGCCTGGTGGGGCTGTCACTAAAATCAGACTAAACTGTCTTTTCTGAACACCTCCAAGCCCAGCGCAACCCACTGACCTCCTGTGAGTGGCGAAGTCGTCCAGGTCGGCACTCCGCACCACCCTCTCGTAGGGCACGTTGGCCGTGATGAGCCTGCGGCTGTTAAAGGAGATGTGACGGACGGGGTGTCTGGAACACAAAGCGGGGGGCTCCTGTAAAGGTAAGTCCCACCGAAGCTGGGCACGGCCTGCGTTTGCTACCACAGTTTTGAAAGTTTAGAGCTGCACGGGACTCTAGAACCCACGCTTTTCTCTTACAGAGGAAGAAACGGGGTCCTCAGAAGGGTGGTGTCTCGCCTCTGCTCCCAATGCTGGTCGGAGCCAGGCCACTCTGTAAGCAAGTCCCAGTGCCCCCGATGCATGCTGGTCGGTTGCCCAGCAACGTGGTGTTTTGGACACACAGATAAACTCGGCAGCATGGTAGAGAACAGCCCCGTTTCTGCCCCCCATGGCTGGCCTGGGACAAGTCACTCAAGCTCTCTGAGCCAGGTTCCCCATGCACAGGGACTGGGGGTGTATTCCGTGGTGACCCATAAAAGGCCCCTGAGTCGTGAAGTCAGGGAACTACGTGTATACTCTGGGCTGTGAAAGCACATTCAGAAAATCTTGGAATAAAATGGCTTGAAATCTACATAGCAAAGGCTTTTTTACTCATTCTAAAAAAAATTTATCCAGTGCCTAGTATGGTCACAGAACTGAGCGGAAGACTTGGGATGAAAAGGATGTCCAATGCAAGCAGCTGCCTACATCAGAGATGCCTGACTAGTTAAGGAGGTGAGATATACAAAATGTAGCCAGTGTGTCTAGAGCACAAGGGATGTTACAAGCCACCAAGATGGGACACAGAATTCAGCACTGGGGAGGAACAGGGTCGGCCGGGTCCTGGCTGCTTGGCTAGAGCAGAGGATTCTCTCGAGAGTGACGAGGGCAGCCTGAGCCCAGCCGTGTCAGGGTTCCCAGCGCCACCTGCAGGAGGGACGCGAAGCACAGGCTGGATGTGAGCAAGACTCCGGGACGACCAGCGAAGGCTGACCCAGTCCCAGGCTTGCAACTGGTTGACTGATGGTGTCACCGACAGAAGGTGACGACAGGGAGAGCTGGCTGAGGAGGGGCGGGAGGACCCGGGGCGTTCGGTGGAAGTTGGGCAGGACAGGAAACTGACCAGGCGCCAGCTGGTCCAGCGCTCAGAGGAGAATCGCACCAGTAGTGTGGCAGGTGAGGACTTGAGTGAGCTCGGGCTCCTGCTCAGAATTTGTGTAGAGTGAGGCACCAGCCTCATTCTGGTAGGAATGGTGACCTTATGAGAGACAAGCCACTAACGGGGAGTGAGAACCGGATGTGCACTTACAAACGAGTTAGGAAGGCAAATGCCAGGACAGGGCGATTCTGGGAAGACCTTACTTACCCTGGCTTCACCTGAACGGCTCATCCACGGGAGCGCAGCTTTTCAGGGAGAGAAGAATGAGATCTGCTGGAGTGCAGGCCTAGTGAACTAAACGGCACTGCCGATGGGAACCGGGAGAGGGGCTGGTGGCATTCTCTGGGTGCAGGAGCTGTCCTAGAGGCCAGGTTGAGCTAGCTTTTTAAAACAAATAAAAGGGTTTCCTTAAAGGCAACCGTTCGGGAACACCACTGTGTGGGAGTTTTAGTTGCCTTTTGGCACCACCTGGTGGCAGCGCTGTGCATCATAGAGAGGCCAGAAAAAGGGCCTGTGCAGCGGGTTTCCAAGTAGGGCAGGGCTGGCCGGGCCGGGCAGTGCAGGCTTCATCCAGGGCTCTAGTCTGATAAAAGCTGCTGGCTGAGGCACTCACTACCACTACCCTCCGAGGAAGAAACCAAATTCTTCTTTTAACCTTGCCACTTCCTGTACTTAAAACGTAGACTGTGCTGCCTTCTCTAGGTCTAGCTGATGGGGATTCGGAGGCCTCGCCCTCTGTGGATGCTCTCTACTATTATGCTCAGAGTCCACTGCGCCAGAACATCTTTATAGGGGGGCTGGGGGACAGCTGGGGAGAAAGCTTGTGGCCTTCGCCCCAACTGCCTCAAAAGCAGGATTTCCCACTGTAGGCGAGGTGAGGATGACCCCAGGCTGCCTCTCCTTTAAAAGTCAGGAGGAAGCTTGAAAATGCTCAACCAGTTAGGCCCCGTTAACTGAATGTACTCACATCCGTGAAGCCACGTGCCTGTGCTTGGGACGGTATCTCTTAATATTAAAGGATAAAATTGCAAATTTCTTAGTTCGAGCCCGAATACTGTCAGTCCTAAGTGCCCTTCTAAACAGTGTAAGGAAGGTCCAAGAAATGGGCAGAAAATGACATCATGGAGGTCGAGACATTTTAAAGTAGAGGCAGGTGGGCCAACCTCCCTCCCACCTGTGGGCAGACGGGCGGCTGCAGCCCAGCAACACGCCCTCTTGCCTGCACCTCAGTCGGGGAGTCCCAGACGGTCTCTACCAAAGGAAGGTATGAATTACGGTAATTTTAACGATGTGAGAGAGGACCTGCCTCTCTAGTCTCCGTATCTTCATCTGAAAAATGGGGCTAATAGCAGTAACTAGCTCACAGGGTTACGGTGAGGATTGTAACACACAGATGGCCTTGAGCACAGTGCCTGGCTTACAGATCGGCTAATGTCATGACTGTTATTACTAAACACACCAAGAGACAGCCTTACCTAGAATGTACCTCCCACAGCTTCTGGTTCATCCGATAATCCCACACAGAGACCAGGCCCTCCTCGCCTCCGCTGACGATTTTCCAGTCATCCATCTGGACTGCAGAGACTCCCAGTTGGTGGGCAGAGAGCGACAGGGCGATGGTGTCAGTGCGGAGGTCATGGACCCTCACCCTGGAAGGCCCAAGATGAGCAGAGAGATTAGAGCTAACATCCAAAATGACAAATTCGTCCTCAGTTGTGGTCTGTGCACAAGAATATAAAACTCCTTCACTTGCAAACAACTAAATGCTGATATAAAATGTGATCTCCTTATCAGTAGACTGTCATAGGAGATCAAGATGCAACAAAAATGAACTAGTTTAGAGTACTCACTGCTGCTTAATCAGAATGACTTAAAAGCATACGAAACAAGACAGACTCAAGACCCTGTCTGCTCAATGGGACGACACGTGACCTGGGTACAAGTCCACAAAGGGAAGTTGAGATCTGACTGGCACTTGTCTACACATGGGTGTCAGCCTTCGAAGGCTGGCTCAAGGCTAAGTTTAACTGTCAGCACAGAGATTTTACTCTTTTAAGAGCAGGAGGTAAATCAGTTATGCTTGTCTGCAACCCGAACCCTTACCTGGTTAGGAAAATAACACTTTTTGGGTATTTAACTCAACTTTGTAAGTTCATTACCATCTTGTTGAAATCTGGAAAGGGAACATCTATAGTTGACTAAAGCATAGCAGAAATCTCTCATCCACTAGAAACGCCAATGTACTTAGTTTCTGATAAAAGTAAGCCACAAGAGCTAAAACTGAATGCGGCAACATTTCTGTACAGGTGAACTGAACAGACCCTATGCTGCAAGCCAAAAAAGGAAGAGACCCCACCACCTATTAGCGGAGCTGGGCAAACAGTGCTAGTATGTTAAACGTGATCGCAGATGTGTTTCGCAAAGAAAATGTGAGAAGGAATTATCTGAAACATGTTCCATGTCCTAAGCTCTTAGTTATATGAGCATCCATACAGATTATTTTCAGAGCTCAGGAAGAAAATTATTTAAGCTGAAAATTCTATAACTAGCTTACCTACCAAATTTGAAAGCATAATTAAGAGTTCGTTTTTGTTTTAACAGAAAAGGACTCAAAATGAACTATCTGGCGATACTCTCTGAAAGTAATATAGCAAAATACCGAGAGAACAGTGAGGAGCCAACACACCAGCCAAACAGTAACATATAAAACAAACACGAAATGTGGTATGAGAATGCAGATGGCTTAAGAAAGACGCAGCGTGTCTGTTGGGTCAATAGATGCACACAGGACAAACCTACCGATCAGCAAGAAGTGCTTCGAATGGGTCACAAAGCAAAACGCAACATACGCTATACACAAACGGCACGTTTGCAGTGACAAGGAAGAGAGGTGATCATTTTAATACCAGAAAAGGGATTTCAGAGCAAACAGTAGATGAGAGTACTTTACAATGATAAAGGGCACAGTTCACTAATGGTTTGGTAGAACTTGCCAGGAAAAAAAAAACAACAAACCTACATCGACCTAGTTTCTTTTTTGTAGACAGATTCTCCTCCCTTTTCTAGTAATTGAGTTTCTTTATTCATTATAATCTACTTCAGCTTTTCTATTTCTTGAGTTATTTTAAATTTCCAAATTTGAAAATTTAGATGAATAAATGACCGTCGGAGACAGAAAATCCAAATAGATAAAGTAACAAAGAGCAAACTGGGAAAGCTTTCAAGAAGCAAATGTCCCCGCAAAAAAAAGAACCCGAAACTGGCCCAGCCCGGAAGGACAGTGACCCCAGGGCCGTGGCCACTGCTTCTCGGGAAAAGAGGGACGCGTCCAAACTCGACACAAAGCCGGCACTCTATTACGGAGAAACCGGAATAAAATATCAACTAATAGAATCCACAGCAGTACTCTGCAAACAGGAGAATCCATCCAGAATATCTATTAGTATAATTTGCCATATTATAACAAAAACAAAAAGACACAATCATTTCCATGGATGCTGAAATGAAATTTGATGAAAAATCCTTTTACTAGTGTTATTTTTTGTAAAAATCAGATATAATTAGATAAAAGAAAATGAGGTGGATAAATTTATCAGTAGAGATGACAATCTAAGATACTACAGTAATAATTCAGAATCAAATGTAAATTAATGCCAAAATCAATAGGTAGCTTATGTACAACCACTAGTTTTAAAAATGTAATCAAAGATCCCACTTATAATAGCAATTAAAGGCAAAATACTTTATAACTTTCCCATCTTGGAGTTCTACCATATACATTATACCAAAGCAAGTTCACTGGTAGTGAGAGAAATTACGAAATAAAACTACAATGCAATACACCACTTGTCAGCTATTTACTCAGCAAAGGAAAGTCTGGTAGAATTCTTGAGACCTTTCATGCTGGTGAGACCTGGTGAGATAGGTACTTAACCACCGACAGGAGCAGAAATCCCTCTTGGGGAGTGATGTGGCAATAGTCAACGAAATAAAAAATACACTTCTCGTTTGACCTAGGCATTCTGCTTCTGGGAACTTATCCAGGATATGTGCAAGCCGTGTACACACACACACACACACACACACACACACACACACACACACACGTACAAGGCCATTACCCATGGCAATGTTTTCAGTAGCAAAAGAATGCGGCCTCTGTTTCAGACAACTTGATGACCCTCCCCTTGAAAATCACTTAATAGTGCTGGATAAAACACAACTACATCCTTTTAAATGCACTGCTGGGCTCACAAAAGAAGCGGCTTCCCCAGGGCCCACGCTGAAAACCAGCCTGGAGAGCCTGAGCTGCAAGTTCAGGTGCTTGTATGCACGTGTGGTGAGGGTGAGGCTGCTGGCAGTTGCCACTCTCAGGAGCCGATGTGTATGGATCTTCCCGCGACGCAGGGGCAACATTATACGACTTGGGCCCAACCAAAGGGGGGAGGGAGTGGGAATATTGAGTCTCCTGCTTTATTAAAAAAAAAAAAAAAAAAAAAAGCCATATAAAACTTCTAGAAATGAAAATGTAGACCCTGAAATTAAATTTATTAGATTGTCTGGAAAAGTTTGTGAATTAGATGATAAATCTGAAAAATTACCTAGAATGGTACACAAAGAGATAAACACTTGAAAAATGGGAACGAGGGGTTAAGAGACAGAAGGGGACAGTTCAGCACATGTCCAAAAGAAGTTCTAGAAGGAAAAAAATAGTGCATGGCAAAGAGGCAATATTCAAACAGTTAATGGCTGATATATTTCCAGAATTAGTGAAAGAGGCATACTCACACTTGAGCACTAATCAGAATAAATAGGTATCTAAGAGTATCAAAAAAGCAGGAAAATGCAGAAGTCAAAAGAGGTCTTAAAAGCAACCTAAGGAAAAGAGACATTACCTATGAAGGAATGATAATTAGACTGACAGAAAAAATTAGAAACAACATTTAAGTTGTCATGAATTTGGATGGCACAATTAACTAGCTTCATCAACTGAGTGCTAGTTACAGCAGTTACGGTACGCCCACGCAGTGGCCCCTGCAGTCACTGGAGAATGAGGCAGATCTCTGCACACTGACTGGCAGCTTCACCAGGACACTACTATCCGTGAAGACCCCAGGTGTGACAGGTGGGGAGACATACGCTGTGCATGCGCAGACAGCCTTTGGAGACCGCCAGCTGTTAGGTAAGCAGTCACAGCTGAGGACAAGGCCAGCTGGGAAGATAAGTTCCCAGAAGGCCGAAATCTCCTTATACGTGCCTTTGTGCTTTTGAATTCCATTTGGAATGTGTAGGTTGCCTGTTTAAGTGAAGTAGAAAATATTTAAAGAGAAAATTCTGGAAAGACATACTTGAATTGTTACAGCAGTTACCCTGGAGAATGAGGGGAATAAAGGCGGCTTTTTCTTTCTTTCTGGACACGACCCCGTTGTTTAAGAAACGAGAGCTCCTTCGTGACTGGGACGGGCTCCTGCGGCCTTCAGAGGACTGGCCACGCTGCTTCGTAAGCCGGGTGGCGCAGGTGCAGGTATCCTGTTACTCTTTAAATTGTACACATACCTTACGTACACTCCCACACGTCTGCTGTTTTAAGTAAAACAGGATTTCAGAAATGTGTAGTCTGACAGCACAGAGGAAAGACCCGTGAATTCTCCTGACTAGAAGAGGTGAGCATCTGGGCCAACCGCGTTAACGCAGCGCGGCACTACAGCCAGCGTCCAGTCCCCCTCTTCCCCGTGAGCGAGCTGGGGCTAGAGAGGTGCAGACGGAACACGAAATACACTTGGAAACCAGGGCTCCCGTCTGTGCACACTTAGTGACACTCATCCGAGGGACACTTACCCTAGGCGTCTGACGGTAAGAGGAGGGAGGGGAGGTACTACGCTGTAGCGGGACCTCCGCCTGGGCTGCTGACCGCAGGGAACTGAGAGGGATGGGCAGAGAAAATTCTGGCCCAAGTACTTTTCAGCGCATATTTGGTTAATAAGGGCCTATTTTGCCATGGTGATTTTCATAAAGTGCTCCTCTGTTGAATATTTATACTCCATAATTTACAGTTTGGCTGTTACAGAGACAAAGGCAAACACAAATTTGGTCCAGAAGTTCAAAGTTTGCCATCTGTTTTCCTATTGTATTTAGATACCAGCATGGATGGCTCCAAACAAAATAAACAAATATACCAAAAGATACAGCATTTGTGTATTTTATAGAACCAAAAAAAAAAACTAAACTAAAAATGGGCCAAATCAGACAAACTTCTCCCTAGGAAAAAAAAAAAAAAAAAGGAAAGCACTTATATGACATCTCCTTAGAGAGGCATCACTCTGGTTTCTTGTCAACAGACAGAAACAGCAAACACCACAGTGTGCGTATTCCACACAAGCCATTCCAATTCACATTAAGAAGCCAGTGTCTGCCTCGAGCATCTGACAGCGTGCAGAACCAACCTGAACTGCAGCGTACCTTGGCAGAGCCTGTATCCTCAGCACTCAAATCAAATACTCAACGCTGGGAAACAGGTAGCACAGCAAATGGGCACAAAAATATGCCAAGACGACTGATTCCAGAAACAAAAAGAAGCCAATGGTAGATATTGTGAATCCCTATCTAGCGAGCATTTCATCAACTTTGCCTGCTGAAAAGAAAAATAATTGGTCCGAAAGCTGTAATTGTATTATGTTTAATATTCATGGTTGGGTTTGGAGGGCTGTTCCAACACTCCCTCTCTCCAGCCCCTCTCTAATGAAAATCGCACCATAGGAGTCGGCTCTAGCCCGCCAATTAAAACAAAAGACACGAGAACCTTCCAAAGACTCCAACAGAGGAGCATCCATCTGATGGGCAGGAAAACGTGCTGGAACGGAGAGGGAGGCACGCTCTGGTTGGTCCTGTGCTAAGAGCTTTGAATAACTTAATACAACACTTGCAGATGGAGCAGATACAACATTTACGCCCCACTCGCTCGCTCTCTAGCAGCAGGCAGCAGGACCAGAAGCACATCCCAACTTTATATTTGTCAGGGCAAGGAGTAAGCTCTGAGACTCTTTAATTGGGGGTCACAATTCAGGGCTCACTTCCCATTGCTTTGGATTAAATAGTCCCATGTAATAATAAGGCAAACTGTACCTGATGGCAAAGACGAAGCCTATTCTGACTCTGGCTCGGCAGTTTCATTAAGAGGGACCTGACCTTCAGCTATATTTCTATCCGGAAAATAAAGGGAAATAGCAAGAAAGCATTAAAATGTAGGCCTTTTAAAAAAATGACCAAATTAATCAAGAAAACTAGTAAAAAAAAAAAAAAAATCAATACATGATTCTGTTTTGTCTCATTGAACCTGGGCTATTAAAGAAGATCTTAATATAACCTTATATGCCAAAATCAATAGCTTTATCTATATAGCAATGATGATGGCCTTTAGTGAATGATTCATTTCAGGCAGCACCAAGAAAAACAGCCCAGTTGAGGCTACGCCTAGAGCTCTGTGTGTTTTAAGGCCGTGATGAAGCTTCAGGTTTTCTGTATATGGCCCAGAAAGAGTCAGAAGCCTCTCAGACTGACCACCCAGCCTTGCTGGGCCTGCTTCCCCAGCTGGGCCAGCATGACATGGTTGTGAAGAGCTCTGCTAGATTGAACCTTCTGGGATCCACAGCAAGCCACCCGTGACGCCACCTGTGGACGTGATGATGGCTATGACACCAAAATAATGAGGCACATGATCCAAATTGGGAACGCAGAACCATTTAGCTTACTTTAATATCCTTTTTAATTTTAATCAGATGAGCATACCTAGAATAACCCCTCTATTTTTATGGTAGATTGATTTTCAAAATGGTGCCAAGACAATTCAAAGGGGGAAAGAATAGTCTTTTCAACATGTAATGCTAGGGCAACTGGATATCCGCATGCAAAAGAATGAGATGGACTCCCACTTCACACCATATACAAAAATTAACTCCAAATGCATCGTGACCTCAGTTAAGAGCGAAAACTATAAACACCTTTTGAAGGAAACACAGGAGTAAATCTTTGCGACCCTGGGCTAGGAAGTGGTTTCTTTAGTACGATACCAACAGCGCAAGTGACAAAAGCAGACAAACTGAGCTTTATCGAAATTAATACTTGTGCTTCAAAGGACACCATCAAGAAAGTAAAAAGACAACCTGCAGAATGGAAGTATTTTCAAGTCATATCTGATAAGGGATTGGTATCTGGAATACATAAACAACTCTTACAACTCAATAAATAAAAAGACAAATAACCCAATTAAAAAATAGGCCAAAGACCTGAAGACATTT
The DNA here is from genome assembly GCF_000325575.1 of Pteropus alecto. NCBI lineage: Eukaryota > Metazoa > Chordata > Mammalia > Chiroptera > Pteropodidae > Pteropus > Pteropus alecto. The sequence goes on along the minus strand of NW_006433949.1, from coordinate 3,581,306 downwards.
ACCCAAAGAGGCCAAAGAGCACACGAAAGAATGTTCAATGGCATTAGCCGTCAAGAGAATGAAACCAAAACCGCTTCGCACCCATTGGGGACAGCTATAATCAGAGACAGAAAGTGTTGGTGAGGATGTGGAGAAACTAGAACCTTCATACACTGCTGGTGGGACTAGGAAAAGGTAAAGCCACTTCGGAAAAGAATCTACAAGTTCCTCCAATAGTTAAACATAAAATTACCATATAATCCAGCAGTTCAGCTCCTAAATATATATCCAAGAGAATTAAAAACATACACCTACACAAAATTTGTACTTGAATGATAACAGCAGTATTCATAATAATCAAAAAATGGAAACAACTCAAATGTTCATTAACTGCTGAATGAATAAATGTGGCATATTCATACAAAAGAATACTATTGGGCTACAAAAAGGAATGGAATAGTGATTCGTGCTACAATACAGATTTATCTTAAAAACACTATGCTAAGTGGAAGAAGCCAATCATAAGAAGTTGCATATTATGTGATTCTATTTATATGAAATGTCCAAAACAAACAGACCCATAGAGACAACAGCAGGTTAGTGTGACAGAACCGGAGGGCTTGGGGGGAATGCAGAGGGACTACTAATAGGCACAAGGTTTCTATCTGGGGTGACGAAAATGTTCTAAAATTAACTTGAAGATGGTTGTACAACGTTGTAAACTTTACACTTGATTGCGCAATTTAAATTGGTGAATTGTAGGTATGTGCACTTTATCTCAATAATGCTCCTAAAAATTAAAAAAATAAACGAGATTACGGGGTGGGAGGACGGGGGGAGGCAGTGGGATTTTTTGGTACAGTGAATGCCGACTTGGCAACCTGCTAACACCCTGACATGTGCCCTCACCCCCAACTCTTATTCTGATCCCTCCCGGCAGACCACTGAGAAGCTTCTCCATGCTAGGTCACTGAGCTCACTGGAAAAGAATGAGCACATCACAGACGACAAAACAGTAAAGAATGGGAAGGGACCTCGTTTACCACAGCCCCCATTGCCAACTACAGCGTTTATTTAAATCATTTAAAAGAAAGTGAGAGTTCTGATTCTGGCAAAGATGGAGTAAGTAAGTCCAAAACTGCTACTACCTTTTGCTGAGTACACCCAAAACCTCTGGACAAAACACAGAAAGCAAACGGCTGAGGACTCTGGAGAGTTAAGTCAAGATTGTGGACCATGGAGGAAGTGGCCAAATGAGGAAGGGGTTTTCCACTTTTTCCCTCTTTTCTCTGTCTTGCCCTGAGTATGAGCTCCAGTAGCAGACCTGTATGGTGGTGCAGGAGGCAGAACTCCAATAGAAACTCCATATTTCTGAAGAACCAAGCAAACGGGCCCCTGCAATCCAGAGGGCGGAATATTTACATTTCTCCATGTACCCTGTGCTCCAGCCACATCAAATTATTTACCTTTCCTTGAATTCAGCATGTTTATGTGTGTGTGCGTGTGTGCGTGTGTGCGTGTGTGCGTGTGTGCGTGTGCCTGTGCGTGTGCGTGTGCGTGTGTGTGTGTGTGTGTGTGTGTGTTGGGGAGAGGGTCTTTGTGGATTTTTCTCCCCTTTCTTTTCTCTGTGGTTTTGCCCCAGAGACAGTCCCTAGTCACATAGCTGCCTAGTGGTAGCATTGCAGGCAGGTAAAACTGAGAGAAACCCCACTTTCTGATCAGAGGCTCAGGGAAAGAAGCCTCCGAAGGCTGGAAAGTATAGGGATAAAGAGAAGAAACTGGACAGGGGAGCCCATGACTCTGTATTGCCCCACACGAACCCCACTCTGGGCTGTGCAGGACAGAACCAAGGCAGTACAGAGAGGCTCTGTGAGCACAACTGAGACTGAATCCACTGCCGCCTCAGGCTGACCCGAATGGCACAGGTGTAGGGCAGAGCCAGAGAAGCAGCGTGAAGCCTCTGGAAATGGAACAAACACTAGAATCACCACCCACGGAAGGCAAGACAGAACTTGCAGTATGAACCCAACCAGGGTGTCTGTTTAAAAAAAACCTTGACATTCTCCAGAGGACAGTGTAACAGGATTCAAAGTGGACACGAAATGTTCAGAATGTCCACGATACAATCTAAAATTACTTGATATAACTGCACCCCCTCAAAAAAAAAAAAAAAAAAAAAAAAACAAGAAAATGTGATGTGTTCTTAAAGAAAAAAAATGATGAACAGATGTCAACCCTAAAATAATCCAAATTTGGGGAATCATCAAAGACTTTAAAGCAGGTATTGTAACTATATTCCACGAAATAAAGGTAAAATGGTAAGAAAAAATGACATTCAGAGCGAGCAGAGAAATAGAATTGAATGGAAATTTTGAAACAAAAAATACAAAATCTAAAATAAATCCACTGGATGGGCTCAACAGCAGACTGGAGTGACAGAGGAAAGAGTCGGTGAACCTGAAGCTAACAGATAGTATGCCATCTGTAGAAAGTGCAGTTCAGGAAAGAAAATGAACAGAGCTTCAATGACCTGTGGGACAACATCAGAAGGTCTAACATCCATATCATTCGAGTCCCAGAAGCAGAGGAGAAAGGGTTTAGTGCAGAAAAAATATTTGAAGAAATAATGGCCAAAAACTCCCCAAATTTGGTGGAAGACAAATTTAGAGATTTTAAGTGCTCAATGAACTCCCAACAGAGGTTAAAAGTAAAGTAAAAACCAAAGCGGTCTATTTCCTGTAGACTTTCGCTTGGTAACCCATTCAAGCTTCTCATAAATGTTCTAATTCCTAAGCTGTTCATTCCTTCTTGCCTTAACTGAACAAATACATACTTTCATTTCATTGAAAACAGCATTAATTGTTAAGAAGCACCATTACTTTATATAACATTTTTAAATTCTATCAGTTTGAAGATGTCATTGTGAAAGACACATCATGATTTCAAGATGTGAAAATGTAAGGGAAAAAGAAAAGTAAATCTTAGAAAAAATACAAAACACACAATGTTAAGCACTCACTGAGCACTAGAAGGTACTGTGGTGAGCAGAACGGAACAAGCACCCCGTCGTGATACCTAATTTACACACTCCTCCTCTAACATTACTCACTGCTCTTTCTTCTCGACAAAATATGCATTTAGAAAAGTTCATTGATCTACAGTGTTAAAACTCTTGTGCAAAGTCCCCTCCCAGGCCCTCCCTACTTTAGAGCCTTCTCTACCAGCAAGGGAAGAGCACAATCCAATAATAACGAAGTTTCCACTCTAATCAGTCTCTAATTGTCATCAGATTCCATTTATCTTCTGTTTTTTTCTGGAAAGGGTGACAGGCTAAGTGAGCTATTTTTTTTCATTTTTCATTTCAGCCTATTTCCAACTCAACCCATCCCCCCCAAAAAAAACTCCTTGCAAAATTACACCCTTGCAAACTAACTCAAGCTGATTTCCTTATTTTAATGAAAAATTATTTCTGTCTTAAGCTGGGACAGTTTTATGTACATTTAGAGTCCATTTCATTCTCAAGTTATTTATAAAGTAAGACAATGCACTGGAAATTGTTTTTTTTTTTCATTAAAAATAAGGAAATTTCAGGTTTTTAAAAACTGCATCAGCCATTAACAGCCAAGGATATCGTTCTCTTCATAGTATTTGACCCCTTACTCCCACTTTTGAAATAAAACATAAGCTGCACAATCCTGGGTGTACCTCTAAGTGATCCCGCTCACAGCTATTAAGCTTTTGGGGAAAAAAACCAGACAAGATTTCCCTCTACTACTTTTAAAAGTTCAGATTTTTTATTCCTTCCTTTTTCCAGATGTCCAATTTTTTAACCCGTGTTTCAAAACTCATATTGCTAACACTGCTATTCCGATTCTTAAAGAACAACCATACGTGGTGGTGAGCCCATGACACACCAGCAGTGGCCAAACAGCTGGTATGCAGACCCAGACCACTCCAGTTAAAGGCCGCTCTGGACAGCCCCCTCCCCAACTCCAAGTCACTCGTCTGTTCTTTGCATTCATAGAGATGGAGGGTTCGAAAAATAAAACGAAACACTGGCTTACTAAAAAAATGGACTTAATGTGGTCAGATGTCAACTTCAAAGTGACCAAGAGCCCTCTGACCCTGAGCATTCAGCCTTTCTTTTGGCGATGGGCCCGTAAGCAGGCAGCCCTGCTCCAGGGGAGAAGTCAGCTTTACTGAGTCCATGTAGGTTTCCTAACCGACAGCCCGACGTACTGCTGACAGCGGCCATGACAATCAGCTGTAACTGTTCCTCTGGAGCTAACTGAGCTACGTTATACAGAAACAGAGGTTTCTCCGGAACAGTCTTGGCTTCCTGGGAGTCTAGCTGTGGTTGACCTCCTAAATGATCACGCTGTAAACAAACTCTGACACGTAACCTATGGTCCCGAACCACGCCCCCCCCCCCCCCCCTGGAATCCC
>NW_006433949.1:3531939-3576578 GCF_000325575.1 Pteropus alecto | reverse complement strand
CCCCAATCTGGAAGCCCCAACGAGCCCTCTGCATTTGCTCTCCTGGAAAGTGAGTAGCTGCAAGGTCCCCGTGGGGAGATCCCATCAGATAAGCTCAGTCTGGAAACGAAAACGTGACAGTAAAACTACAAACTGATGTGTTTCATTTACTGTGCCACATGTGGGGCCACTTATCAAGCCTAGTGTTTTTACGAGAAAAACTGGACACACACTGAGGAGTATAATTCTCAAGTCTCTGAAATATCGGCCATTTTAGGAGGCATTGAGAAAAAACGATCCAGCATTGTCTTTCAGTAAAGCACACTCGCATGTTCTTATGGCTCTATGGGAAGAGGAAAGTCGAGGGGGGAAGGTCAGGAGTTGGAAATATTATCTGATGAAATAATTACTTTCGCAAGCTGCTACACTGGCGCCACGGCGACCGAGGGTCCGGCACAAAGGAGCGCCCGCCTGACGATCTGATGCCCCGCCCAGCAGCTCGCCACCTGCAGCCCGGGGCTGGGCCCGGGGGAGGGGGCGCCCGCAGACCCCCGCCTCTCGCCACGCTACCTCTTTTCAGGGCACTGGATCAGACATGGCAGATAACCAGCCAAAAAAAAAAAAGAAAAGACCAGGGGGAGAGGGTTACCAGGAGGGGAAAAACCTAAAATTTGGACTCAGAGAGTCTTTTCAAACACTTTAATCCTTTCGTGCTGATGGTTCCTGGAGCGTCCGTGGCTGGCACTGGACCCTGTGCCGGGAAAATTCGACTCCCTAAGCCAATGCGTTAAAGAGGAGACTGCTAATCAGCTAAATAGAAACTGGAATCTGTTCACATGAAGTCTCTTTTCCCCCCCAGCACCAGAGGGACACCATAGTGTTCTGAAATACACTCTTGACATCATTTGGCAGGCAATCCTATTTTGTTGAACATGATTCATCCCTTAGGTTATTGTTTTTAATATTAGAAAGTGAGCTTTTAAATGCCAAACAAATTTTGCAGCAGGGAGACAAAAGATACTCCAAGTGGTCTCACTGGACCTTCCACCAACTGCGTCCACCAAATGGCTTAAAAGACAACCTTCCCATGGTGTCTCAGAAGCGAGGCAGAGGCAAAGCTCTGTCCAACTATTACCTAATACGAGACTTTGTTCTCCAAGTTCACAGAGACAGTGTTTGTGGGCTCAGGGCTGCTCTCAGGTGGGCAGAGCCTGTGGAGTGAGGACTGCGGAGTGTGAGCTGCAGAGGGAATGAGCGAGCGCAGGGCAGGCTGGGTGGCGAGGCCGCAACGGACGCTGCCGCGGCTACAAAATGCCGCTTATTACTCAGACGTACCTCCTGTCCATGTTGCCACTGACCATGAGATTGGGAGGGCTGTCCCTGAGGTTGACGCACGTGAAGTCGCCAAGCGCATTCCCCAGCTTCGAGAGGCAGCGTTCCGCTTCCAGGCTGTACACCAGGATCTGAGGAGGAAGAACACGCAGCGTGCCATTATGTACAGCAGACCTGCGGCAGACACGGTTCACTCGGCACCGTCCACACACGACCGTTATCTCAGCTCCTAGGAAGCATGTTCTGCAACTACATAGCCCGATCTTCTCCAGGTCACGACACTACAGGACAAGGCTGTTAGAATGACGAAAGGAAATGCAAAAGAAAACAAAGGAAAATCCAGAGAGTGCCTCGGGCCAAGGTGCAAACGAACTCAAAGGACACAAAGAAAAATGCCAAATGAGGAAATCAGGTTTCCCAGTTTCCCAACGCAGAAGAGCTGTGGAAAATAAGGTCACTGCTGCTTCCGGTTGGAATTAATGGGAAGGTAACAGATCCAGCACGGATCAAGCTGAGCCAACATGGGTTCTCTTTCTTTTGCCTCTGTATTTATACCACAGAAGGTAAAAGAAAGACCAGTATGAGTATCCAGGAAGATGAAGCTTGCATAGTTAACCACTAGGCGATTCCTTTAGGCTAAACTACAAACCCAAACACAAAGTGCTAGTCCCCCACTCTCTCTCCCTCTCCAGTCCCTCTCCACTTGCTAATTTCAGGAAGCTCGGTTCCAGGAGGAATGGGGGCAAATAAGGCATTCTGCATCTCTAGACAACGTATTCATTAATGTGAATACTTCTGTGCCTTCTCTCCAGCAAAAAGGAAAAAAAAAAAAAAAAAAAGGATGATGTATAAATAATCTTCCTGAAGATTATTTAAGTCTTTTACTAAAAACGAGTCTTATCGATTCAACTTAATTAACATTAAATGCTTGCTACGGGTGAGTCACTGCTGGAAGTACTGGGGACACAGTCCTCGGCCCCCAAATTCGCAGTTCGAAAGCCTCCTCGTTAACGCACACACAGTTCTATGACACGTTCTAGTCTGTGGATCATGTGTAATATTAATCACTGAACTGAAAAGTTTTAATATTTTGTAGTGAGATTCTCCTGTCTTAGCACAAGTGTGAAAATGTGCTTCCTTTTTCTTGTTAACCTATTTGTTTATCAATTATTAGTACACAGGTTCTTATTTTAGTACTGAATTAATATTGTCTCCATCTTGAACACTGGTGATCTCGCCATCAACACATACTTCAAACAAGTCAATCTTTACAGTACAAACACTATATTAACTAACTACTGCTAACAGCACCTAAAAAAAAAAGGGGGCAATTTCAAATTTTAAAATGCCTTAACCATAAAGACTATGGAGAATAAGCAAAATTGTATTTTTATTTTTATGCAGTTGAAAAGTTTCCGAGAAAATTTCAATAATTCTAAAATATCCAAAATAAGATTATTATCCCAGGCAAGAACACAGAAATAATCAAATCTTCTATCTACAGAGAATAACCTAGAAATGGCATTAAATCACTTCCTGGAGGGAGAGAAAAATAAAAAACAGCAACCTCATGGTCTACCATAAAAGTAATATTCTGCCCTTATTATCATGGAGCTTTCAGTAAGAGTTCTTGGACTCAATATCTTGTTTTGAAAATACTTCGACTTCTACAGCAGGAAGGTTGGCCTTATAAAATGTGCATGGTATTTTAAATAATTAGAATCTGATATTAGTTGCTTCCTAGTCTCTGCTTTTTCCAGAAGTTCTTCCTTGATAAGTGGATGGGTCATTTCTGAGTGGAATAGTGAGATCCCTCTTCAAGAAGACTGCAAATTCATCATAAAGACATCTAAGTTAGTCGTCAGGAATCAAGTATTTTCTAAAATGTTTAATAATTCAATGAATCAGAACTATCAGAAGAGTACCTTCGCCATTACGTTTAGTTAAAGACCACAGAGACTGGAAAACACATTACCCATCTCAAAGGCGGTTCTTTCCCTGTTACAAGTCCCTTAACGACCTTTACCATTCCTCCCTCCCTCCCACACTCTCTCTCTTTTAATAAGGTTGAGCAAATGGGACTTCATTTTATCTGATTGCCACAGACTAGAGAGATTAATTATTCATGCTCACACTCTCCCTCTTGTTAAGACCATGCATTAGACTAATTTTTCTCTTTATTGCCCTAGTTGGGTGAGTCTCAATCCACGGCCACTTGACTCACTCTGAGGTGTATGGATATGCTGGAAAGAAGGAAAACTACCCGTAGCTAAAATCCTGGAGAAAATACTCTGCACTAATGTGACCGCCAAATCAATAGAAGTTGCTGGGGATTTTTTTCTTTTAGGTATCAAATATATATTACCAAAGAGCTTAAATAGTGATCACAGAGCAAACTTTCATAGATGTTAGATATTTAAGAATTATCTAAAATACCTAAACCATGTTAAGACTGGGAGAATGCAGTGTGTAGTTTGGGTGGTTTTCCTTTCTTTTTAGCTTCCAGGTGGCTAGATCTAGAGGGCACCTAGTGGAAGCGAGTATTGTTTACAAAGAACTTTAGCAGAAAGTTCTATTTTTTTCTTTTTAGAGATCTTAAAGTATTTTCATAAATCCTAGTCTTAGAATCTTAACTTTCAATTTTGTCCAAGCTAATCTAACATAACAGAATTACATAACAAAAAGTGGCAAACTTTTATACATCCACCTCTCAGAAATAACCACTTTAACAGTTTAATGTATATACTACCAGACTTTTTCTATACACATCTATCTGTCTTGTGTCTGTCTGTCTCCCGCCACTTCCATATGTGTGTATAAAACTGTGCTTTTCTCTGAATGGGATTATTGTTTTGCAATTTGTTTTTCCTACTAAATAACATGGGAGTTCTTTCCTTGTCAGTGCCTCTAGATAAATTTTGTTCTTTTTAATGGCAGCAAAGAATTTTTCAATAGATATTTGGGTTGTTTCTAATTTTTTAGACAAAATAATTTTTTAGACAAGATGGATATTTGGGTTGTTTCTAATTTTTTATTCGCTCAATAGCTAGTCAACAGTATTTATTAGTCATCTTCTATGCAGTAGGCACTGGAATGAACAGGGATGGTGGATGACGTGCAGCAGCCTCAGCCTGCTGCCAGCTGAAACAACCCACCTCTTCGCCAGCTGGTGCACGGCCACCAGCTGTCCTGCTCCTCCATACAAGGGACTCACCTCTCTGAGGAGACCGACCTCATGGCCATGTCCTAGCAGCTGGTGTTGGAAGCAGCAGGGGCAGCAGTGTAAAGTCAGGAAAGAAGTGGCGGCCACAGGCCCAACATCTGGAAAGCATCGGCCACTGCCCTGGTATAGGCAGGCTCTGGACCCTCCAGGTGTGACCTGGACCATTTAGAGTGCCCAGAACTGCTTTCCAACCAACCCACGAAGGAAAGAGCTGAGACATGGCTACTGTTCCTGCGGTGGGATGAGCTCAAGGCAGGTCAACCTCCCCCTTCACCCAGCCAGACCGGATTTAGCACTGCGAACGCTTCCTAAATCTGGGACTGTACCACCCTCATATTTAAGCAGGAAGCACTTGCACATGGGAATCGCTATGAAGAGATCACAGAGCCTTGAGGCTCCGGACTTCTGGTCATGTACCGATGAATGACAACAGAAACCTTAAGTTTACGAAAATAGTGAGTCTTCCTCATACTCGTATGTGCCCAAGGTGTTCTGCTGACAACAGTATCACCCCGAGTGGCTGCTCACCTCCTGAGAACCCCAGCACTGCCTCTCCAAGGAGTGAGGGGTCGTCCGATGGCTTCCTTACAAGTCTGTAGCATTTTTAAAGGCTTCGTGAATTAAAGCTAACTTGTCTGCGCCGTTTTAAAAAAAGGAAAAGTGGCAGAGCAGAAGTTTAGGAGACGACGCGCGGGGCTGAAGCAGAGTAAAAGATAAAAGACGCAGGGGACGGTGCGAATACAATTCCTGGAGACGGCGACGTCCACCTCCTTTCTTTTCGGATCCCTAGCAACCCGCTCCATCGCTTTTTTTTGCTCTTCTAAGGGGGAAAATATGATAAGAAGACAAATTCTAGAGAGCAAAGCAAATAACCCTTTACTCGTCCATCCCTAACGAGCTTATTTTGTGCTCTTTGTGCCCTTAAGACACAGAGCTACTTCTCTCGTCAGTGCTGCAGGTATCTGCTGTCTACACGCTTCATCTGGTGTTCCCAAGGTGCCATCTTAAATTGTGCATTACCCTCCCCCTCCTTTTCCCCAGACCTACGGTTCTCAAATATTGAGGGGTAGGAGAGTCACAGAGGAGACTGTAATTTTAGGTCAGCTGAGACTGTGACCAAGCACCATGCCGTGTATTGTAAAACGCTGTCCTAGACTCGGCCTGAAAGATTCCTTGAGAAAGAGACCCTATCATTCATTCTTGCAGCTTTGATTAAGGACTCTTCAGCTTCCAGGTGCTTAGAAAGTGCTTACAGACTGATTGGTACACATTATCAAGTAAACTCAGAGCTTAACACAGTCCAGGACACAATAAATACTCAGATATTCCTTTTTTTGAGTAACACATCCCTCTATTTCTTGATGTCTAATCTTGCTGCTGGCTTGTACAAAGGAACCACTTCATCCGACTCAAAATAGGAGGTTCCACAGATCTCTCTCCGTAATATCCAGATTCTAGAACTCCTAAACTGTACCCACTGCTGACAACATGGCAGACTAGAAGGTCTGGAAAACCCTCCTGTTTCCAAACACCGAAAACACTACGTAAGATTCAGTCTATTAACAAACATTCCTTCAACCATTCTGTTTAACTTCTAAGAAATCATAGAAATTCTGAGCAGCCCAAAATGGAGAGCACTAAAACCAGAAAGGACAGTGAGCTCCCACACCAGGGTGGTCTGGGGACATCTGCCAGTGTCAGGAGCCTAGAGAGCTGGGGAGCAGGAGGCAAAGCTTGTAGCCAGCACCAAGTGGAACATCAGAACTGAGACTTCTGCCCAAAGCTGGGGCCCTTGTGCAGCTATGTACACTAGGTAAAAAGCAAATTAGGGGAAAAAAATCTGTTCTTTGGCAAAGAAACTTGTCGGCCTCAGGTTCAGCTAAGGATGGAGAATGTTTGCTCTAGGGTTTGCAATCACATGTCCGCCCTCACACAGGTTCAGAGTTTGAATTTATACTACCTGCAAGGCCAAAAAAACCCCAGCCCAGTAATTAGTTTACAGTACTGTCAGGCTGGTACCATGCCTTCTAGTTCCTGGCAGAATCTTCTCAGGAGGAAGACCCTCTCGACCCAAGCCCCTCAGGAGAGCTGCAAATCAAGATCAGCCAAATATGAGCTCACGATAAAACGAAATTCCAAATACAGAAAGAAACAACTCATTGTAAGTGACAGGCAGAAAACAGACGAATTAGACTTCCAAGGATATCAGATAAAGAATGTTTATAGAGTAAAAGAGGATATGGGTCAAAAGCGGAAAATTGATTAAGCAGCTCTGAAAAACCAAACAAACAGAATTTCTAGAAATTAAAAAGTCAGTGGATGAGTTAAGTAAGTAATTAGAGTCCAAGAGAGAATTCTGTAAATTGGAAGACAGATTTTAAGAAATGATTCGGAATGCAACACAGAGAGCAGAGGAGGAAAATATGAATGAGCTGTGGATAGTGCAGAGGAGAGAACAAACTGGCCTAATACACAACTAACCTGAGTCTGCACAGAAAGAATAGAGAACATGAGGAATAGGAAAATTTCGACAATGATCGAGAATTTTCTACAACTAAAGGAAGGAAGCACAAAAAAATCCCCAACAGGAAAAATAAAACTCCACACCTGGAGGCAGAGTGAAACCACAGAAAATTAAAGACAAGAAAAAGATCTTTAAAGCAGCCAAAAGAAGAGAAAGTCCTAGAAAGGAATGACAATTAGACTGACAGCCAACTTCTCCGTGACAGTGACATCGATGGAAGTCACAACCAATAATCTCTTCAAAAGGCCGAGAGAGAATAACTGTCCACCTGGAATTACAGAGGCTGAGCCAAACTACCTGAGAATGAGAGTGAGATAAAGATTTTGATGAGGGTGAAAACACAGAGAACACCTGAAGCAGGGGGACCCTCACTGAGAGAACTTCTAAAGAATACACTTTTGAAAGATGGAAAATCATGATTTAAAAAAAGATGTGAGCTACTGAAGGAATTGTGAGTAAAGATTCAGGTAAGTCTGCATAAAAGTACACAAATACTGACGATAAACAACAACAACAATGCCGATTTGGGGTTAAATAAATAGAACAAACTGTATCTAGTCCTTATTATTACCAACAGCCAGTGCCCTGACTCAGGGCGACGCACCACGAACACAAGGATGCCAGACGCACAGGGGACCCGCCAGCATTGCGGTGTGGAGTGAAGAGAGGCCTCCTTGGATACCTGTACTGCATGTGGCACACAGGAGGGGCTCTGCATATATCTGACGGAAGAATGAAGAAATGCTGCATAACTCTGCCTGTATCTACAGGTGAACAATACACCGGCCTTACAGTAAAGAGATGCTCATGCATACAACTGAACGCAGTAAGTCAATTTGCTTTCCACCAACAGCAATGTATTCAGCTGGTTCAGAAGTGGAGGTACAGTTTCATTTGATACAGACTTTGAAGTACAAGACTAGTAATGCTCATTTAAAAAAAAAATAAAACATATAAACGAAAAAGACTGCCCATTCTTGGGGCAGAATTTACTCATGTAAATGACCCGAGTTGCTATTCTGACCCCACATAAATATGACCCACAAAAATGTGGTCAAAAACTTCACTACGAAAAATGCTGGGTCCACATATCAATGTTCGCATACAAAGCTAAGTGAAGAGCCCCTATAAATTCACAGATGAGCTCAGATTTAAAAAAACAAAACAAAACAAAAAAAAAAAACAATGAGAAAGACAGACAATTGGGGAGGGAGGGGGAACGAGTAAGAAAAGAGTAAATCATACACAAAACAGCCAATAAAAAAATAAAAAAGCAGTTAATATACATGAATAATGGATGTCTGATTTAAAAGCAGTTTACTCCGATATGATGTAATTTTTGACATTCAGCCAGAGAGACTATTTTGTAAGTCCTTGCCAGAGATAAGTCAGAGCGTGAGGCTTGGTAACAGGCATATCTGTGAACATGTGGAAAATGACTTTCACCACCATCCCAAAGGTGACTTTCTGTTGGCAAACAAAAACTTGCCTCTCAGGTGCACTTAGCAGCAGCAACGAGCAAGATGCAAAGCTTGAAGAAATGGCCCCCTGACAAGCACAGATCCCTGAGCACCCCCCCCTCGACAGTTTCCATGACATGCTTCTGGCACAGTCCACATTCAAATGCAACACAAAGGGAGAAGCAGCTTGGGCTGCCTTCATGTTTAAGTTTTAATTGGAGTGACAAGCCCATGAGGCCAAGATATTTCAGGGACGGGACGGTGTTGCTGAGTGTCGCCAGGCGCTGGGTAGGCAAGGCCCGTGTGTGCTCTCCATCACCAAGTGCCAATGCACCTGCAACCCCCGCTGTTCCAGGACTGGACTCTGCCCGGGAAGGCACTGCCAATCACTGCAGACTGTGCCAGACTCGGGAGCTTTGTGATGTGGGCAGATGTCTACAAAGGACAGGAGCGAGGCCAAACCAACACCTATTGTGACCTAAGCCTGAAAAGAACCCAGAGAGCAAGAATATGGTCTGGTGAAAATGCAGGCAAACGCGATCCAAATCTATTTCTCTCCCCTCCACGATCTCCACATGCACCCACAGGTACTGGAAATAAGGGAGGGCAAGTCTGCTTTGTGGGGTGAGGAGATTATGCTGATTTGCTTTGGGGATCTCCTTTAACAACCTCTGTCCTAACACTAAGAACCACAAAGAACTGGTTGTGGGTGCATACAATGAACAGGAAATGTTCACCATATAAGCATTTAGTCCAATGAAGAGATTATAATTATTATGCAAATGTGTAACTGAAAGCTGAAAATCCTCACATCCTCTTTTGATGCTCCCAACAGGCCTCGTTATAATAAAGAGCATGGACAGTTCAAAGCACTTCACAAATATTAACGACATTAACTAATCACAGTCTCCATGAGAAAAAAAAAGTTACTATTAAACCTGTTCTCCATTGGAAGACTGAGGCTGCAAACTATGAAATGCATTCTTTAAAATTAAAAGCAATTTGGATATTATTTAAAAAATGAGAAGATTACAAGTGAGATGACTATGCTGTGAAGAGAGTTGTAAGCCTATAAACTCAGTTAACACCGTACGTGGGGTTCAGGATATTACACTGACTTGGATATCAATTTCCTGTTAACTAGTCTGGCAACTGCTAGTTTGGCCCCAAGTTAGACTAGACAAAGGCTTAGAAGAAGACAGGCAGAATGTAGCTAAAACCAAATGACTGAAACAAGCGACAGCTGATGGAGGAGAGTGACAAATCGCAGTGAACATGGGGGCCTTTGGTACAGGGCAAACAGTCCACCCATGGCTCCCCTTCACACCCGGAGGGCATGATGACCTTCAACGCCATACGGTGCATGACGGTACTGGCACGGACATGCTTAGCAGTGCTTCGCACATAAAGAACACTATAAATATTAGCTGTTAACAATTATGATGTGCCTTTCACACAAATCCTTTTAGAATATCATTCCATTTGATTCTTACAACCACCAAGAGGAAGACAGATAAATACTACTTTCTATATTTTATGCATAAAGAAACTAGGGTTTAAGTGATTTTAAATAACTGGCCCCAAATTTCACAGGTAACAACAGTAGCCAAGGACACACTAGGCAGAGAGCCCAGCTATTCTCATTCCTGTGTTAATGTTTGCCACCATATTATTCCTGATTTCTGGCAAAAATGGCTATTAATAATGGCTAATAGAGTGTTCTCTTATGTGCAAAACACTGCCATGATGCTTCTCTCACCTGATCCCCCAATTCCACAAAGTGGGTATCATGATTTTATTCACTTTACATATGAAGAAACGGGTAGAGATGTCAAACCACTTACACGGCTATGAGGTTTTGCAACCAGGATTCAAACCCAGGTGGGTGGGTTCCAAGTCCGTGCTCTTTAAACGTCCACCCCAGGTGTTCAAAGCATGGCCCTCAGACTAGCAGCATCGGCAGCACTCACCAGACGTGCAGGTTCGCGAGCCCATCCCAGGGTCGCTGAATCAGAAGCCTTGGGGCTGGGGTCCAGAGAGCTGTATTTTTCTGACACCTGCTGGCATCTGAGAACCCCTACACTACATTTACACTGCCTCCCAAGCCAACACCGAATTTCAGCCTTTAAAAAAGCATTACTCAGCTCTAAATACTCACTATGTGCTTCCCAACTGATGCCAATCTCATTAAGAATAGTCCTGGGCAGTAACAGTATCACAACGTGGGATGTAGATCCCACACAGAGTCAGAGAAGGGGGTTGCTCACTGAGGACCAGAACAGGTGGTGAGGCTCCTTCTGGTAAGTGAGACTCTGGACGGACCTTTCCTGAAAGGATGAGGAGACGCAGGAGGAGGAGAGGGAATGCTCTGGATCGCACCAGCCTGGCTGGAGCAAGGGCTGCTTCTGGAGGTGTGGGACTGGGAGCCTGACTTCCCTGGTCTTGAAGGCCAAGCAGGAGGTGGGCACCAGGGCCTCCCCACAGTCTCTGGCACACAGCCATCACTCTGACAAACCTGCGATGGACCGTGAGGACCCAGGGAGCCAGCAAGTGGTAGGAAAGGTCAGGGGCAAGTGCGGGCAGGGGGCTGGAGAAGAACTATCTCCAAGTCATTTTTGATATACATCGTAAAACTTATTGTGAACGTGAGATAAGAGTTCACGGCCCAAGTTACCGTCACAATACAAAGAGGCACCTGGAGGAGTAGGTGGGTCCTGGGCCAGAGGTCCTAACCTCGAAAGACCTGAAGAAATCTGGGTACTGACCTGGGAGCAGGAGAGGTGAGCGGAGGCTGGAACCCAGGTCACAGCAGAGCTGCTTTCTCCGTGCCACACAGTCCAGACGATTCCTCTCCTCATTCTGACACACTGTAAACCTCGTCTCCCCTCCCAAGTCCCTCGATTCGGAATGTGAGTATTGAAATGTGGACTGAGCTGGAGTTTTCCTTTGCCTATCTACAAAACCAGATTTACCCTGTAAATTAATATCACACTGAGAAAATGCTTAAAAGAGTAATGTTTTTTTAAAAAAAAGTAACTTTGCATCCATTAGAACTCATCTGCAGCTCAATAATTGGTAAGTTAATTATAAACCTACTGCCTAACAGTGCCTCACAAAAGACTGAAGCTCTGACTAAATCAATCAAATTCATTTATGTATTGAATAAAAAGCAAAAGTTCTCTACTTTGGAATATTACATTAGTCTAGTTTATTGAGCTACTGTGTATTTGAAAATAGTAAAATGTCTTAAATATTCTGAAATTCAAACTCACATAGGCCATTTTCTATATGTTTCTTTCTCCTGCCTTCCCCAAACCAATACCATCAGTCTAAATTGTCTGAATATGTTATACATAATTGAACTCATATAGCCTATTCTGCAGTGTTCCAATAGCCCTCCCCTTGATCTTCGGTAACTGAAAAGCAAACTGAGTTTTAATCCTTGTAACAAACCTAGCTGCTGCTTGGACAGGAGACTCATCTGGCTGGAATAGACCAAAGCCATACCTCCCCCACCCTCCACCCCCGCCCATCTACAAGGTTGAATAAATAAACGTAAAGATCAACCCCAAGTGCACAGTCTCCCATGGGTGTGAAATGGTAAACGAGGACAGAAATGCCACATAAATAATCAGGAGAGCCATTAGAAAAATTAGGCCCTAAATAAAAGTCTAAGCTTAATTCGAAAGACAAACAAAAATAGCAATGATCAGCATATTCTTCAATGTACTAATGTTCTTGTAAGCTTGCTCAGAGCTTCGAGAACACTGATCAATGTTTCTGAAAATCAGAAAATGATACAAATGTCATTGGTACACAAGCCTTCGCTTGGTGAAGAGGGCTAGCTCTGTGTCTCAAAGTGACTCAGCATTTGCATGAACTTACTGCATTAGTTCTGCAAGAGGCTAAATTGACCTGTCCCTTTCTATACTAAATGCATTTTTTCAAAACTATTCTCTGGAAAATGAATCTGCTGAGGGACCACAGACTGCTGCTATCAGTACTTCAGCACAGTTCCCACAGTAGCCCACAGTACCCGTGCCCTGGCAGGCCTGGGTCACCCCAATGCTGCTTCCGGGCCCCCCTGGAAACCCCTCCTCCAGGTCTGTTGCTTCTGCCTGGACTGTGTTCTTGCCTAAGGCTTTCCTGAAGAACTCCAACCTGACCCCAGAGCTGCTGGGGATGGGGAAGTACTGGTGCTCAGTATCTAACAAGTATTGAGCACAGCCATGTGCAAAAGCGCACGACCTACCTTTCCCAGGTATTATCCTGTTCGCAAACAGGGAACCCGAGGCATGTAAGTAACTTGCCTAAGGTTCGTCTGACTCTGAACCCCTTACTCAGTCCCCAGTGGTTCTACCACTACCTTGACTTGGCGGAAAACACTTTTCCCTCTATTTACTTTCTGTGAGTTCATCGCTTCCTCACGGGAGTGAGCCAAGGTCGCTGGAGACCCTGAAGCACTCTAAGCTTCCATAAGCAGCAGCAGCTGTCCAAGAAATACTTTTTGCAGAATCAACATCATCACTGGACAAAAGATCAGAGGTTGTCAGGTCCTCAAAGTCTCCAAGTGAGAGATTTCTTGCTCTGTCTTGAGAAACCTGAGGGCTCCATGAGGGTTCTCCCACCATGTAAGGAGAATCTAACATATTATATAATCACACTAACAATTATATCACGACTGATACCATTTTCATATTAAAATATGCACAAAACGCATTTGAATGTTCAATCCTCCCCTTCTTATTTGTATAATTGTTCATCACTCTGGGATTCAGCAACTTCACTATTGAAGGTCTCCCTATGACCTCACGTCCATCTCGGTGTGGATAAAAATACCTTGACATTGCTAAGTTGCTGTTAAGGAACACAAGGCTGTAAGCCCTGAGGCAGATGTCACGTTTGAATCATCTCTAGGTTTCCAGTGCCAGTCAGAAATCCAGCACATAGTATGCGCTCAGTAGTCATTAACAATGACAGTAACCTCGGCAACAAAAACGGGCCCTTCTGGTAGCATCACTCAATAACCCGGAAAACCGGTCTCCAAGAACTGCTTTCCTAAATGACTCCAAGAAGAAAGGAAAGATAAAACATTTTAAAGGTTTACGGTGAAAGTGAAAAGGAAATGAGATGTGTCCATTGTGAACTTTCCATTTTAAATTAGTCATCCTGCTTCAAAAAGACTAAGTTTTTAATTCTTCTCTGGAATGAAACCTTGAACTAAAGAAAAGACGGACTGCATACTCGGAGGTAGGCATAGAGGAGCGTGGTCGGGATCCACGAGCACCGTGTCTCCGATTCCAAAGGCTCTCCCAGACAGATATTTCAACTCGTGACGAGTGCGAGCAACCAATCCAGAGTCTTTTCACGTCCGTGTGAAGGGAATGATTATCATAAGAGACGTTAGCAATTATTTTCCAGCGTGATGTAAGCTGAGGCAGCAGCGCCAAGCCAGCGTCCTTGTCAAACACATCCCAGCCTTCAGGATTACTTCACTCACATCCCCCTGATTAGGATGCACACCGCGCGCTGCTTAATACGACCTGCCACTGAATGCCAAGCACTTCGGAACTAAATTAGGAAATGTGTCCAAATATACAGAATGATGCTAAGAGCCCTAAGCGGGTCTCTCTCTTCCTTTATGAGGCATGAGACTCGTGGTCAACATAATGCTCTTAAGTGAGGCAATTCTATCTCCTCACCCTCCATCGCTGAGAGCAAAATTTAATTCAGGGAGCAAAAGAATTAATAAAGACGATACAGTATCGTAAGTTATGTTTTCGTGGGTGGAAGTATTTTTGACAGATTCAGGAGGTATAGAAACGAATCCTAAAGGAATGTTTGGGCACAAAGGGCCACAGTGACAGAGCTGACTCTGCTGTCTGCACTGCAGCGCGGTGAGGAGATGAGGCCGGAGTAACTGCGATAGCACTGGTTCTTCTACAATCACATGCGACAGCAACAGCTACCTTTAAGGGCATTAATGCCACTGAAGTCTGAGAACGCAAGAATGCAACAGCAAAAACTTATTAATTCATGTTCATCTCAAAGTAAAAGACCTGTGAGCGGCCCTTCTCACCACACACCCCTTGCCCAGTGAGCTAGGAACTGATGAAAAAGTACCAATTTCCAGCCTGATCATTTCTGCCGGCCATAAGCATGGCCCTTATGAGATCTCCTTAGGAAAGAAACAGTAGAGCAATGGGCTTCCTCAACCCTCTTTAGAAGCCCTCAGCTACCTAGCAGCCTCCAGTGGTGGAACAGCACAACACAACTCCACAGGTAAAGAAACGAGTTTAAACCACCTAATCTCTTCATTAAAAATTCAAGGAACATAGAGGCTGAACGGAAGGCCAAAGGTCATGTGTCCAACCCTCCTCATTTTACAGAAAGAGGCAGGTCAGCTTACCATCTCAATGGAACCACGGACTCTCCCTCAAACAATACCAAATACGCCGAGAAGGGACACATACCAGGGCATGGTGCAGTTCTTTCCACCCTCACGGTGACCTGAGCGGGCTGTCAGCCGCACTATGCTGGTTCTAGGCAAAGCCATGTGATTCTAAATGAATAGGCATCCATCCTAAAATCAGAGAGCTACAAAAATATTTAACGAAGAGCAGGACCAGACAGATCTCTGTATGTTCCTTCTGGCCTCATTTGTTGTGATCTTTCTGTAAAGCTGGTGAGAGAAAAGATGTCAAAGAACTGCTAAAGGAATGGAATGCACAGCCATCTGCCACTTTCCAAGGGACAGCATCTATAGAGGGTGACAGTTATCAAAATTATAAAGGCACAGACCCCTTTGACCCAGAAAGTCTACTTTGAGGAACTAACCCTACAAACACATTCATTAGGACCAAGTGTTGTTCACATCAGCACAAGACCAGACACAATCTAACATCCATCGATAGGGGACTAGCTGAATGAAGGTGTACCTCCACAAGCTGCAACATCATAACGTCGCAAAAAAGAGGCAAAAAAAAAAAAGCCCCAAACAAAAACACATCAAAGAAACACCTAGAAGTTCTGTATTATGTCATAAGAAATGATGAAATGATCTTCAAGAAATTTTGCTGCAGGAAAAAGCAAGGTGCAGAACAATAATGTAGTATTTTACCATTTATATTTTTTATATGTATGGGAGGACTACCCATACACTATGTATAGGTAATTTGCTTACATATGCATAAAATATCTCTGGAAGAATGCATAACTAACTGACAACATTGATTTGGCTCCAGGAGAAGAAACTGGGTGGCAGGCAGAAAGGAGTGGGAAGGGGTCTCCCACCGCATACCCTTTTCCTCTCTTTTGATTTCTGAATCAGGTGACTGCATTACCTAGTCAAAACACACACACACACACACACACACACACAAAATATGTTTAAAAATCTGATCTTTCAACAAAGAATAGAAATAGATAATAGCCACTTTTTTCTATGACTTTAGTTGGTTCAAGCAAATGCTGGCCACGCCAAGGGTGGCCCCTAGTCTGACCTCCGATATTCCTGAGACGTCGCAGAGCACTACGTCTCCGATCCTTCCCACCAGAGCTGTATTCACAAGCCTTTTCTTAGGTTAAATAGATACATTTTCACTACATTACTTGGTTTCATTTCCTTAGAAAACTGTTTATTCACAGAGCTAGGTCCCTTGACAAGAACCAGTTTGTTGAAATCTGTTATAATGCTGCTTTACACCCCAATGCCAGCAACACAACTGGTGCTCTGTAATGGTCTGTGATGAACACACGATGGGCTGGCTAGCTCGATATAGGAATGGATGTATCGGAACCATTATTATTTGATGCTCAGACAGCTGTGGTGCCCATAAATGTTAATGCGATCATCAAATGGTGCAAGGATATTCTCCAACTAAACAAAAATAACATCTCTGGAATACTACAGGTTAGAGAAATTTCAGTTCCTGACTAAAATTTATTCTCTATCAACATTTGGACTTCACTGTCTGCTTTTTATCACAGTTAATCCATAATAGACTATAGCTAAACCCCAGTTTTTTATCAGGTACAAAGATAAACCAAACTCTCTGTTCTCATAAAGCCTTCATCTGATTCCGAGTTATACAGGCCAGAGGCAGAGACACAAACCCCCATGTGTATGTAGCTCCAGGCAAACTCTATCGCTAATAGTCTCACACCAACCTAATAAAATGTGCTGGGACACATGCTGCCAGGCCGAAGCACAGATATAGCCAAAACATGGCATTCACAAGCAAAGTGACACTGAGCATCGCACAAGAGATTATTTGGGAATTATGACATTACCTTATAGGATAACAGGATGACATAGTGTAATTCATGCAGAAACGCGACATGACAATTAGATTTCTTAAAAATGCAAGTTTTTCTGCGGAAGCAGAAAATCCATTAAACACAATCAGATGGCAAGTCCTGCCTCCGCAAAAATAAGGGAAGTTTCATAGATAAAGTTTGGCTTCCCTCACGTTCGAGGGGGTGGTGTTCATGTTGAAGAAACATCTCAATGCAACATTATTACCAGCACTACTAACAACAACCAGCCGCCCACCCCCACAAAGTATTTGAAGGTTTGGTGGTGTATTCACAAAATATTTGGATGACTAAATGCTACTGTCAAATTTCAAATAGATACTTAAACACATGCTTGTAGCAAATTTACTTCCACTCTTAATTTTAAAATATCAATGGAAAAATACCAGTAACAAGTTTCTTAAGGGACTATAAACTTTCAAAAGTGAATTTTCATAAAATTAAGGTATTAATAGGCTGATTCTTACAATTAATGCCTTTAATTAGATTGGAAATTTTCAGAGGCATCCAAAAAAAGTGCCTATTTATATCAATATCTAAAAGATGCTCTCAGTCTAATTTTGCACTGAACTATCCCTTTAACTGATTTCTCAAATATATCTACTACGATTTTATCAAAATATACGATTGTATAGAAATAAATCTACTCAGACAAGTCAAAGAGAAATAGGAACTGCCAGATGAAAAATTTATTGAGAATATGAAAAATTTAAATCAGGCTAGTATTAAATATACGTACTACTTCACTACACTGAGAACTTGAGAAATAAATGAGATAACTCGAACCCGAAAGCATAATGGATGAAAAATTAGAAAGCAAATACACAGTCTTTCTTCTCTCAACAAATGAGCTCACCAGGGATGGGAAAAGAAAATTTTTCAAAGCCCGAGAAAGGAAACTGCCTTAGGAAACCAACTGCTGTCCCCCTTCCCCCGCTTCCCAGGAAGACAAAACACAGAAGTTATAGCACCACAGACTTTTCAGCTCACATATGCTGAATATGCTCCAACAAAGCAGGCCGTCTTGAGCACAAAGGGAGTCCCTTCTCATGGTGAGACTACAGTAAGCCACAAGTATTTTCTACTGCTTTATCTAACTTCCTGAATGAAGAATATATAATTGGAATCCAGGATGCTTCAACTCTTTGAGTATTGACTAAGTTGTAAAACCAGTGACCACCTAGACAAATGAGATTTGACCTTTCAGGTGACCATACACATTATGGGAAACACGATGTAAAAGTCACAACCGGAGGCCAGAACCGAGCTAGGAGTGGTAATGAGAGGAGGCACACGGTGGTGATAGCTAACTCCTACATGTCAGGCATTAGGCTTAAAGCTCTGCGTACATGTTTTCATCTTACAATTCTACAAAGCAAGTACTGCTATGAACCCCCCTGGGATTGGGGTGTGTGTGTCCAGAGCCTGGCTCTCCTCCAGCCCACGGCACTGCCATGCGGAGGAGGGCCTCATCCTTAGGAGCAGTATGTGGTCAGAGCAGATGCTGGCTCAGAGAAGTTTCCTCCCACGGATTACACCACTGCTAGCTCCCGGGGTCAAGGGCAGGCAAAATGAAGGAAAAACAAAACTTTATCCCTCCCTCCCCTGATTCCACTGGATGAGAGAGTTCCACAAATCAGCTCTAAGATAAGACTACGTACTTGGCTGACAGTCAGGGTAGTAAAATGCTAGGCAGTGACAAAATTTAGTCATCGTGCAAAGAATTTCAATTAAAAACGTGTCTGGCTCTGAGTATCAGAAGCACTATCATGTACTGTTGGTGAGAACGTAAATCTTGAAGAGCAGTTTGGCAATGTGTACCAACATATTAAGTGCACATATCCTCTGACCAAGCAACATAACTACTAGGAATTTCTCCCAGAGATATTCTGCACAAAGACTTTTGCAAGTTGCAACACACACTCCAGCATGGTCTATAGCAGCCCAGACAGTGAAAGCAATCTAAATGCCTACCAGTGGGGGGACTGGTTATGCAAACTATGGATTGCAAGCACATGTTGGATCCTAGGAAGGGGGAGTTTGGTACGCACTGACATGGAATGCTCTCCAAGGTATATTACTGAATAAACATGCTGGGTATAGAATGGTATGTACACTATGATCTCATTTCTACAGAGATATGTTTTTAGTGTATAAATGTCCCTATTAAAATTTTCTAGATGGATACCTAAAAACTATGAATAGTTTCTTCTGTGGAGTGGGGCTGGGGGAAAAGAAGAGAAAGGAAACAATTACTTTTCATTTTATATCCTTTCGAAGTGCTTAAAATTTTTTACCATGCTAAATATGTATTTCCTGAGTACATCTTAAAAAAATGTATCAGAGAGCTTTAATTTTGTAATTGCCCTTTAAAAAATAAAAATTGATGTTCTTTTTTGTTAATTGCACATCTTGCTGTTTCTGTACCTTATTTCCTTCGTACACCCATCCCAGACTCTTCACTCCAAAAGCAGCCTGGTTGGCTGAGACATCTAGACAGGTGACAGGCTGGCCATAGACGTAATGGAGGGTTCTGGCAGAGTCGTCAGCCTTTAGCAGATAGACCAGATCTCCAGCAGTGGCTACCGCCACAGGGTACCTTCCGGTATCTGGAACTATTTCAAGGTAGTCAACCTGGTAAAGGATAAGAGTTGTTTAGTCCTTCAGGTCCCAACTACAATTCATCCTGACTTGGTCAAAAAAATATACAGTTCCTCCTACACATCAATGAGAAGACCAGCAAACCCACAGGAAAAGACAGGTAAAGGGGACAGTAAATGAAACACAGTTCTTGCATAAATGAAAAGATGCTCATCATAAAAGAAACACAATACACTCCTAATAAGAGAAATTACACTCCTAATAAGAGAAATACAAAGTAAAAATTCACCGAGATACCATTTTCACCTGTCCTATCAATAAAGAGTCTGCTAAGACACAGGGCTAGAAGTGAAGGGGGCAACCATATGCATGGGTCCCACTGTTTGGCGGGATGTAATCTGGTCCAACTTCTATAGAAGGAAATCTGTCAACGCCTATCATGTCAAATGCACATGTGCTCTGGCGTAGCGAGTCACTACTAGGAATTTACTTACAAAGTCAAATTTATGCAAAATGACTGTATAAGGTTATTTGCTGTAGCACCATTCTGTCATAGCTAAAAACTAGAGAAACCTAAACATGCATTCCTAAGTACTGTAATTAACTAACTGACAGTATATCTATGTGTTGGAATACTATGCAGTCAGAGAAAAAGGCATGGAGACATTCTTTGTGAACTGATACAACTGGGATCATCTCTAAGGAAAATCTGGAGGAAAAGCAGGAACGCAAGGTAACAGGATTCACAGCGTGCTGACGGGTGAAGATAGGGCGGCGGGAGCCTGTGATGTCCTTGGCTTGATGCGCATCAATCTCCTAACAATGGCTCCTCCGAAGAGGAAGTGGTGGGGGGGGCGTTGTTGTGGAAGTGAAATTTCTCACTGGGCACCTTCCTGAGTCTTTTAAATCATGAACCATGAGAGTATAATAACTATTCAAAGAAATTTTTTTACCAGAAACTGAATAAATAAAATTTGCTCGGTTGCTCAGGAAAAAATCACATTTTAACATTTGTGTAAATACCAAAACTGCTGCCAAAACTGCTCTCCCCTGGTTTCAGTGTCATCCAGAGCAGAAAGGCCACCGCCAACAGCATTTTTCCACCACCACAGGATCCCGGACAGCAATATTGCTACCACTTTCTCTATCCCCTGAGGTTCCTTCAAGAATAATTTGCTTTTCTAGATCCATAAGTGGCACATTTCCCCCAAGTGCAGTTTATGACAGGTTTCACCTCGAGTACATTCTGAGTACAAAAGCAGAAGATGGGTCATGCTGTGTAATTAGGAAACTCCACAATGTAAAAAGACAGCACTGCCCTGATAATAACTACAAGAGTTCAAAAGCTTAAACGCTGAGGACTGTCCAGAGGAGCCCGAGACAGAGAGGAAGCGTCTGGGTGATTCTGCTAATCCTTGGGCCCAACAGTGTGAGCGGTGGCCCCACATTGGGAGCCGAGGACCCACCACAAGGGACGGATATTCTAGGCTAACGTTACAGACACGGGAACACTGCCCACGCGATTTGGGGAGACTACCTGGGGAAGACAAAAACGGCCCAGCTCTACAGGCCAGGCGGTGCCCTTTCTTGTGACAGTGTATTATGTGGCAACCCCCCACCCAGGGTGAGAAATAATACAGAAGAAGTGTTAAAACACGTGCCTCTGGCAACAGTTGCTTGCCCCCTTTCTCTACTCTAAAAATCATTTATTTTCCTAAAACTGACATCTTCAGTTTTGCCATTTAATTTCATCTTAATGTTGGATTTTGGACAGACCAAGAGGCTTGGATGGACGGTGGCTGTGCCATTTGCTGGGAGCTATAAAACGACTTCAAAAAGCTTCCAGTCTGTGCCAGGATGCCACCTGATTGCCAAGGCAGGATTTACATTTTATAGAGGGACTCGCATCTTAAGTAACTGTCTGAATTCATATAATTATTGCTGGTCTACAGTGTTCTTTAGTCAGAGACCAGATGATAAGACCCATGGTAGTTTCGAAAACAAACAAATATGATACTTTCACATTTTTCTAATAAAACCCAAGGTGCAATAAGAGCCCCAGGCAGTTTTTGGGGGAACACTAAACCCAAACTTCAGAAATCTGATCATTAAAGAGATGAGAAGCTTATGGAGGTGAAGCAGAGACACCACGGCTTTCTAGTTATTCAAGCCTAACAAGACTTCCACCAGTAGGAAAAGGGAGGGGAAAAGGATTTGTTCCAGGTCAGGCTATCAATTCATTATTCAAGGTTGGCTCTTCTGTTCACTCTCCCACTAGTGCCAAAATCAAGTTTGTTTAAAGTACATCCAAATTCGGCATTGACAGGTTTGAGCGCTTCCTTCTTACCACCAAATCATCTCCTACCATACAAATGCAGAAGCTCACGTACAAATGAACTCAGAAATAAGCTCTATATAAAGAACTCTTAAGGCTGGCTCAGCCTCACACGACATCCTGGGACATGGCTGCCCAAATAACACTGACTTAAATCTGCTTTCACTCAAGAGCTACTCTTAATTCCAGGTGAGAAAATCTCAGGAGGGAGAAAGTTTAGGATGAAAGCCTCCCTTCCCATACGAGCTGGGATGGTACCACTGAACTCATTTTCACTTAGACATTAGGTCAGAAGCTGACCTAGGGTTTCCAGGGATGAATGTCTGGGTGATGCGAAAGAGGCTGAGGGCCGCAGCAATGAGAAACCCTGAAGTCGGCCCTGGGGTTTGAATCACAGCTTCTTAGCTCTGAGACTGGAGCAGGTCCACAAACTGCTGTAAGTTTCTATTGGCTTCTTGGTAAATAGGGAAATAATAGCACCTCTTTCACAAGGCTGTAGTGAGATTTATTTCTGTGTTGGGAGCTGCCAACATCATTACTACTTGTTTATGTTAGATCCAGAGGTTCTAAGAATAAGAAATAAGATGACCAGACTAAAAGCTCACCAGTTTCTGAACTTCAAATTCTGCAGCTATCTGCCAATACCCCTCCTCATTGGGGTGTAACATTACAACATCGAAAGCAGAAGCTGTGGCAACAGTTGCGTCTTCCTGGCTGAGGGCTAGTGCCTGTATTCTCGCATCGTGCTCAAAGCGATGAATAGGATCCTTTCCAGTCCTTAGATCCCAAATATTAAGAAATCCTATGTAGAAAAAAAATTTTTTTAATTCACTTAAAATGCACAATTATAGAATAACAATTGTTCAATATAAAGAAAATTAAAAGATAAATGATAAAATGTTAAAAAATATATTTGTACCACATAAAACAAAGGGTCAATTTCTATAATAAAGGGCTTCTAAGACTCAAGAAAAAAAAAAGCCACTGAAAAATGAGCAAAGTACATGAGCATGCTGTGTACAGAAAAAGAAACACAAATGACATAAATATAAGAAAACAATGTAAAACTTCACTCACCATTAGAAAAATACAAATAAAAACTAATACAATACCAATCAAATTGATCAAGATAAATATATAAAACATTTGTTGTTGAGAATATGGGGAAATAAGCTTTCTCTTAAATTGCTGGTAGGAATGTAAACAAATTCACCCATTTTGGAGGCAACTTGATAATATTTACCAAATTACAAATGTTCTTAATTATGTCAAAAGACTGAAAGTTATCTATAGTCCATCAATATAGAGCTACTTAATGCCACCTAGATAGTTTGGAATTTAAATAAAATGAGCAGTTAAAAGAAGAAACAGCCTTATACATAAGCTATGTGAAATGATCAAAATATGTTGTCAAATGAAAAAGGTAAAGGACAATATAGAGGTATAGTATGCTACACTACTTTTATATAAATTTAAAAAAATTTACACGCACACACGTGCACGTGTACACATAAGGAGAATATCCTAGAAGGCCACACAAGAAACTGTTAACAGTGATGAGCCTCTAAGGAAAGAAACCACAGGACAGAAACAAGAGTAGGAGGGAAATTTACTATTTATCTCCTTGTACATTCTGAAATGTTTTCCAAAAATTACCTTTACTAAAAAGATAAACTAAAAAAAAAAAGTTTTATGAGAGCGATCTAAGAAGAATAGTAGTACATATGTTGATTGCTGATTAGTTTTAACATATGGAGTTAAGTCATTCTACTTGTCTACTCATTTACGCAACTAATAATCATGGAGCACCTGTTCTAGGCCCGGCACTGCTGTTCTACACGCTAGCAACACCTGAAAGCAGCCATTAACCCACACGCTAAGTGGTTTTTATAAGTACTGTACATCCTTCCCTTCCACCACCCTCTTCGAGCTCCAGTTGGCCATGGTGCTTTATTATGTGTTGTTGTAAAACATGAGCTTGACTATCCCACGCTTGTTAAAAACTCCGATTTTACTATACACCCTTCTCCCCAGCAACTTGAATGCTGCTACCCATGTGAATCCCCCTCATACACACTGGACGTGTCTCCAACTTGCTCGAATTGTCTACAGCAGTAACCTCCAGGGATGGTCCCAGAACCAGCAGCATCAGCATCACCTGGGGGCTTGTTAGAAATGCAAATTCTCAGTCAATTTGAGCAAATGCTCAGGTTTGCGAACCCGTACAGGTAATTACACTTTTCTACTTCCCCGTATTTGGAATGCCATTTATTCTTTTTTTCTCACCAAGTAATTTCTTTTTACCATTCCTATCCACTAAGCTACTTCTTTTCCTCAAAGATTTGCCCAAGAAAATAACTACTTTCTGCACATGCTGGATAATGTTCAGTTCCAATTCCAAGAGACTTTATTTTTCAAAATTTACTGAGAAATAATTTGTGGAGATAACAGTCAGTGGCTATTTGTCTGAGTTCGAATCCACCTCCAGTGCTTGCTAGCTGAAGGCCTTGGGCAAGCTACTTACAGTGAGCCAGTTACCTCAACTGTAAAACTGAAGATAACATTATCTACCACACAGGACCGTTGGGCAAATTAAAGGAGATAAAACATAAAATGCTGGAGACAGACCTCTCATGCATTTTTATGTATTCTATAGTTCCTGCTGTGTTATAATGCATATTTAAGCTATTAATAACACTAACTTCCTCCCAATTGCTCATCCATAAATCCAGTCCTAGTTCTATAACTTCCTATTACCTAAAACAGATGAAGCTTTTCATTTTTCTTCTCTTTGCAATCTATCTTTCCATCTTTTTTCTTGCTTTGTACTTTGTCTTTAAACAATAAATGCTTTGAACTTAAGATCTTACTATAAAGTATCCTTCAGCACTAAATAAATGTAGTCAGAAGAAAATAATACATTTGGGCTGCTTTGCAAGACTCTCGAACTGTCAGTAGGCTAAATTGGTGATTAAAAACAAAAGCAGAGCTTTCTTCAAGTTACATGTTGCTTCAGATTTAAAACACAGGATACTCAATATCTCAAGTACATAATATCAAAAATTATGATAAACTTGGGGGATAAACATATCTCAAAAGAAAAGGTTCCATAACACATTCCCCAGAAAATATGTTGGCAAATTCTTTCCATTCTGACTCGGAAGAAACAGACATGCTGCAGAAAATGCCAGTGGCTCGACACAGTAACACAGGAGACAGGTACATTCCAAGATGTGCCTCTTCCCGATACTTCTGCACGGCCTTTGTTTGGAGACATCACAATCAACAGTAATGAGAAATAAAAATTGCTATTTGCCTAGAGCTTTCCAACATTCAGACTCTCTCATCTGTCAACTCCCTGTGAGTGCTCACTTCCATCTTGGGAAGACTATACATCCTTTTCGTTTTACAAAAGAGAAGAGACAGAAACTCCAAGTGGTTAAACTGTCCAAAGCCACCTGGTACATGATGAGGCTGGGCTGGAATCTAGCTAGAAAAGTGCAGGATGAGCAGCTGCATTTACAAGTGCATAAAATAACTATGAGATCGATGAGTAACTGACGTAAACTCACCCTGCGTTCTGCCAAGTGTGGAAGTTATTCAACCACAGCTCACTCTAAGCACACATGGAGTTTATCTATAAACACATTTTTCATTATTAATCAAGTATTGGTTTTGTTGGCATCATTTTCCCAACAGAATTGTATGCAATAAAATACCCTTCACCACAACGTTGAATTTCATAGAGCTATCCTAAGAAGGGTCTTTTTGGAACATACATTCTAGGGTCCCAGCAATTTAGCGGTCACCCCCTTCTCTTCTGAATGCCTGTGGTGTCATCACCTTTGTCAGTTCTCCCTGCTTCAAATGTTGAGTGTATACCTTGGTCAGATCCTCACTTGTCGATGGTGCCATTATCATTTACAAAGTCCTCCAAGATAACTTTAAAGTGCATAAACATTTAGGAGTGGTACGTCCTCTTGATTATTATGAAATGTCACTCTTTATCCCCACTTATATTCTTTGCTCTGAAATCTACTTTGCCTGATATTAACATAGCCATTCTAGCTTTCTTTTGATTAGTGTTAACATGGTATATATTTTTCCATCTTTTCACTTTGCCATGTGTCTTTACATTTAATGTGGATTTCTTGTAGATGGCATATAGTTAATCTTGCTTTTAATTGAAGTGTTTAGACTATTATCTTTAATGTATCATTGGGAAGAATGGGTTTAATCTACCATTTTTCCATTTGTTTTCTATTTGTACCATTTGTTCTTTGCCCGTTTCCCCTTTTTTCTATCATCTTTTGGATTGAGTATTTGGATTAATTGTATGTGCTTATTCTGTTTTAATTCCTTTGTTGGCTTATTAGCCAAAACTCTTTGTTGTGTTATTTTAGCAATTGCTTTAGGATTTTTACATATGTAACTTATCAATCTACCCTCAAGTGATATTATACCACCTCTCATACAATGGAAAAACATCAGGGCAGCATACTTCCATTTCCTCCCTCCCAGGCTTTGTGCTATTGTTGTCATACTTTTTTATTTCCACATGTTATAAACTCAGCATACATTGTTATTATTTTTGCATGAGCAGGCAATTATCTTTTAAAGAGACTTAAATAAGGGGAAAAAAGCCATTTACATTTACCCATGTAATTACCACTTCTACTGCTCTTGCAATATCACTTTTAACATTATAAAATTCTGCAGCCCTTGTAAGATTTGCAGTTTCACTTTGCAACTGTATTGCTGGATACATAACCCCCAAAAAACATGAGGAACAGACACAGCACTTAACAGGAAGGAATGTATGAGTGAAAGCTAATTTTATAAATGGCAAATTTATTAGTTAACATAGTTATATATCAAGGCTACTTTCACACCATCAAAATTACAGGGACTCAGAACAGTCAATTCTCGAATTATAAGAATGTTTTATATTAGAGCAGATTATCATCCATGTTAACCAACATTTAGCCAAAAAGAAATCAGGTGCAGCAATACATTCAACAAGTATTCCAAAAGATGATAGAAAGTGAGCCCCTGCTCTGGGCCAGCCACTCTTCTAGGCACCGCAGTGAACAAGACAAAATAAGGCAAAACAGTTTCTGACTGCATGGAGCTGACATTCTAGTGGCATCACCCACGCACCTCATGTGAGGGCATAGAAAAAGGACATGATCTCTATTCTCATAAAATTCACACTTACGAGAAACCTAAACATTTTAATAACACATAACAGATATATACAAAGTACAATAAGACAATAGATAAGTTAACTTTTCGTCACGTTGTCACAATATTTTAAGATCCCAAAAAGCAGCAGCTAATTTCCCAATGTTTCAAGCTGATCCAGGTCCATGTCCACTGCATGATGTTAAGGAAGAAGCAGTCAATGCCTACCAGGGTCAAATAAATTCACTTTTCAAGTAGGTGATGCTTTTAAAAATCTGACATAAATTCATTTGAAAGGCCAAGTTTTAAACTGCAGACACAGCAATGCAGACTTACGAAGTGGCGGGATTGTGCCTTTTTTCCGTGACATACCGTAAGGTAGTGAATTCGTAGTAGTAAATGTGGCTGACCATCGATAAAGGTTTGCTGAATGCTTGTCTTATGTTTTAGCAAGGGAACATTTAGTTGTAAGAAAGAAAAATCCACCGAAACTGCCTTAAAACTGAAAAGGAACGGGGCTATTTCATGGAACCCAAGGACAGGAAGTATAGCTAGAGATTATAAGAGATCAGAACCAGGAACTAGGAAAGCATCAGAACCAAGGCAGTTCGTTGTCTATGCCTCTTGTGTGCACCACTTATCCTGCCTCTGCTTCTCTCTGCAACTGTCTCGTTCTTCGCTCTCCACAAACGAGCTTTCTCTCTCCCACCACCACAAAGTCCTCTATTCCCAGCACACAACTGAGGCCCGAGTGGCTCATCCCAGTCCATGAATCAGCCTCCCCCATCCTTGTGCAACCTGCTGAAGCCAAATTCAAGTACCATGAACATGTCCGCCTCTAGAGGCGCTGGGGAGGGACATCAGAGCAAGGAGATACCCTGAAAGGTGACATTTATCCTGCCTGCTATGACAAGGTAAAACAAGAGAAAACTTACAGCAAATGCAAAGAGAGGTTCTATGTATTTCCTTGCTAGTGGCCTAAGGGGCAGGGCACTGCCATCATTCCCCAATTAAGGCATAATCCCTAAAAGCCAGGGCTTATGGCCCACATTTGCCCCACACCAGGAAAACTGAAAGGAGAGCAGGTGTCTTTCTTTCTCCCCAACAAACCCTCAATAACTGGATAAAAGATGTTTAATTCTAAGCTAGTGCTGGGATCACAATAACGCTGTTTCATTCGTGAGAAATACAAAAAGGATGCAGACAAAAGACAAGGGTCTCTTGAAAAATCAGGAAGAACATAATGAGTGAGGGCCATCGGCCCAACAAAGCAGACAGGACTAGGGCTTGACAGTCCCACCTGCTCTCTGGGCTCAGGACCCTCCACCTTGACAAGTAGCAGCAGGGCTTAAGGAACTCCGAGTTCACCCTAGACTAGGAACAGCCATTAACGATGACATGACTAACGATGGCCAGTCTTTTGCGGGAACATAAAGCCTGCTCGGCAGCTGTGGATGGGCACCCATGCCAGTTTGCAGCATGCCCCCCCCACTTCCCAAAGGAGGCCAGCCAGAGTGTGGTAATGAAACTGCACATAGTGGAAATGGGATCTAAATGAGTTTAAACTGATTTATGTTAGCTTTTGTAAAGATTACTCGATATCAGGAAAGTGCTACCACTGTGAAATAATGTCGACAATCCTTAAGACCTCCACCTAATGGTACTTGCACAGAATATTTATATTCCTCGTCATGGGAACAAGGACCATAATGGATACCATTTTTGTTTTATTAGGGATGCATATTTAAATTAATCTGCTATTTGCCTAAACAATTAGCTGCTTCTGTTTGTGTGCACAAAGCCAAAATCGCAATTAGGCTTCCATCAAAAAGATAAGTCCCAACTAAAACTGTCCCAGTGGAGTCATAAGAGCTCAGGGCAGAACTTTCCAAAATTACTTTTTAGCATAATGGTAATTATGTTAATTGCTTGAAAGGTAAATAACTGCTGAACTGGTTTTGGAAAAAAAAAAAAACAAAACACACACACAATTGGTATTGCCCCTCCTCTTTGATCTTTTTCGAGCACCATAACATTTAAAACAGGTTAACAGTTTAGGAAGTCATAGACTGGTCACTTCTTGAACTTGAACTACAGAGCTTGCCTTGTGGCCATTAGTGCTTTCTTGATTAGAACTTATTTTAGCCATGAGCTCCTCTTCTCTCAAGCTTGCACGATAAGCACCTGAGGCTTGGTCTCAGCTTTATAATAGTTAAGTAGACAGGATCAATTAACTGCAGTTCAGAGACACTAAATGAAGTTGACTATTTATAAAGAAAGCTGGCGATTGCGATTTCCACCACGTAAATAAACACTTGTCTACCGGAAATTAAGCAGAAGTCAAAAGAAATTCTGCTACAAGAGAAAGGGCATTTTAACAAGAATTTTAAAGACACTGATAGCACTCACTAAATGTGTACCTCTTCAAAGTGCATCCAACATCACTTTGAAATGTACATCAGAGATGTGAAAGTGGCATAAAGCTGACAGGACAAGAAGTTCTGTTCTCATGGAAGAGGTGGCCAATGGGCGAGTAATATCACTGCAAATGAAGGTCCCAAAAAAGAACAAGGCTGAATGAAATTTATTCTTCACTTGGCTGCTGTGTCTACCGTGCACGTCATCCTCCACATTCTAGCTGAACACATCTCTAAAGCTGAACTCTGTTGCTTATGGCAAAAACAAACACACAAACAAAAAAAGAAAACAGTAAGTTTGAAGCATTCTGGGAACTGTAATTTTTAATTGACAAGTAAGGGAATTGAAAATGACTGGTTAGGGCATAAGCAAAGCAGTGACCAGACATGAGATACAAAGCAGAAACCGAGTCAAGAAGAAGAAAAGCTAAATATATTTAATAGTCTCAAGTTCAAAACAGCAGAACATTTTTTTAAAGAATTAAAAATGAAGATATCATAGATTGATGAGGAATTTGGACCAGCTCTTCTATAAAAAGAAATGCCGAGAAGGCAGATAATGTGAGACATCTGTGCATGCAGCCACTGACTCCCCAATACAACTGAGTGACATAAGCATTATACAGAATATATTGGGAAGAGTATATCAGACACTGATTGTAGCTGATGCCTCTAGAGAAGAGACTAGGTGACTGGGGGGATCAGAGGACCAGGTGTCTGCTGGTAGAAAAAGAACACTTACTTTATACTATGTATCTTTTGGTACTATTTGTTTTTCTATATGTAATACTATATCAAACGACTTATTATAACATATATACATCTTTATATATAGTAATATAATTAATGATGGGACATTTTTATTTATTAATCCCAATCATAATCTGCATGATTTTATAATATTTAACTCTGATGTACAAAATTAAATTAAAGACTCAAATTCTACTTCTGACCCACCAGTGGGTTAAAGTGAATTAAACTCTAAAGGAGTCCATAACATCACCATCACTCTCCCAGGATCAGACCAGTCCAGGACAGTAGAAGGCCTAGGCCAAGGCTGGCATTCAGTAAGTCTTAGCCTCTGTGTTCGTTCTCATGCTCTCATTCTCACCCTTTTTCTCTCAATACTGTTTATTGCTAAAAGAAAAATGTCTTATCTTCAAAAATAGTTGCACTTGTAAGCTGAATGACATTAACTATAATATTTAGAATCAAAATTTTACAATGATACCAGTAACTGTTAAAGCTGAGTGATGGGTATATAGGGGTTCATCATACTATTCTGTATCATAATAAAAGGGTTTTTAAGAATAGTAATTTGAAACACTATCAGTAACAAAAGTAAAAACTATTAACTTGTAAAAGTAAAAAATATTAACTTGTGTTTTACAAATGTTTTCAGTAGCTACGCTAGAAACTGAGTGACTTCCTGAAACAGATTTACAATGCAAATTCCAGTAATGACATTTTGCAGCTTTTACAAACCCTGTTCCGAATCCTCAAAAATGACTCAAACAAAAAGAAAATAAAATCCAGACGTGAAGATTCAGATGATGGCAAAACAGCATTCAGTTTTGAGTTACCTGGTTTCAAGAGAGAAAGAGAACATGGAAGACACAGATATTCTACCCTCTCACTTGGACATTCATATTCGAAGGCAAATCTCTCCAGCACCTCTGAAAGTTCTGTCAGGAGCCCAGGGCTCTCCCATCTCCCTCCCTGTCAGGAGGATCATGACAGCCCAATATAGACGTCTCCCTTGAACTTTACGCCCACGGATTCACCTGCCTTAAGACCAGTGGTCTTCAGACTAAAATAAATTTGAAAAACTAGGTCTCCTTTTCATATTTGATATATAAAACTGACAATTGTTCATCTGAGTTTTCAGTTGTGGCCAAAAAATAAAATAAAAATGCAACTTCCAGCATATTTCTAAACATTGACATTTTAAAATAAAATGGTTACATCATTCTTTAATAAGTTTTTTTTTAAACTGAATACCATAAATGAGATACTCACCGTCATGTATTTTTTTAATGGGGGTGAGGAGAGGGGAGAGACAGTCCAAAGATAAATAGCAAAATACTGAAACAAAAAGCGTGTTGAGAAACACTAATTGTGTAACCATCACCACAAGAATACAGGTTCCAGTCTTGGAGCTCCATTTCAGTCAGATGACAGAAAATGAGCAGGCACATTCTTTTCCGAGTAACCACTTAGCATGTTAAAAAAGAATGGCATTAAATTGCTATAAAAGAATCTAATCTTGTTTAATAATCTAACATTCTTTTGTCTTATTTTGAAATATTTCAGACTTACAAAAAAGTTGCAAAAATTAAACAAGAGTTACAGGATACCCTTTACCCGGGGATTCTTCAAATGTTACCATATTATATAACCATACTAGCATGTTTAAAGCTAGGAAATTAATGTTGACACAGTATGTTAATCTACTGACTATACGAATTTTGCCAATTGTCTCACCAACATCCTTTATCTGGTCCAAGATCCAACCCAGAAATCCACATTAAATTTAATGTGATTTCTCCTTCACTTACTCCAGTCTGAGACAACTCTGTCTTCTCTGTCATTCATGACCATGACACTTGAAGGCTACTGCACATTTATTTTGTAGAAGGTCTCTTAGTTGT
The DNA here is from genome assembly GCF_000325575.1 of Pteropus alecto. Lineage (NCBI taxonomy): Eukaryota > Metazoa > Chordata > Mammalia > Chiroptera > Pteropodidae > Pteropus > Pteropus alecto. The sequence goes on along the minus strand of NW_006433949.1, from coordinate 3,544,556 downwards.
TTGATGTTTACTCATGTTTAAAATCGGGTTATGGGTTTTTGGCAAAAATAGCACAGAAGTGTCTTTTCAGTGTATGACATCAGGAGGTAAATGAAGTCAGTGTCTCATTACCGGTAATGGTAACTTCCATCACCTGGTTAAGGTGGTTTCGTCAGGTCCCCCACATAAAGTTACTGTCCTCCTCTTGTGGAGAGATCACTTGAGACAATGCAAATATCTTGTTTCCCATACTAATTTTACCTTCCACTGAAGAATCTTGCTTGCAACAATTATTATTGTAGTACTTGCCAAATGTTTTCTATTTTCATCGTCCTTTCTCCATATAGTAATTGAAATACTACTGTAAAAAAAGAGCTGTCTCTGCTCTCATTTATTTAACTATTTATTTACATCAATATGGACTCTTGGATATTTACTTTATTCTATAGGTTATAATCCATTACTATCATATTTTGTTGCTCAAATTGTCCCTAATTTGGCTGTTAGGAGCTCCAGTTTGGTTCCATTGTCCTATAAAAAGAAACTGCCCCTTCCTGCATCTTTTAAAAAGACATCTTTACTTTCTGGCCTCACAAGATGTCCAGATTCACGCTCTAGCCCTGGTTCCTTTTATTGAAGAATAATATTTAGAAACCAAAATCTAGACACTAGTAGCTGTGTTCAATATTACTAGGGTAGCAAAATATATTCTTGTAACTCTTAGAAATTTGAATGAGCAAGTCCAGTTCTTCACTTCATAGGTCCTAAGTCAAGCCCTTAAAAATATGCAGAAAAGCCTTTCATGGCCTTGGAATAGAAGGTTGGAGAGATCTAATTACCCAGGAACTCCTTTTTGTAACACTGCACCCTGGTTTTTAAGACCTTTGTGGGAGGAAAGTTACAAGCAAGGAAAGAGGAACAAGTCAAGAGTACAGCAGTCTCCCTTATTCATGGAGGATACGTTCCTAGACCTCCAGTGGATGCCTGAAACCGAGGATAGTACCAAACCCCATATATATATAGTTAAGCCTTGAACAACATGGGTTTGAACTACATGGGTCCATCTACACGTGGATTAAAAAACAAAACAAAACAAAACATTAGCTCTGTAATCCACTTTCAGTTAACGTGTACGGGACATGAAGTAAAAGTAAGGTTCATGGGCAGAAGGAGAAGGCATACAGACACCTGCTTGTTTCATCATTATATGCTGAAAACATGATCACTTCTTCACTGAATTACCTTGGCACCTTTGTAAAAAATCAGTGTTTTTTTTTTTTTCTGAACTTCATTCTGTTCCAGTGAATCTATACGTCTCTCCTTATGCCAGTGTCTCAGTTTTGATTACCATCATTTTATAATAACTCTGAAATCAGGCAGGCTAAGTCCTCCAAATTTATACTACGTTTTAAAAACTGTCCTTGGCTATTCTTGGCCCTATGCTTTTTTTTTTTTTAATTTTAGAATCAGCTTATGACCTTCTACCCAAAAAAAGCTTGCAGGGGTTTTGACTGGGACTGGATTGAATCTCTAGATCAACTGAGCGGGGAGAGCTGACATCTTAACAGCACTCAGTCTTCCATGAAAACAACTTTCCATTTATTTGGACCTTCCTTAATTTGTCTCAGTCACATTTCACAGTTTTTAGCATATTGGTCTTAAACATTTTGCTGAATTAATCCCCAGTGATCTTTTATGTTTGATGCACTATCAATTTTCTATTGTTGCTAACTTGAAGAGACAGTTGATTTTTGCATATTGACCTCATACTTATTAGTTCTAGTAATGTTTTTATTGTTTAGGATTTTACTCATAGACAATTTATCCATTGACAATTATACTTCTTCCTTTCCTATCTGTATGTTTTATCTTTTTCTTGCCTTATTGTACCAAGTAGCCAGTACAATGATGAATAATAGTAGTGAAAATGGACATCCCTCCCTTGTTTCCAATTCTAAGGGGAATGAATTGTCTCTTACTCTTAAGTGTGAAGTTAGCTGTAGGTTTTTCATAGATGCTCTTAAGCAGATGGAGAAAGTTCTCTTCTATGACAACTAGCTAAGAGCTTTTATCAGGAATACAAATTGGTTTTTGTCACATATTTTTCTGTTACATTGACATGATCGTATGGTTCTTCTTTAGTCTATTAATATGAATTATGTTGATTGACTTTCAAATGTTAAACTAACCTAGAATTCTTAGGATGAATACTAGCTGGTTATGATGTATTACCCTTTTAATGTATTGTAGGATTCATTTTTATAATATTTTGTTGAAGATTTTTACATCTAGATTCCTGAGGAATATGAACCTGTAGTTTACTTGTTTTCATGTACTAGTTATTCTTTTTCTTCTTTATCTGGTTTTAGTAACAGGGTAATGCTGGCCTCATAAGTTGAGATGAGAAGTGTTTATCCTAATTTATTTTATGAAAATATGTAGAATTGGTATTATTTCTTCCTTAAATGTTTGGGAGAATTCACCAATAAAGCCATTGGGCTTGCAGCTTTCCTTGTGTGAAGCTTCTAAACTCTAATGTCAATTTCTTTAATGAAAATAGAGCTACTTAGGTTTTCTAGTGCTTCATAAGTGACTTTTGGTAGTTTGTGTCTTTCAAAAAAAAATCAATTCATCCATTTCGTCTAACTGGTGGAATTTACTGGCAAAAATTTGTTTAAATATTTCCTTAAAGTCCTTCCACCATTTGTACTATCTGTAATGATGTCACTTCTTACATTCCTGATGTTGAAAATTTCTTTTCTCTTTTTTTCCTGATTACTCTGGGGCTAGGGTTTGTCAATTTGATTGATCTTTATAAAGGAACTAATTTTATGTTTCACTGATTTTCCTGTATATTTTTTCTCTCTTCTAGTTCATTGACTTCCGCTCTTATCTTTATTACTTTATTTCTTACACTTATTTTGTTTCATTTTATCTTTTTCTAGTTTAAGGTAAATAGTTATATTATTGATTTGAGACTTCATTCCTAACAGAATTTAATGCTATAAATTTCCCTCTAAGTACTGCTTTAGCTACATCCCATACATTTTGATATACTGCTTTTCATTTTCATTCAGATCAAAATATCCCTTAACTTTGTTATTTAGAAATGTTTAATGTCCAAATATTTGAATATCTTTCTCTGCTCCAGCCCTACAGTCAGTCATTTCTGCAAGTAGCCCTGGCTCCTTTTAGTAGAGAGTGACATTGTCAAGATCTGAGCACTAGGTGTGCTCATTTCTCCTGAGCTGTTGCTGTCTATACACCTTCTCAGCAAACAAAGCTAGGACGTATATGAACATATGCATACAAGCACTCACATCTCTACTTACTTCTCTATCTATGTGAAAATCATGAATTCTACACTGATGCCTCCTATTCCACTCTAGCCCCAAGGGTTCATTCTGACTACCCCCTTTCCATACCTATACCTCCCTTCTCTAATAGTAAGAAAACTGGCTCCCATCACCTTCAATATATGTACCTGCTCATTCTCCCTGTATGTTGTCAACCTCCAAACCTGGCAGGCCACTGCTCCACTCAGACCCCCTGCTCCACCTGTCCCTGGCCTCACTGGGCTGTCTTCTTACTCTGCAGACCTGCCTAACTGCTTGTTGACTAAAAAAGAAGGCAAGTTTTGCTTTTAAAACAAGAATATAGTCCACAAATATATTTATTCCTGCTTTAGTAGAGCCCTAGGGTTTAGGATGGAATAAACGCTACAACCAAAATTGCAAGTATCAAAAAGGAAATTAAATTCTGACTGAAAATTCAATTTATTTTCTTCCCCTCAAAAACTGAATTCGTCTTTGGTTTTCATTAGGTACATTTAAGCGCTTGGACAATTAATTTCTCAAGTCTCAACTATCTCTCCAAAGCTACCCTGTGCTATCTACTGCTCCTTTACATTTTTTAAGCTCAACTGTAACGAGACAGGACAGCCACTTTGAATTTATGCATCATACTGTGTCTTATTAAAAGTCAGTTTTCAGTAAAACCACCCAATAAGCCAAAGGATTAACACCAAATCTTGTATTATAAATTCAATGTGCCACTTCTTTTCTGCATGAGAAAAATTATTTCAAATTATTTTCACTAGTAACTAGTTATCCCAGAAACTGATCACCTGCTTGTCTGCACCTACAGCATGAGAACTTCCCTCTCTAGTGTTTCTTAAATTTGAGAGCTTGCAGACAGACCTCTAAGAATTCATCTGTGCACCCCTCAGTGTGACAAACAAAGCATTACAAGGCATGTAGGTGATCACTTGGTGCCAACAGCCTGTGACTACAAAATGCAAATTCAAATACTGAGACCCCACAGCTGGCTCAGTTACAAAGTAAAAAGATCCAGATTCTTTTAATTTTTTTTTTAGATTACCACAAAAAATTCACAGATTTTAAAATTTTTCCCAAAGATCTCACAACTCCCATTCAAGACTGTACCTGTGGACTCCCCTTTGAGGAACACCACCCTGTTAGTTAAAAGCATATTCGGTCCAAAGCATCCATAAGTAAGTGTGAAATAAATACAATTTCAGACTCGTCTTGCTGAAAACGGAAAAACCTTTTTTAAAAAGCATTTTTATTTGGCAATATCCTCCAAAATGGAAACACAGTCTCTATGACTTGTCTATGAAACAAGATCTAACACCTCAGATCACACCAGGTGACAGTGAACTTTAGGTTCAATGCCCTAAGAAATACTTGCTCAACACAAAAAGAACCACCTCAGTTCAGAACTCTGCATTTCTATGTTTAATTTCGCTCTGAATATCTTTAAAATATGAGCATTTCTACTGTTAAGGAATTGTTTAAATTTATTAATGTATCCTACTTTTTAAAAAGACTTACATCAGGTATTTTTTGGTTTTGGGGAAAAAAAGTTGTTCCATTTTGTTTTGTTCGCCAAGGGTCTCAATGAAATTCCTAAAACTAAGTTCAGTACGCAAAGCTTTCAGGCAAGAACTAGCTTTTGAAAATTCTGAGAGAAAAATGACCAGAAAAAAAAAAAAGACCTTGAAAAAAATCAAAATTCTCCACAATCCACAGCAGCTGGTTGTCCGAGACATCTCCCAAGTGATGCTTTAGTAGGTTAATAATCTACATCTAAAACTTCAATTTCAGTTAGGGGAGGGAAGGGGAGGAGACCAAATATTGCATTCAAATGTTAGGAAATGTTAGGTCACTACATTCAAATATCATCATCCACATATGAATAAGAAACATAAGCAAAATAAGTAGACGCAGACTAGCAGGTATCAAATAACTGTTATTATTATTATTATTATTAAATAAAATTTTAAACTTCAGAAGCACCTAGTCTCCAGAGCCACCTAACGAATGCATGGTCCTGCTGTCACTATTAATATGTCAGTAAGCGAGAAATCACAGCCCCTTCAGCCAGGGCAGGCACAGTCCCCGACACTGGAGCAGTGTGTGTTCAGACAGTTGCACAGGGAGTGTTGGAGAAGTGGGTAAGCCACTGTGCCTTGCTTGAAGGCACCAAAGAAAGACGACTGTCGGCCGTCCCATCCAGGTTTCCACATGCTAACATGCATGGGGTCTTGTCTCTCCTCTCCCCACTTAGGGGGAACAAATAAGAACTTCTTTGCACCTGAGAAGTGTGTAATCCCATTTCTCTCCAAAGAGTGAGTGTTCAAGACAAACTCTGCGCAGGGAGTGGGTTTCCATACACTGCCGTTCCCTAATGCTGTGGCTCAAGGCCAAAGGCAGGCAAGCATGGAGCAGATGGAGTCCTGGCAAGGTCTCCACTGTCCCTGCATTAGCAGCATCTGCTCATTACTCAGAACCTTCGCCTGCTTTATCTAATGCTCCAGGAAAAGCATTTTGATTTGATTCATTTCGGTACGGTAACGTGCAACACAATTAGTGGTAAAAATCAACCTGGAGGACGGCCAGTGCTGACAATCGGAAACAAGGCAGAAGAAATATGAGGCCAGTGGGTTGGAATTCAAAAAATCACAACTGTGGATCACCTTGCCAAATCGCAGCACCCCAGGTGGGTGTACAGTGTTCCTGCAGGGCAAGGAAGCTAAAAAGGACGCAGGGACGACTTTCGCCCAAAGCTGTTTCCACCTCCCTTCTGGACTGACTTCTGTGGAGAATACGTGTGTTGACCATCACGGGGTCTCGATGGATACAGAGTTTCCCTTTGGCACAGCCAGGGAGCTGAAGTTCATTAACTCATTTTATTGTCTTATTCTTCTCTTCTGTGGGGCACAGTTACAAATTTTATATACCAGAGTGCACAAAGTAAGTTTCCTTTTTGCCACAGCTGTGCCTAAGAAGTGACTGTTCGCTACTACTGGAAAGGAGCAATGTAAAAAATGTACATTTGATTATTCAAGCTGTCTTTGCCCAGAAGTAACTACTCATGAATACGCTGGTATAAATATCGCAGTGTCAATCTGTTAAACTGAAGTGAGACCAAAGACAAGGCCACCTGAGGTCTGGGGAAAAGTGAGAAGTTGTTGTTTATCTCAGAAACTGTAACGACCCTGATCAGACGGGTAAAACAAGCTGAGAGGGACAGGGAGGCAAGAAAACACAAGAACTCTCACCAAAGAAATAATTCTAATACTGAAAGGAATCTGGGACAAATCAAGATTTAACGTAAATGATGCAGTCGTGGAAGTCGATTTTACCTAGAGTAGGGAAAATCCCCTAGGGCACGACGTGAAACCCGAAAGGACAAGACGGACGAACGTGAAGATGTAAATGTAAACCAGACAGACCAGCTGGAACGGAACAGAACACCTAGAAACAATGAAATACTAAGAGAATTTATATCTAAAAACTTGTAAAGGCAGCACCTCAAATCAGAGAGGTAGAGATGGGCTTTCTAGTAAGAGATGCTGGAAAAAAGATATACTCGGATTCAGAGCTTATACTATTCCAGCATGGATTCTACATTGATCAAGATTTAAACAGAAAAAATAGAAAAAAAATTACAAGTAGCAGGTATACATGTGAAAAAATTCAATCTCTCTCACACTAAGAGAGATTGAAACTACATTTGGATATCGTTTCTATCAAAGTGACAAATACCTAAAAGTTTGAAGCATACTTTGCTGATAAAAGGAAACGAGCACACCTTCATATCTCGCTAGTAAGAGTACAAAATAATATAACCCCATGTGCATTTTCATAGGAAACTATCCTTCCTGCACTTACATGAAATGTCATATGTACAAGGTTTTCCACTACAACACTACAATAGCAAAAGGTCAGAAAGAAGGCAGCTGTTCCTCAATAAGGGACTGCATAAATAAACCACAGTACTTGTACAATGGAATACTATGCAGGTATGAAAAGGAGTGCATTCTCTAGACACTGGCATGGACAACCTTTCAAGACGTGTCATTAACAAGACATATGCTCTCACATGTTTACTGCAGCATTATTCACAAGAGCCAAAATATGGACAAAACCCAAATGCCCACCAACAGATGAATGGATAAAAAAGATGTGGTACATATATGCAATGGAATATTACTCAGCCCAAAGAAAGGAAGATATCCTGCCATTAGCAACAATATGGATGGATTTTGAGCATATTATGCTAAGTGAAATAAATTAGAAAGAGTCAAACAAGTAATTTATGATACCACTTATATGTAGAATTTAAAGAAGTCAAACCTGTAAAAAAGAGTAAAATGGTGGTTATCAGGGGGATAAGAACTGATGGTGTTTAAAGGTACAAATTTGTAACAAGTAGTAAATAAGCCATAGGTCTGTAATGCACAGTATAGTGAATACAGACAATATTGTATTATAATTATGTAATGAGTATCACTACAATGGCAATCACATTACAATATATAAATTTATCAAAGTAATATGCTGTACCCCTTAAACTTACACAATATTACCTAACAAATTTACTTTTAAAAAGATATGTCATTCGGTGAAAAAAGTCAAGGTGTGGAACAATATAAGATTAGGTATGCCAGCTTAAAAAAAGGAGGGGGGATAAGAGCAGATATTCATATTTGTTTATATTTGCAATCAGAAATACTGGAAGGCTAGACAAGAAACTAAAATATGTTTGCTTTAGAATGGAGTGGACAAAAATGAAGAGAAGCAAGATTTCTCAACATATATCTGTTTATAATAGCTTGACTTTACATTTCTAAAAATGTATTACTTAGTTCAAAACATTAAATTACAAAATAAAACCCACTCATTTATGGATTAAAAAGTACAATCACACACACATCGATACACAACTACCATCTAGAAAAATAAGCCTTAAAGAAAGTCCACTGAAGAATGACAAACTGAAAAATATTTGAAATAGATATGACAAGTGTTATTTCCTTGGTCCTTCCTTTTCAACCAGAAAAAATAACAACCCAAAGAAAAATGGGGAAAGATAGGAACAATTTTCAGAGAAAGAACTACAAACAACAATGAAAAGATGTTCACATATACTAAAGAGAAAGGCAAAAACAACAGTGAATGCCATTTCCACCTGTCAGGCAGGCGGGAGGAAGCGTCACTCTCATATACTTTCCGTGAGACTATGAACTGGTAGAACCTTTTTGGAGGGCAATTTGGCAATCTTTATCAAAACATAAAGTGTCTATAGCCCGCAACCCAGTAATTACCAGTAATTTGCTCCATGGACATACTTGCTTGAGTCCATATTTGTTCAAGGGTATTGCCTGCATCGCTATTTTTAATAACAAAAATAAATATTCCAAATGTGTATCACTAAGGGCCCTAATAAATAAATTACAGTACACCGCATAATGCAATATTACACAGGCTGATAAAGAATACGGTTTACCTGTAAGTGCTAATATGGAAAGGTACCAAGATGTGTCATTCAGTGAAAAAAGCAAAGTGCAGAAAAATATCTAGAGTAGGACCTATGTGTAAAGACTGTGTGGGGTGGGGAGGCAGGCTAGAGGTAGAGGAACAGGGAGGAACACTTCAACTTCTTTTTGGGTACATTTTATTTTTCCATAGTTTTTTGCTATTTGAACTGTTACTATGAAAAATGTTTCAAAACCAAGTATTTAAAATATATTTTGGCAATTATTTAGTCAGAAGAAAATAGTTTCTCTATTATATATACATGGTTCCCGTGTTTCTGTGCCACACAGGAATGAGGGTGACAAAGACAATTTTATCCAACAATATAAAACCAGTGGCACACGTGCACATCGCTTCAAGCGATATTTTCAAGCCCACGAGATGGGAGACGTGGGGGGTGCAAATAAATCAGGTGCACATTTCTAGAAGTGTCTCTGTGTTTAGCATTACATAATTAGCACTACGACCACGCACGGCCCAGGAGACACAGTTATAGCTATGGAGTCACTAGTGACTAATGACTCAACCTCAAGCAAATCACTTAGCTGGTCGCTTTGGACCTCGGTTTCTCCACCGGATGATAAAAGTATGTGTGTGGCAGAGAAAACTATCAGGTAATTCTAAAGTGATATGATTGATTCTAACTTAAAAGTACTGCAACCTATGGATAGTTTAAAAAAACTCCTTGGTAATCTGGAAAGTTGCAAACATACTCAAGCTGCTCATATGTTACCTGTTCAGCATCTCAATGAACAGATACCAAAAGAAAACAGCTTAGCTGAATTTCTAGAGGCTGGAGAAAAAAATCCATCAATAGTGTCTACTAATGTCAAACCAAAAAAATAGAGCTCATGTTGTTAAATAAAATGAAAATATTTTTAAGATTTCACTTGTACTTTTTATTTTTAAATGGCATATGGATATAAAAATCTCCATTATCTACTTTACTATTGTTTTGTCCATCTGAGCCAACTGATAATGCTACACTGACTCTGAAGGTTTGCCACGGTGCCATGACATAAACACCAACATTCTAAAATATTTTGTGGTCCAAGTTTTGGGAAAGTGGGGAAACAAAGCTTTTGCGAATTCAAACTTTACACCATAATGGAAGTTAGGAGCATGAGAGGTAGGAGTTTAGGATAACCATGGCTATTGAAACTAGTGGCTATAAACTGTCAAGTGTTTCTATTCTTACCTAGTTCTGTACGTAAGTCCACAGTAGTTCATATGCAAAAAGAATTCTATCAGTCCCAGAAAGACATGTTACCACAAATTATCTTGTCTGGTATGTGAGTGCCAGGAAAAGGTAGGCACTGACTTTTATTTTTCTATTTCCATATTTGTCTATAGATTATCTACATCTATTCCCTTTTCACTGTTCCCTTTGGACCGAGCAGAGACTAAAGGAAAAGTAGGCCAAATATATTTAATATTTTACACCAAACAAGTTATTTGCTTAAGATGGCTTGGCCAGCCTCATGTCTGGCACTAAAACCCAGCCTGACAGTTCCAGTAGGAATTAAACACCAGTTTTAATGGGTGCTGTGTTCCAATGCCTACTAATGCACCAAGAGTTATTGGCCAACTTCTTCAAATAAAGGCAAGAGTGACTGTATGTGTGTGAACGTGTGTGTGTGCCCACGTGTACGTATGGAGGGATTATAGGGGGGAGCCGGCCACAGCTGCTTAATTTTTGTAAAGCTTTTTTTTTTTCTTAATAGGGAGGAGGGCTGCGGTTACTTACCATCCTCATAAGCCGCTACCGCCAGCGAGCTGTTTATCCTCACAAAGGAGACATATGGCTGCATTCCAGGCTCGTCCTCCTCATACTCTGAGTCCAGGAAGGGGGCTATGTAGTCCCAGGTGCGCGTGTCCCACACCCTCACATCCCCTGATGTATATCTGGAAAAGAAGGACACACTTGGTTCCAGGCAGAGACTGGAGAGCAGGGCCACAGTGCAGAAAATGGGGAGAGCCTTAAAATAGCGGAGGAGTCAGACGTGGTCGGCGTGGATCCACTCCTGCCACACTCTTTAGATGAGTAACTCCAGCAGGAGAAAATGTCAACTAGATAACAGGAAGGCTGTGAACACATTTCATGTTCTCCTAGCACCGTAGTGACAATTTCAAATGAGAACACTACACTAATAAACAATTATGTATTGGGATATCCTTGTTTTTCTTTTTACACTATTACAACTAATTTGCTACCTTAAGTTCTCTCAGTAAGGAGATTACTCGCAGAAATTCGTAGAAGCCATGGTTTTTACATAAACACACACGAAAGACAGGCAGAGAGAGAGGGGCAGAAACACTAAGGACTAATGGTCTTACAGGCACAAGCTTTCTAATACCTCATCCATGCATCAGATTTGACTGATTAAAGTCCCTAAAGACTAATTGATTTGCTGAAACAATTAAATCTTGCCTTTAGCAGCCAGACAATGCTGCCTTCTCATGAAAAGCTCTTGCCGAAATGCATGACACTCCTGGTTTTGTCCACTTAGAAAACAGGAGCCCTCACTCTCTATTACTACTGTCACTCCAACAAATGACTCTCTCCATCAAAGCTGAGGCAGGGCCAGAACCTGCTTAGACACGAAGCCCCTAGGATAATGGACTGGCCAGATGAGGAGATGGTGCGCTGCTGGCCACTGAGGTATTTACCCTGAGATCCTTACATCTGCTACAGAAAGTTTGATTCAACACGCACAGCAACTGTGGGGAGACTTTAGAAATGTTTTAAGAGTCTCATGGTATGCCCACACGAACACAAAGACAGATCATTTAGGGGGTTCACAATCTTTCTGAGGCCCGAGTCATTGTTCTTTCAGGGTTTCTTTGATCCCATGTTAAAAGTGTAGAGTCAAACAAGATAACCTCTGAGACTTAATTACTGAAATTTATGACATTTTTCATCTATGACGTAGTTAAAGATCAATTTCTCATGTGCGATTTCTCAATCAAAAAACCAAGACAACTCTGATTCAGGAGTTTCGTTTACTAAATGTATTCCCCTCAAATTATTAACAGACAGTAAATACACACATTGTGTAACTCGGCAGTCATTCTGTCGCACAAATGCTCCACGTTGGAGAATTCGATTCTCTCCCTGCAGACAGTACATGTGTAAAGAGCCAAAAAGCAGAGACTTGCTTTCTAAAACTGAACTGATGGGCCTCTGATCACTGCTCCTCCAGTAAGTAGAAACGCTCACTCCACGAGTGTCATTAAGCCTGGCGATGCACAAGCAAGAGCGGACGTCAACATCACCAGGCCAAAGCCTGGCCACTGGCTCCCAGACCCTCCAGGCAGTGTTCAAGGTCACCTTTCTTAACAAGAAACCCTATACAAGGATATGCACCCCAATGCACCAAAATGACTAGGCTCACCCAGACATCCTGAAAATGACCCAGGTGTTCCCAGGCGTAAGACCACTCGCTTAGCTAGAGATACTGAACAGAGATAACATGTTTGAATTTCTAGACTGTGTATGATTAGATTCTTAAGGTCAATTCTATGTGCAAGAACTAGTCCACTCAGAAAAGGAAGGTGAGAAGGGTAGCTGCGTTTTTCAGAAATGCAGAGAAGTGAAAGAAAGACTGCTGGCCTATCAGACGGCACCAGCGGTCTTCCTGTGGTCCTTTGTGGTGCCCTGTCAGGCGCCACAGTGGTGAGCAGAGGGCTGCAGAGGAGAGAATTTCAGTGGCCTGGGCTCCCGCCCCAAGCCCTCTTTACACAATAAATTCCAAGGTAAAGCAACAACAACCAAACAAAGCTTGAAAAACTGCT
>NW_006433949.1:3528539-3531915 GCF_000325575.1 Pteropus alecto | reverse complement strand
CTGAACCACACAACAGTGAGATGTGAAATGCAACTTGTTGATCTCTCTCATTACTTGGAAGAGCAGAAAGAGAGCACCGAGGTGCCACAGAGAAGAGCACTTGGTATCTAAAAGGCTGACAGGTCTCTTCCAGGAAGTTGTCCCACTCACACTGCAACTTCGCACATCTAAAATTAAACGCATGCTCGCCTCAAAAAGTTTTAGTTTACCACTAAACTAGCCTACTGCTGAATTCCTTATTTTAGTCAGTGGTTTTTCTTTATTTTTGCCTGGCACCCACACTACTGTATATGTTCAGGTTGCAATGCCCTTTCTGTTCTTCTCATTCCCTGGAACGCCACAGAAGTCCAAATCCCTCAATACCTCATAGCCACACCCGACAGCCTCTGTACAGCCTCCCTCTGTCTGAGTCTCCCACACGTTCATCAACCCTGCACAAGCCAAGCCCTCAAAGATCCCTGACTCCACGAACCCCCCTCCCTTTTTCCCTTCTCCTCCACACCAGACCATGGCCCTGTGAGCTACACGCGCCATGACAGCAGCCTGGACTGACACTCGTGGCAACTGCGTTTGACTATCTGACTTCATCCACCCTACGAACCTACAAGCTCCTAAGTTCAGGGGCTGGATCTTGCTCATGGCTGTGCATCCAATGACTGGAACAGTCAGCCTAGAACAGCAAATGACACCTGGCAAGCCCACTGTCTAATCTGAGGTCTTAACACCTCATTGAACGAAGTTTTAACTACTAGCCCAGCACTGACAACCCTCCACAAACCAGCTTCTACTCATTTTCTACTCTTCCTTAGCATGAGCCAGCCTCCAGACAAGCCTGCTACTCACTGGCTTCCAGACTCTCTTGCCTCTGAACCCCAGCTCTTAGACACCTTTTTAGAGCCCCTTTCCTCCTCGCGACCCAGCCCAGTAGGTCTCAATTTTGACTGCACATTATAGAATCACTGAAACAATTAAATCGAGATGCTTTTAAAGCTCTCAATACCCAAGCGCACCCAAGATCAATTAAATCTGACTCTGGGGTGGAACCAGGCATCAGCGTTTCCAATGTACAGCCAAGGGTGAGAACTGTCAACCTAGCCTGAGCCTACCAACTCCTCAAGGTCAAGGTCCTCCTCCTCCACAAAGCTTTTTGACTCAACTATTGTGTCCTGTGTCTGAAGAAATGGCATTCACTGTTATATTCCCTGTCTCCTCAACCTGATTCTGAAGTCCCTGAGGAGGCCACATGTCAATGCCATGGACTCCATCATAATAAATAGTGACTGAAAGCAGGTATCCACAAGTGACTGGTTGGAGTGGCACCTCTTTTTATTTCTACTGCCCACCTACTGGTGCTTATAGTCAGTGAGACACCTAGAACGCACACATCAATATGCGTTGGGCTTCCTGCATGTCTATTTTAATCCAAACTGATTAAAATATATCTTTATAAAACACGAGATAAGCTAAATTATTTCAGTAAACATGAAATTTTCCACAGATACCCATTTAAAGTAACAACATTCTTCATGGCCAAAGAGCATGATAATAGCACAAATGTTTTGCTGCAAAATATAAGAGACTCTATGTCTCCTTTATGATGGTAACAGAGAACAAATATCCTATCTTAGCAGGTATTGCGTGATGACTCAGCAGTAGGCTTGAAAATCTAACACAAGTGAAAGCAACCACATCAGTGGAGCTGGGACTCGGAGCCAATGAACTCGAGCTAAAGAAACAGATGTTTTCAAGAGGGTCAAACACTGGTGGGGGCAGAGGGACCTGGACCAACCCCTACATGCAATCTGAAGTGCTTAACAACGCTGGCCAGGAGAAGCAAAAAGAGATATCGCAGGGAGGTAGGAAAAAAAGGTTGATTTTTCTCCAGAGCTCCAGATGTCTTTATTGCTGCCTAATGACAATTATACTCAACCAATTAAGACACCACTATGACAGTTGCATTGTCAGTAAGCCTTTGGACCCCAATGTTGATGGCTCTCTAATTACTATCTGTGCAAAGTACAACTGCAACTAATATGTTAGCTGATGTAAGAACACTAAAGAAAAACTGAAGAAGACAGCTTTTTCTGAATGAGTAAGGCTGTCCCAGCCCATGGCACGGGCCAGTGAAACTGCATGCTTTCTCGATCTTTTTTTATGCTTGGCAAGCCTGAGTTTACCTCCAAATAAATAGGTCAGAGACCACAGCTGATTTTTTGTTGAAAGAATGGGAACGGAGCCTCTCTCAAGCTCGGCAGGCCAGAGCAATTGTCAATTTTAAATGATTTACCACCAAAGAGCTTTTATTAACCAGTAAGTTTCCAATATGTAGACTACTTATTTGGACTAAAAGACCTGAAGCTAAAGAAGGAAGAAAAGTACCACTAAAAACAACCTTTAACCTTTCCTCTTGTATAAATGTCCCGCACGGGTGGGAGAGGTGGGGGCATGATTCATTTTGCTTCAAGGTACCAGTGCTTCTTTGCTAAAAACAATTTTTTTTAAGGCTCTTCATAATAACCTGGGGGGTTGTCTTGATTTAAGAATGCTGGAGTAAGGTTAAGTGACTTACCCAAGGTCACAAGAAACATTTTAGTGGCACAGCTGGGATCAAAACAAGTCCCCACGCTTTTTTCAATCAGCTGCTTCGCCAACGAGCCACTCTGCCTCCTCAGATGACAGTGTCTTTAAACAAATACGGCTTTTAAGAACCATCCCCATTTAAGTGCAATATAAGGAATTTATTGTTTTCAATATTATGACTCAGGCTTGCAGGACACAGCCCCTGACCCTAACTCATCAATTCTACCACTATATCTCAATTAGAAGGCAAGAAGCCAACAAAAAAGGCTCAGCATGCTGGCAAGGAGTGTGGGGCTGGGCAGATGCAATGGTGCCTCCCACACCTGCTTCACAGGTGATATAGGAGGACACATGGTATGGATGGGAAAACTTCACCCTCTGCAGGGCCATACTCATGCGGCCACCTCCAAATTAAGTCACAATTCTATTCTGATCAGGTACTCGCGGGAGCCAAAAGGAGCACTGTTATGAGGCCTCAGACCAAGAACAGTAAATGGTTTCATTGTGTGTCAAATCCAATAAACTGGTAATGGCTGCCTATAGCTCTGTGTTAAGAATTCTGAAGCTGTATTCCATCCAGCTCATTGGAAAAATAAACACTATAAGATTATTAATGTCCATTGGTTTAGGAATGAGGAATGGCAGCATATGGACAAGTTACTTACATATCTGCCCCATACTAAACTCTGCCGGGCCAGCTCCTACGTATCCTTCCAGACTCAGTTGAGAAGCCACCTCCCAAGAGAAATCCAGCCTGACCTGAGTCTGCCTGTACAAGATGCCTCTCTCCAGTGTG
>NW_006433949.1:3505176-3528510 GCF_000325575.1 Pteropus alecto | reverse complement strand
ACATCTCCTATGCTGTTCTGTAACCGCCTATAATTATAGCCCTCTGAGCAAGAGATGTATCCTTCCCAGAGCAGAGGATGTGTCTGCAGTATTTATTTGTGCTTGTAAATGTTCAATAAGTGAATCTCCTGACTTAAACTTAGAAGATGGAAGTGGTTTAAAGCCTACAAAGCAATTAGGCAGAGGCCCCTAACTGTGCAGCACACATATTTCAAGAAACATTTATGCCCTTAACATGTAGAGGTTTTAAGAACTATTCACATACTCCATACTTTCTTTAGTAATACCAAAGATTACAAATCAATGAAATCAAGAGTATTTACTGTTTTCTATGAAACATGACTATGTCATATTATGCAATTAACAAAATGAACTCAATCCCACAGTGCAGTCTTTTTGTGGAAATGCACTACTACAAACATCAAGTGCAGCTTAAGACGCATCAATTGAAAAATAATGAACATCTTAATGGACCTTACGAGATACATGCACTACACACTTAAAACTGTTTTCCATACATCTTGGTTAATCACAATCAATAGAGTCAGAGTCAATGATGATTATGCAGAGTTATTGTAGCTGTGGCCCTTCCCATTATTCCTCGGAGAACCAGAGATGGATAAATGCAGTCATGAGTTCACCAGTATTTATTAAGGATATTCTGGAGCTCCTTCATTAAGGATATAATAAATGTAATGCTCTCTTCTAGTCTCTTATCAATATCTTACCTCAGACTTATTTACCAGAAGAGCATGTATACCTCACAGAAGAAAATAAATTTTAAAGTATTTTTAAAAAGAGGTCCCTAACGGGTAATGATCAAATTCCTTATGGGAAGCAGCCCACTGTCATAATGAGCAGCAGCACAAAATCAATATAAAACGAGGATGAAAGGGAACCTGTCAAGAGAAAAAAAATTTTTTTTTAAAAAGGAGAAAGACAGAAAGCACGTCCTTAGTAAATATAAACATGGGCTGATATTTGTCTAACGTAACTTTTACCACCAATCTGTATTTACAAAGCATCTGTTATCAAGAGCCTCAAAGTAATCCTAGGTAATATTCATTTTTTATACATTCACATGAAACTAGCAGAGTATTGAAAACACAGTCCATGAGGTGTTTTCAGCTCCTAAATAGAAAATATTTTAAAATTCAGGGCAAATATACACTATTTCAGATGGAAGCCATATTTTGGCATGGTATCTGGTCAATTCGAAGGCACATTTTTAATTACTGAGAAAAGTGGAGAACAAAATGGCTAAAAGCAAGGTATTTCCAGTTACCTTAGATCAGGGGTCCCTAAGCCCTGGGACCATGTCCCAGTACCGGCCTATGGGCTGTTAGGAACCGGGCCGCAGAGCAAGAGGTGAGCGGCTGCGGGTGAGCAAAGCTTCATCCATATTTGCGGCCGCTCCCCAGTGCTAGCATCACCACCTCAGCTCCACCTCAGATCATCAGGCATTAGATTCTCATTGGAGCACCGGTCCCTGGTGCCAAAAAGGTTGGGGACCGCTGCCTTAGATGCACGCCTATGTCTGAACTGCTGTCTTCTAACAGTTTTTAATTATGAACAACGATGACATTCCACTGGAAGTGCCACCAGGCAAAATGAACTAACCTGAGAGTCAGAATTTAAATTTTACATATACAAACCAGAAGCTCAAAATTTTGCTTCACGTCTACAGAAGACTGAAAACCCTCTCGACTCTAATGTCCAGGTTGTGTGGACAGAGCAAATAAAAATGAGCCAGAACTACAGCCAGGGGTCACTTGGCTGCTGGAGAAGGTGTCACAGTTTTGTTACACGTCTACTTGAGCACACTTGCCTCAAAGGGAATGAAATCTGGAGATGAATGACAATGCAGGAGACCAAACGGGACAACTGAAAGAAGAAAGCTAATATTTTGCAATATTAAACGACACATTTTTCCCTCCAACCCCACTTGGCAGAGGAGAAACAGGGAGACAGTCACTGTTCTTTCTAGTAAAGGTAGGTACTGTCCTCTAAAGGCAGATCACATCGGCGGAAAACGGGAGAAAAACCTCGACACAAAGAGGGCGCTTGATATTTTTTTATATCAAAAGTCGGGGAAAAAGGTCCTCAAATGTCAATAGAGAAGTGTGCTTTCTTGTGCAAACTGAAACGCTTCAGACTTAGGAATCTTCAGTAACAGTGAGGAGGGAGCTTATTGCAAAACACCACCATACTCCTGGGCATCTGATAAAAGCTTTTGGTGAGCTAATAGCTTAACGGTTAGCAGAGCTGGCACCAGGCCTCCAGTGAGCCCTAGGCTTGACTTTCCTCCTGTAGGTTTTACCTGAGATGCTCTTCTTCACTAGGTGGCGGTAAAGCAAATGTACTTCTGGCAAATTATACCTAGACCTACGTCTCAGGTTTTATAATGTGACCTTTCTGAACTCATGATGTCATCTATTTTCAACACTCTTTACTTCCACAGTGCAACTGGGGATCAAGAGAACAGTCTAGGCATCACAAAACAGGACAGGGATACTTTCATACCCTTATCTCTTCTATTCTTTATCCTCAATGATAAACATATAATTTGCAAAACATTCTAAAATTCTCAGAGCTGTCGCCAAAGAAAAATAAAACAGAGACACGAACAAAAACCACACGTTCCAGTCACTTACTAGTCAACAAACTTTCTAGATAACGCCTCTTCTTCTAAATACAAGGAAAGCACAAACCAAATCTCACTACATTTCAGGAGTGCTACCAGATCACAGAGAAAACGCAGCCAGGAAATGCAACTCTGACAAAAAGAGACAGGTGGCTTATTGCATAGAAACTGGTGGCTTCGTAACACAAATTTTTCTCAAGTTAAATGGGAAATTTTTGCTGGAAAATCAAAGTAAAGGTTGTGTTTGAATGAATTAGTCTCGGTTGAAGGAACTTCCACTTATCTAACAAGCAAAAAATCCCAACTGGTTCAGGTATATCTGGGATGCTGGATATCACTGCTAAGTGGCCACATGAGAGCACTGAAAGCCAGAGGAAGGAAGGGCCTGAGCAGGAGGCGGGCAGGTCGGAGATGCATAAGGAAGCATAAGGGAGCACGGAGAGTGCAGGGTGGCGGGAGCATGAGCTTCCATTCCACCCACGCTTCCCTCAGAGTTTCCCAGGCGCCGGGCCTGGCGCGAGGCTCTGAAGGTACAAAGACGCTTAATACACAGTTTCCACATTCTAAGAGGGGTCCAGCCAATAAGATCCAACACTGCCAAGAGGCTGAAGGGAATGGGCCAAGAAAAGGCCACTGGTTTGTGACCTGTGAGACTACAGCTCAGTGGAAGGGCTAGGAGGGAAGCCAGGTTGCAGGAGGTTAAGACGTGGATAGGGAAGTTGTACTCTATGGTTATTTACGGCACTGAGAAAAAACGTGCATGCAGAAGAGCAGGCCTGAGGGGTGGTTTGGAGACTTCAAACCAAAAAGTTAAATTGGAAAGAAGTTAACAGTTATGAAGGCACTTTAAAATAATTTCTTAATCTGGAAAGTCTAAAAATTCATTTCCTTAAATCCAGTAACTCAAACTAGGAAAATAATTAGACTAGGGGAGAGCAATGGAAGAACTTTAGCTCTTTCTTCAATGCACTTATATGGAACTCAAAGTTTCTACATTAAGTATGTTTTATAATTTTTAAATAAAGATTTGTAGTACAAAGAGGAAAAATCTGCAAAACTCTATACAGAACATACTCACATAATAACAAAACACAGAAAGTGACTTTAATGTCCATTACTAGAAAAATGAATAAGAAAGTTAGGATTTAATTATATCCTAGGAGTTTCTGCAACAAATCAAAGAAAGTAATGAAAAGTATGAAATAACATGAAAAAAATCTTATCAGTCAAGTGAGGGGGGGAAATGCCAAAAATGTAATGTAGGCTATGCTTATGTTATGTAAGCATAAAAAACCGACTGAAAACCAAACCACATACACACCAAAAACTGTAACAGGGATTGTGTTAGCATGAGAGGATTTAGGTGGCTCTCTCTTCTCCACTTTCTAACGGTTTTGCAAAAACAACATGTTTTTATTGTTGCTTTTATTTTTAACAGAAAAGATACATGCCACCAAAGAAACGCCAAAATGATGCTCTAACAGACAAGCGTCAGACTGGCAAATGACGGCTGGAGACGGCGGCGCCACTGCCCAGCCCCGTGTGGACACTGCAGCAGCAGAGTGGGACGGGCATGCGTGCCCAACCCAGCTCATCGGGCCTCTCCGGGCCTCAGGTATCTCACACGAAGTGAATGTTTGGAACAGAGAGCCTCTAAAAGTCCCTCCGGGTTTAAAACGGTACGATTCTAAGTTGAAAAAACGAAGAAATCAGAGAACAGGAAAGAGAACATAGGAATTTCTCTAGTTTCCCACATAATGTAGTATATAGGTAGGGGGAGGGGCAGTCTGTACTAAATTTTAATGCTTACTTCAGACAAAACCATATATAAGCACTATGGGCATTTAATGAAATATTACGTACCACCTCCAGTTTTAAAAGATGCTTGGAAAAAAAATTATGGCTGTAAAGTTAAAAATTGGTTCAAAGTAAATGAACAGTATAAAACAAAAAGGTTAGGTGAAGCTATGAGGCCACACGATCAGCTGCCCTGTAGGCTGCAGATAATCACCTCTGCAGGAGTTATGAGAAGGGCAGACGCCGGTGTGGGGGCGGTACGGGCTAAAAGGCTACATTGCTGCAGACACCTCGGGAGGAGACAGCGCTCGAGTGGGCCTTAAAGTATGGGGAGGGGGTTTCTTTTTGGGGTGATGAAAATGTTCTGATATTAGATAATAGTGGATGATTATACAACCTTGTGAATATACTAAAAATCACTGACATACAACTTAAAAGGTAAATTTTCTGGTATGTGAATTACGTTTCAACTTAAAAAAAGATGTGCTCAGAGGAAACTAAGTAGAACAGTGTGGGGAAAAAAACCAAAGGTACACCAAAGAGAATCACGAGAAAGGCAGGTTAGAAACAAATTTTAAAAGGTTCAAATGTCAGGAAAAGGTAATTGGAAATCATCATCCATGAGGCAGTAAGAGGACCAAAGTGAGAAAGACCAAAGTTTTGAAAATTACGTGAGTTTCCTCTACTAGAAAAACAAGCCTCGGGTAAAAAAAAATAAGTATCAGGTCCTTTTCACCCGATAGGTACTTGAGTCTCTCAGGTGAGTTTGGGAGTGAATGAGCATTTGAAGATTACTTGGGTCTGTGTGAAAAGAAGAATAAAGAAGAATCAAGACTGTGTCAATTGTAAGACTAATAAAAATTAGTCTAGGCCTAAGAAACATGATTCTACACCAGGAACATTAACAAAGAGGATTAAAAAGATGGAAAAAAGCAAGAGATTTCCCAAGAGTCTTTGTTCTCTGTCAGTTATATGAAATATATGTAATAGGTTTAAATGCAGAAATGTTACGTAGTTTATAGCTCTAGCTATACAAAACTTAATTCCACTTCTGTAAGAGAGAGAGAGAACAAAAGGGAAGAAAAAGAAATGCAAGCTAAGCAGAAGAGAAAGAAATGATGAGGTGGCCACTGTCTCTTTAAGAAGCTCCTTGGAGATACATAACTGTAGAAAGCCTGGTGAATACAACATTGATTGGGAATGAGGTAACCACAAACACCGCTGTCTCAAATGAAAAGGGATTCAAGATCTGACCCAGAAAACAAGCATCGTAACCACCAGATAAAATTTTAATGATAAACACAAGATGCTCTACATACAAGCAAGATATGAAGTATCTGATGCTAACCCATAAACGTAAGGTTCTCTTAGAAAGAAGAGCCGTGAGGAGCCTCTCTGACCCACAGATCAAGTTTCATCTTATCGATCCACAAAACTCTGCCATCGCTTTGCTCTGTGCTGGCATAATCTGTAATGTTGTGCAGACCTCACGGGAACGCGGCGGCAGGAAAAGAAGGGCTGGCATCTGGACTCCTGGCCAGCCTGTCTTTTGTGAAGTCTATGTCCAGATAAGAAATTTGTAACTGGCTTTTGAGATTAAAGTCTCCTTTATTTCTACTTTTATGATTCTCTCAGTCCACTCTCAACAGTCTGTGCTCGAAGGTCTCCCGACACACTAGGAGACCCCTTTCGGCTAGAATGATGTAAGTCTCTCTCATAGTTATCACAAGATCTCAGAAGTAGTGGGAGGAAAGGACCTTACTTACCATGAGCCTTCAGGCCCACACCTGCACAGTGAGAGGTGGAGCCTAAAGCTGCACTGATGACTGGAGAGACAGGACTCCTGATTGCTGGTCCATTAGCCTTTCTGAAACAGTTCCACTACACCCTCAAGAAGGGCATTACGCTCTAAGTTGTGGCTGGCAAAATAAATCTAAAGAAAAGTGTTCCTCCTGGGCATATCTTGTTAAAAGTAAAAATGCTTTCCACATAAGGCACTGCATACCACGAAATATCAAAATAATCTGACTGTTTGGAATTTCACTTCAAATGGTGCTCTTTAAGGAATGCTTCTTAAGAAAAGATTTTTCTTTAAAGAAAAAAACTAGCCTACTACTAAGTTGTTAAATCCAAGGTTTGTTTTGTTTTCCTCCAGGTAGGACCCTCTCTTGGGTGGCTCACTCCAAAGTCAATCCAGACTCAGAAGTGTAAGTGTCCTGGTCTCTCCAGCATTAAGCATACAATTTGAGACTCTAGTTCAAGACATCTTCATCCAAAAAGAAAATTTATATTATATATTATACATAAACACATCTCTGTAGTAAAATATAAAGAATTCATGAAAGTGGTTTTGGGAACAGAAGCCAAAGGAAATCTACAGAAGCTAAAATTAAATTTCTTGGCCATGGAGACAAATAAAAACCCTATTTCAGGGCAAGGTAAATAGCAAATATGTACTACGTGGTGGGAAAGGAAGACTGTGTGTGGCCACAGCCCTTCCTCATAATAAAAGCTTCAGAACAAGAGGACAAGAACAGGACCTCTTTGTGCCAACACTTATTATTCTTGCTTGACTTTTTATGTCTTCATAAAATACAAACTGTGTGCCTTAATGAAAATCTAACATAACATGCCACGAGAGTGATTTAAAAGCTAGCAAAGACATATTGAGAAAAATGGATTACAGATCTGCTCGGCAACATTCGCTTCTCAACACTACAGAGCTCTCAAATACTGGAGAACGGAATCTTCTCAAACATGGGCCATGTATACCTATGTATATACGGGAAAGTATGGACTCTCAAGGGAAGATAAGGTTGTTGGGACTCGGAGGGTGGTGCATGAAAAATGAAAGACCTCATGATGAAGAGTATTAAGTGAAAAACTGTTTTTGCTTACCCAGCAATGACGACGCCATCATGAGAATGCACATCACATAAAACTGCATCGGGAATATGTTCCAGCTCACTCACGGCACCCTTGCGATTCTGTGTAAGGAAAAAGAGGATGCAGATGATACTATTCTTGGGCTAGATGGAAGGCAAAGCATTTCACTTTACCTACATTCCACAGTGATTTTTAACGGCATGCACTGTGTTCAACGTTATCTGGACATTCAAAAGGACAAAGACAACTAATGTGTTAAGTTATTAGCATTTACGAGTTACACACACATGAAGAACACTGAACTAGAGGGCACAGGTGTGTGAGGCATACTGTCCCTGTCCCCAAGGGAATTACAGGATGCAAAAGAAATATGTGAGCACATATAACTATAATCCGCAGAAGGTTGGTCATGGCAAGTATCTGACAAAATTGTACAAAGTATATTGAAAAGTTCAATTTGGAGGAGAGAGTATTTAATAACATTTTACCTGTTAACAACCCTTATAAACAACCCTCAGAATAAAATGAAAAAGTACACACAAAGAAAAAAATCAGGATAGAGAAAAGGAAGAAGACATTATTTCTGACTGAGAGGTCAGAGGTTCATGGAAACAGTATTTAAAGGAAACTATAAAATGCATAATTGGCTGTTTCTGAGGGAACCAGGTGACAGAGAAAGGTGAGAGGGAAATGTTTCTTTCACTATGTACCCTTTTTTTGACTTCTGAATTATTTGTACCATGACTATGATTATAGATTCAAAATATATACACAAAATATTTATTTTTAAAATAAAAATAAAGAGAATCTGGAGGAACAAAAAGTATTTACATGTGGGATTTTGGGAAGAGTGAGATAGCTAAGCCAAAAGTAAGCATGAATAAAAGTATTCAAGAATACCGAGTAATCCATCATTTCAACTTTGCTGGACTGGACCGAGGATTAGAAACAGTGTGTATAAGTGCCAAGTACAGTTGTTAGCACATAGCAAGTGTTCAATAAATGGTAGCTACTATTATTTTTATTATCAGGAGACAGATGATGACATCCATTCCATTAAAACTGACGTTTATTAAGCAGCTCTATTCTAGGCACTGTGCATGATCATCTGCATGATGATTTCACTTAATTTGAAGTCTAAGTCCAAGGCTGAGGGTCAAAACTGAACACATCCAAGTGGAACTGTCCTGCTAGTGGAGATATGCGGATGGAAGGGAAGGACTTGGGAGTCACATGTGTGAGGACTACAGACCAAATCACAAGAATAGCAAAGCTCTTTTGAGGGACAAGGTATTGAAAGAAAAGGAGAGGGCCTGAGGGAAAACCTGTGTGCCTGTGGCATTTACTAATTTCTGTCCTGTGCCCCAACCCCATGGGCTCCAATCTCACATTGGTATTCTGCTCTTAGAGAAATACTAGAAGACCAGAGAGAAAAACTTTATGCAAACACCAGGAAAAGAAATACTACAGCCACCACAACCAGCTTATCAAGTAGTTTCCACACAGCCTTTGAATTTCAGGTCCAAGTAAGTTCATGCATTTACAGGTCAACCCCATTCTCAGGGTCTCCAGACACTGACCTAGGAGACACCAAACCAAATCATCCACCCAACCCACACTGAGGTCTACCTCGAATGGCACCAAACCACGGTATCTGTGTGCAAAGCCTGTGAGCTTCTACAGCCAAGACTAACTGAGCACCAGACGTGGGTCATGCTCTGCAGAAGGAGCATTAGACATGTCACTGGACAGTCATGCTCCCCACAATCCTATGAGCAGGGCTACTCTGAGCCCCACCTTAGAGACGAGGCAACAAAGGTAAAGCAGCTCGCTGTAACCCCACCTTTCACATTTTGATAGGGCTTTCTTTCATTCTAGAATCAAACAAGAATCCCATCACTGCAGTTAATGCAATGTCTGTCATTTAATATTTCATTTATGTAGTCCTCACTGGTCACAGTGTCAGGAAATGGGCCCGAGACATTCCAAAGAGAAGCCTCCCTCACATTCGGCCTGCAGTTTGATCCGTGTCACTCAACTGACAACCATTTATTGAGCATTTATCAAATGTATGGCTTTGTGCTTGTCAGAGAAAAACAATAAACAGACATTCAGTCAAACTGCATGTAACGTGTAAGTGCCAGATGCTGGGAGGTGGATCTTTAAACCACTTCCAGCCCAGATGAGGTACCTACATCCCTCCCCCGCTTTCTCTAACAGCAAAGAGGAAACAAAGAAAGGGGCTGCTGCTTCCTCTCAGGGTCTGACATCTCTGAATTCGAGCCAGGGCACATCGAATACCTCCAGCTCTCCCTGCTCACAAATCTCAAAAGTATCCCTTCCTCCCAGACAGAAAGGCCCTCGTGAACACCCAGCTCTCACGCTTTCCTTAAAGCACAGCCCCTCCGACCAGGGTTAGGCCCTCTGCACCTATCTAAGCAGCTCTGTCAACCCCTTGGTGTCCCTCACACAGACCCACTCAAGCATGCAAGCAAGAGGGCCACAGGGGCCATCCACATGACTTTATTACCTGGTGAGGATGCAAGCTGGGGGCCAGTGGGGTTCTGACTTAGTGGTGGTATCTTAAGGGCCTAAGAAAGGACAGTTATGCTAATTCTCCTTAGAAAGGTGGTTCTCGACCAGGAGCGATTTTCCCCCCCAGGGGACATTTGAAGATGTCTGAAGACCTTTTTAGTTGTCACAGTGCGGGGGTGGAGGGGGAGTGGTGGCGGGAGGAAGTATGTACTGGGTAGAGGCTAGGCATGCTGCTCAACATCCTGCAGCAACGCACAGCCCTCATCAAAAAGAATTATCTGGCCCCAAATGTCACTGGTGCTGGGGTTGAGAAGCCCTGAATTAGAAAACCACTGCTGTTATTAACTAGAAACTGTATGAGGTTGCCCAGATCAAGAATATCGGTCACTAGTCAGGTTATGAGGTGACTGGGGATAGACATGCACATAGACAATATGTCACCATCAGTGATGAGCAAAAGCTTGTTAATCGCAAAGTCTATTAGGATTGACTTTTACAGGGAAGGAAAGAGCATGGTTCTGCATCCTCCATACAGCTGACTACCTAGCTACCCAGGTGGAAGAAACACGGCCACCGCAATGCTGTCTTGTCGTGCCTTGAGCAGCTTTATGTAACACTGTGCTTGACAGTTATTTCCTACAGAAACACTTCACTGTGTAAATTCTTAGCTGTGATCTAATATTTCTGTAGAGATTTTGAAGTGATAAATGTGATGGAAGCATGCCAATAGGTTATGTGAGGGAAGAGAAGACAGTATTTAGAGATGTTTAATAATCTCCCTCTTACATTTACTGGAAAGAGCAGCTCATCTTTTGTATTCAGGCGGTGCTTTTGCTTTCTTGGTCCATCCAGAGAGACGGTGAAAGTAAAACGGGGCTTCACTGAGCACCACACCAAAGACCCTAACCATGAGAGGGTAAGTGACGGGTATCTCACTCACCCTTCCTCTCCTGGAGAACAGGACGCTCCCAAATAGTGTGGTTGGAAATGGGGGCAGATTCTCTAATGGTGAACAAAATAGGCAACGAGTCGCCAACACCTGAAGGTACGTATGCTCACCACACTCCTCTCTCTGCTTTGACAGTTAACCTCAGGCTGTAATTGGAAGGACTCGGTGTTTAATCCCAGGCTTGGATTCCCGTGCCCTTGTAGGCTATTCTTCTACAGGTAATGAGATTGGCCACTGCCTACCTTCCAGTTGGTTCTTAACATGTGTTCTCTGGCTCGGCACTCTTGGAAGATGAGCTTCCAGCAAGAATAATCAGAGATGCTGCTCTCGGGAAGGTGCCCTTCCTGCTGGCACAGCCTGTACCACAGCACTTCATCTTCTGCAATCACCTTCCACGTCTTGCTCACCTAAAACAGCAGAAGTGACACAAATGTCAAATTCTGCAATTAGAGAAGCTCCTTGTCATCCAAAAATCAATCAACACCTTTATTATTGCCCTGGGTTTATGGCAGTATAAAATGTCTCATTAACAAAACACTCCAAGGTGGAAAAAAAACCAAGCAAATGTTTCCAGTTTTATCTTTCAAGATTTCAAAATTGTTGTATTACCATCTAATATCACATTTTAGACTACTTGGTTAAATTATCATATAACATACAAGAGAAAAATACATAAATACATAGGGCTAAAAAACACACTGTAACATGTTAATAGAGAATCGTACATGGCTTTTCAGAACAGAATCACTTTCCTTTTTCCAACAGGCACTTGTATTTCCATCTTACAGAGGTGGAGACCGATGGCCTCTGAAATAAAAAGCTATAATAAAATACTCATAACTGCTTGTACGAGAAATTCAAATTTATATTATGTGTGAAAACTTAAAAGATTTTAAATGTATAGATTTTAAAAATATTTACCAGAAAACTCAAGCTGTTAACCAAGACTGTAAGATCTGATATAGAAAAATTAATGTTATGTCTGGACTGAGTTTAAAATCCCAAAAGTATCCGGAGGAAATGGACGTTCTAGCTATTAGTGCTTTGTTTTCTAATCCTAACTTAGGGACACAATGGATTAACTTCATCAAGGCACAATGTACAAAGCTGGGCGTTTGTCAAATATAATTAAGGGACAACTGTTGAACACTGTAGCTGCCTAACTGTACATTACCAATTAGGGCTAAAAAGAGAATGACCGAAAGGTTTAAAAGGAAAACCTGGGGAATGGGATGTCCATAGGGGACTGTGAAAGTCTCTAATATATTTCTGGGACTCAATAATGCCACTGCATGTGTAGGACTGTGTGTGTGCCCGGATCTCTCAACTCTGGCAAACCTAGAGGCTCTACACAAGTAGGAAGTAAAGGCTAAAGCAGAATTGTAAACTACTGGTACGCTGAAGGCATGCCTCACATAACAGAGTGTACCTCGGCAAAGACCGGGGGACTTATTGGTTACGTGGAGTTAAGGAAATCTCTGTCCAATCACTTGCTAACCACTAAGCTAACCGAGCAGAGACTTCAGTGGTTGTACATGACAAAGAATACAAACCAGCGAATTAGTCCAGAAAAGTCACATACAGCAGCAGTAACAAAAGTAACAGCAAACAAACCCTCCAGAGGAGGGAAAATCTGATTTCCTGAGTTGTCACGTTATTTTAAAAGGCCAGTTTTTAACAAAAAATTATGAGCCACACAAAGAAACAGGAAGCTATGACCCACATACAGAAAGAAGAAGCAGTCAATGAAAACTGTCCCTGAGGAAGCCCAGACGTTAGAATTACTAAACAAAGACTTCAAATCAGCCATTACAAATATGTTCAAAATACTAAAGGAAAGCATGTCTGACAAATAAAAGGCAGTATGAGCACAGTGTCTCACCAAGTAGAGAATACAGATAAAGAGATATAAATCAGTTTCTCAAAAGCCAAGTAGAAATTTTAGAGATGAAAAGTACAATACTGAAACAAAAACTTCACTGGAAGGGCTCAACAACAGCTATGAGCTTTTAGAAGAATCAGCGAGCTTACAGTCAATTAGGATTATTCAGTCTGAGAAAGAAAAACGTGAAGGAAAAAATAAAAAGTACATAAACGAACCAAAAAAGGAACAAAATGAACTGAGCCTCAGAGACCCATGGGGCACCATCCACGTGGACATAGGCATTATGAGAATTTCCAGAACAGAAGGAGAGAAACAAAGGGATAGAAAGAATATCTAAAGAAATAATAGTCAAAAGCTTCCCTAATTTGATGAAAAACATTAATCTGCACATCAAAGAAGGTCAACGAACTTCATGAAGAATAAACTCAAAGAGAACCACACCTAGACACATCATAGTTAAGACTGCTGAAAGCCAGAGACAGAGAGAATCTTGAAAGCATCAAGTGAAAAAGACCTGTTCTCATCAGAATTCATCAGAAGGGATTCTGTTCTCATCAGAAATCATGGAGGACAGAAAACACTGAGATGGTAGGTTCAAACTGCCAAAAGAAGAGAATGTCAACCAATAACTGTATATCCCACAAAACCATCCCCCAAAAATCGAGAAATTAAGATATTCCTAGATAAACAGAAAAATAATTCATCAGCAGTAGACTTACCCTGCAAGAGAATCCTTTCGGCCAAAAGAAAAGGACACTAGACAGTAACTCAATCTACATGAAGAAATAAAGTACACCAGCAAATGTCACTCCACAGATGAATGTAAAAGATGGTATAAACATATTTTTGCTTGCAATTCTTTTCTTCTGATTAAAAAGACAACCGCCTAAAGCATAGGCACGTGTTGATGGGCATATAATATATAAAGATATAATCTGTATGACATAAAAGTACAAAGACAAAAGAGAAAACAAAGTTATATTGGAACAGTTTTGGTATACTATTGAAATTAAGTTGGTGTTAATCCAATCTAGATTGTTTTAAAATGTTAATTGTAATCCCCAGGGCAATCTTTAAGAAAATAACTTCAAAAATAAAAGAAACAACAAGGGAATTAAAATGGTATGCTAGAAAAATTTTTATTTGACACAAAAGAAGGCAGTAATACAGGAAAAGAGGAACAAAAAGACATAAGACATTCAGAAAACATAGCAAATGGCAGACTAAATGCTCCTTTACAATTACATTAAGTATAAATGGACTAAGTATTCCAATCAAAAGACAAATTGGCAGAATAAACAAACATAACCTAACTATATGCCATCTACAAGAGACATACTTCAGATTCAAACTCAAAGACAAAAGTAGGTTGAAAGTAAAAGAAGGAAAACAGATGTATCATGCAAACGATACTGAAAAGAGAGCTGGAATTTGTATACTAATATCACATAAAATGAACGTTTTTTTGCTTTCTTCTTTTTTTTTTAACGCCTACAGCACCTGGTCTTCCTAGGTGGTCTCCCATCCAAGTACTAACCAGGCCCAACCCTGCTTAGCTTCCGAGATCAGACGAGATCGGGCATGTTCAGGGTGGCATGGCTGTAGCAATAAAATGAACTTTAAGACAAAAAATTGTCACGACAAAAGATATTTTTAGAACGAGGGTCAATCCCCCAGGAAGATATAACAATTATCAATACACACACTTAATAACAGAGCCTCAAAATACATGAATCAAAAACCGATAAAAGTGAAAGAAGAAATGGACAGACAGTTCAACAATACTTGTGGAGACTTCAACAAAACACCACTTTCAATAATGGATAGAGTAACTAAGCAGAATATCAACAAGGAAATGAAAGCATTGAACAATACTATAAACCAACTAGGCATAACAGACATCCGCAGAACACTCTGCCCTAAAACAGACTGCCAATTCTTAAGTACAATAGAAGATTCTCTGGGATAGACCATATGCTAGGCCATAACACAAATCTCAATAAATTTAAAAGGACCAAAATCATATAAAGTGTGTTCTCTGACCAAAATAGAATGAAATCAGAAATTAATAACCGAAGTAAATTTGAGAAATTCATAAATGTGTGAAAATTAAACATCATATCCCTAAATAACTAACAGGTCAAATAAGAAATTGCCAGAGAAACTAGAAAATACTTTGAGATAAGTGAAAATGGAAATGGAACATACAAAACTTATGAGACACAGTGAAGGCAGTGCTTCAAGGGAACTTTATAGTTGTCAACTCCCACATTGAAAAAAATCTCAGATCAATAACCTGGCCTTCAACCTTAAAAGAAAAAAAACTATCAAAAACTAAATCCAAAGCAAGCAGAATGGAGAAAATAATAAAGATTACAACAGAAATAGATGAAATAGAGAAAATCAAGGAAATAAAATTGGTTCTTTGAAAATACAAACCTGACAAACCTTTAATCAAATTGACCAAAAAAATTAAAAAAGGAGCAAGAGAGAAGACTCACATTACTAAAATCAAGAATGAAAGAGGTGCCATCACTATTTACCACTTAAATTTAAATTATTACAAAATTAAAATTATAAATTTAAAAGGACTAAAATAATATAAAGTGTGTTCTCTGACCAAAATAGATTGAAATAAGAAATCAATAGAACTAAATTTAAAAAATTAAAAATCATTAAAATTATTAAAACAATTGTATGTCAACAAATTAGATAAGCTAGATGAAACAGATATTCTCCTAGAGAGACACAAACTACTGAAAGCAACTCAAGGAGAAACAGAAAATCCAAAATAGACTTACCACAAGAGGTTTAATTAACAATTTTAAAACTTCATATAAAGAAAACCTCAGGCCTAGATTTCACTGGTGAATTCTACCAAATGTTTAAAAAGGAAATGACACCAATCGTTTATAAACTCTTCCAAAAAACAGAAGAGGGAAAACTTCCCAACTTATTCAAGCTCAGTGTTACCCTGAAACTAAAATCAGACAAAGACATCACAGGAAAACTGCAAACCAATATCTCATGAATACACACAAATCTTCAATACTAGCAAACTGAATCCAGCAATATACGAAAAAGGATTATATGCCAAGACCAAATGCAATCTATTCCAGAATGCGAAGTTGGTTTTACATAAAAAAATCAATGTAATGTAGCATATTACTAGAATAAAGGACAAAATCACATGAAGTTTTCATAAATTTTTAAAAAAACTGTAAAAATAAAAAAAAAACAAACAGTAAGGGAGTTCTTTATATTCAAAATGAATCTACACTGTACAAAATAATCATGGCATGGCAAAGTTCCTTTACATAATAATTTCCCCAAGGAGACCTAAAGTGATAGGGATATATATAAATTTGATAACATTTTCAGAAACATGTCATTATGATTGTCTCCATCATTCAAGAAGCAGTGTGACGTAATAGAAACTCAGTTACACTTGTGGGAAAACCCCCAGATTCTAGAGCCAGACCTTTCACTAACTAGCTGTGTTACTATGAGAAAGTCACTAAGCTACTCTGGACCTCTTTCCTCCTCTGTGAAATTGGGGGCGTGCCAGGGGCGGGGGGCAGCTGATCCTAAAACATCCCTTACAACACTGAATTCTATGACCTTGGGGCCTTCGTTTCCTCATCTTTAAAATGTGAATAATCATACCCCACCACAAACAGAACTGTTGTGTATCTAAATCAAAGAGCTCACAGAAAACTACAAATTAATTCTTTCCATATATGCCACGTATTACTACAGATCGCCACTGATAGCACTGCAGGATACATAAATACCTTATTATGAAATTATGCTGCTCCAAATACTACTTTAAATAAGTAAGCCATTAGCTTTCATTAACTCTACAATGGGTTTCTACATGCTCCATGGCAGCAGAAAGAAGCTAAAACTTACGAAGTAAAAATTAATCGGAATCCAAGAACTCAGATTGTTTCAGTCTCAAATTTTCTGATTTTCCATTGCAAGCAAATTATATTTAAAACAATCATTATTAAAATACCTCATTCAACCAAAAGTATGTCCAACCAATATAGACCAACACAACACTGATGGTACGTTAAAGTTCTGGCTTCCTCAATTTCATTTTTGCTGTATATGAGGGCATGTAAGCTCTAGGTGTGACAGTCACATCACCTAAGTCATGTTCTCTGTAGGCATGGACATTTTGCTTAGAATTCACAGCATCAGAATTTAGACCAGGTTGCATAAAGAAGTGGAAGGCTTCTGTCACTTTTCTTAACCAAAGTGTCACACTGTAATGCTGAAGGTGTCGCACTGGCTCAAGTCTTCAATGGTTTAGACACTGAAAAAGAGGAGTCTTGGAGATAACCAAGGGCCTTGTCCCCATCGCCACAAGGCTCCTCACAGAATCCCCAGCAGTGGAAGGCTTCTGGGGAAGAGCTGACCTCCCGAATCAGTCTGACTGACTGCAAGGCACTCTATAAAAAGTACTTCCTTCCATTGGTTAGAAAATGGATTCTACCTAGAGCCCTGATTTTCGCCCTTTGGGGGAAAAATCTGTTCCCTTTTCCACCTAACAGCTCTTCAAAGGGCTGAAGACAGTCATCACATTTCCCCTTAGTCATTTCTTCATTAGTCTAAATAATTCCCATTTCCTTCAGCCAACTGTGATAGGACTTGTTTCCATACCCAGTATCTCTGAATGTACCCTCATATTTCTGAATCTACAGTGTCCCTCTTTAAATGTGGTACTGAATACCTCAAATATGGACTGTCAAGTGCCATGAACAGAAGGATTTTATAAGACGCTAATTTACTCTTCACTTGCAGATAATAAAATCATCATGGCTACTGATAATGGTCCACCAAAGCTTCTGGAATCTGTTTATTTTATTAAATATTTAAGGCAAATAAAAAGGTATGAAGAATATTACTAACACCCATGGACTCACAACCCCGCTTAATAAAATACCACTAACAAGCTCAAGACTCCGATGCATCTGTGTCCCCATTCTCTTCTCCTGAATGGTAATCGCAATGTGGTGTTTATCATTCCGAGTCTTTTTAAACACAAATTGCAATTAAAAAAAAAAAAAGTCCCGATTCCTTATTTCTACAGTATTATTTTTAAAACTAAATTCTTAATAAACTTTCTATATATTTTAAATCCCAGTTCATTGCATACAACCCCCTACCCAGCATTTCATATCATCTTTGCAGCACAATTCTATCATCCTTTGCATTAGCTACTTCTCCCATACATATGTCATCTGCAAAATATGGTCTGTGGGCCTTCACGTCTTAATTATTAAAAAAAAAGTTAACTAGGACGGGGCTGAGGACAGAGCCTGTGGCAAACCGCTAGAGCACCCCCCGCACATACACACGCTGACATGGATCCATTAAGCAACCCACCTGGGCATGGCCACAGCATCAGTCACAAATCCACTTAACCACACTGTCAGCCCACACTTCTCCATCTTCGCCATAACGGCGTCAGGGAAACAGACTCTTATCTGATCACAAGTGATCAGGCAATAAAGAAAGGGATAATGACATCGTAGTCCTAGTTTTGACTAGACAGAACACCATGGTTTTATTTTTGGCGTAAGTGGTCCACAGCTGAGCCTGTCCATGACACTGGGTGGTGTCTGTTCATCCGTCTGTGCAAGAGTGAGTCTCAGCACTAGGCAATTGTGACAGACCAGACTCTTATCTGATCACAAGTGATCAGGCAATAAAGAAAGGGATAATGACATCGTAGTCCTAGTTTTGACTAGACAGAACACCATGGTTTTATTTTTGGCGTAAGTGGTCCACAGCTGAGCCTGTCCATGACACTGGGTGGTGTCTGTTCATCCGTCTGTGCAAGAGTGAGTCTCAGCACTAGGCAATTGTGAAGCACAGATAGAGACAGACCAACATCAGCTATGATAGAGCCAGGTCACAACTCAAATAG
Source organism: Pteropus alecto (assembly GCF_000325575.1). Taxonomy (NCBI): domain Eukaryota; kingdom Metazoa; phylum Chordata; class Mammalia; order Chiroptera; family Pteropodidae; genus Pteropus; species Pteropus alecto. The sequence continues at coordinate 3,509,876 of NW_006433949.1, read as the reverse complement.
CTCCAGAGCAGAGGACTTGTCCAACAGACCCCTAGAATTCAGTGTTAAACCAAGTATAAGATAAGGGCCAACATCCAGAGACTCTCATAGGTTCTCAAAGGCAGACAGTGCTAATAAACACTTAAGAGCAGTTTACTCTGATCCTTGGAAGACATAAGCCTTCCCGTAAAAATTATAAAATGTAATTATTGGATGAAAGACTCAGCATAGCTAAGAGATCATGTAAATGTAAGTCATAATTACATTACACAGATCAGCACCTCCCAAAGCACGGCCAACAGAACAACAGCTCCTCAGGGTGTTAAGAAGTTACTTTAAAAAAGGGTTTCACGGTCAAACGAGTTTAGGGAACACTGGTTTAATCAAAACTAAAAAGGATTCTTCACTGCAGAACTTCTCAGAGCTTTTAATAGACTTACGTATCTCTAAGAGGAGGATGTAAGAAGCTGCATTCTCCAAACTTACTTGGTTCCTGAACACTTCTTATAAGGCATACCTCAAAAGCCTAGTGCTCTGCAGAAGACACTTTATAAAACACTAAAATGGGTTACTGGTCAATCAATTAAGACATGTAGTGGGTGTTAACTACATGCTGAGCACTGAGGCCAGCAATTCTTATCTACATGCCCCTTTGACCTGCCGAACTGCTGCCTTTACATTGGGTGATATCCCATGGACCATGGGGAAGTGTTTTGGTCTCTGACCTTACAGTTAGGCAGGCTGGATCATGAGACTGGCCTCAGGGGGCAATCTTTATAATTCTGATATCCAAAAAATTAGTTACAAGGCTAATTCAGATGGAGTCACTGAATCATTAGCATTTTCGGAGAATCCAAATCAGTTCTCAGTGATTACCAACTAGAATATCGCAATTAAATTAAATATGTTGAATAAATTTTTATGAGAACTAAAGCATACAAGTTTCAGCAACTTTAAAATGGAGAAACTTTTCAGAGATTTTCAAGAAGTCTCAAATATATCAGAACTTAAACTTTGGAAGCTGAAAACAGATTTTTATTATCAGCTTCAAAGAAAATGCCAAGTCGTTTTAAATAACAATCTGAAATTTGGACAAGAGGGTATGGGATGAAAAACTGAGAACAAAAAGGTGATGTTTTGGTGCACCATCCCCACCAGTAGATCACAGGGCTTATTCTGTAGAAAATGATATTCAGGATAAGGTTTAAATCCTGGATAACAAACAATAAATCTCTTTGAGGGATTTATAAAAGCTAGAGGTGAGAATTACTTCCAAAAAGGGATCAGGATTTTACCTACAATTAGGTATTAAACACAGAAATGTGCCAACAATTTCCTTAGCAAACTATAAAAGGAGGGTGCCTTTTTTTTTCTCTCTCTCTTTTAAAGGAGAACAAAAATGACGAGCTTTAAGAATGAATTCCTTTTAATCCCAGAGGGAAAAAAAATCAACAACAAAAAGACCTAGTTAGACTTTCACAAGTAAATTTTAAAGAGTAGCACTCAAATGAAATCTATTGTTTGGATTTCTTAAGTTATATTAAATCTAGCAAGTTTACAAGCCTAAATTTTCCAAAGGCCTAATGGTCTTTTTTTAATGCATCAGGACTGGAATGGCTCTGCCCAGTAAAAGCCCCACTGAGTGAGCCTCAGCTGCAAGAATTTACTAATAAAAGTGTCTCCAGCATTTTGCTTTATAGCACCACTGTGAACTGCAGCATTACCAAAAAAAAAAAAAAAGAAAAAAAAGAAAAAAACACTCTTGGCTCAAAAATTAGCTTTACTAACTCTGCCTGGATTAGGGTTACCAGTGAGGCCCACAGCAGGGGAGAAGTGTCACCGTTCCCATTGCACGTTCAAATATCACGTCTACTTTGGAGGACGCACCGTATGTAGACAGCTGTATATAAATAAACTCTTTTTCTCAATTTTCTTTCTTCCCATTTGCTCTTACACCCACTCACTTTGCCTTGACCATGCCACTGATTCTGGTCAAGGTCACCAGCAACCTCCCAGTTTCTAAATCCGATGTCATTTCTCAGTCATTTCACCTGACTCGTAGAAGCGCTTAACATGGGTCACTTTGTCCTCCTTGAAAACTTTTATCCCTTGCTTCCAGGGGACTATGCACTTTGAGTTTTGATCCTATCTCAAAAGCACTGCCTTCTCAGCCTCCGCATCTCCTCGGCGTCTCATCGCTGTGGTGCATGTGGGCACAACCCCCGAATCCCTTCCTCTATCTACACTCGCTTCCCTGGTGACTTCATCCAGTTTCCTGGCTTTAAACACCATCAATGCGCCGACAGCTTCCAAGTTTAGATCTTCAGCCCAGAGCTGAACCTAGAACTCATCTCCAGCCTCGCATTCAACTACTGACCTTCCCCCCACCTTGTGCATGCACTGTTTTCTCCTTGTCAGTCAGGCCGCCTTGTCCATTCGGGGGCTCAGGCCAAACACCCTGGAGTGCCTGTGGACTCTTCCTCCTCTCCTTATACCTAGGCCGTCAGCAGTCCTGGCTCCGTCCACTCCTGCTGGTACAGTCCTGCTCAAACCAGCACGTTCCCTCTTCTGGGTTACTGCGGAAGCCTTCTCATTATTCTCCCTGCTGCCCTCCTTGTCCCACTACAGCTTATTTTCCACACGGCGGCCAAAACGATCCCTTTCAAAATGTAAGTCAGACTGTGTCACTCCTCTGCTCAAAACACTTCAAAGACTTCCCATCTCATTTAGAATAAAAGTTCAAGTTCTGTTAATGGATTAAGTGCCTTTCACATTCTGACCATTTCTCTCTCTCATATCCCCATCTGCTCACTACGCCCCCATATTAGTTTCCAACTGATGCTCTAACAAAGTACCACTAACTTATTGGTTAAAACAACACAAACTCATTCTGGAGGCCAGAAGTCTAAAGTCAAGGTACTGGTAGTGGGGCCGCATTCTTTCTGGAAGCTTCAGAGAAAAATCAGTTTCCTTAGCTTTTCCAGCTTCCAGAGGCCACCCACGTTCCTTAGCTTATGGCCACTTCCCTCTTGCCACACAAGTTTGCCATTCACATAGCTCCCCACCTTTTCTTCTAGAGTTCTTCGCTTTTTCCTAACCCCTGTTGAAAGGAGGCTGCCACTGTAACCCGGTAAATTAAAAGGAAACCACAGGGTCTCAGGCCGGCATATACCTCCTTGAGAGAGAAGTGTGGTGGCAAAGGTGAAAGGTGAGACCTCAGGGAACCCTGCCAGCAACTACAAGTCTGCAGAATCATTTCTGCTATGAAAAGCAATTAACTGCGCTTGACTATGGATTCCAACCCTTAAAGACTTAAGATCTTTAACTATAAAACATCGGGTTTTAGTTTCTCCTATTCGGACATCTGGGAAGATTGTAAGATCACATTTTTCTTGAAGCTAGAAATATCATTATCTAATATACTGGTTTTAGTTCTAGAATTATTTATTTTGATAGCACCTACTTCTTTCTTACCAATTTTATCTTAAATCTTAAGTTTTTAACTTCTACATCATTCCTCTTTTTCATTGCTTTCGTTATGCATTTTTCTACCTTTTGTTTGAAAAACATGACATTGTTACCTATGTGGCTAAACTTCTACAATTATATATTAGGAAATACATACAACTAAAGTATGTTAAAAATTAAAATTAAAAAGACAAAATCAGAGATAGAGAACAGATTAACGGTTCCCAGGGGTTAGAAACGGGGGAAGAGGTGACCGTGGCTATAAAAAGATAGCAGGAGAGAGCCTTGTGATGAATGTTCTGCGTCTTCGCTGTGGTCACACAAGTCCACACCTGTGATAAAACTGCATGGAACTAAATACGCACACACAATGAGTGCATGTAAAACTGGTGAGATGTGAATCAGCTCTGTGGACTGCACCAATGTCAATTTCCTGGTTTAGATATTGTTCTAGTTATGCAAGTTATTATCAATGGAGGAAACTGAAGGAAGGGTACACAGGACCTCTCTGTACTCATTTTTGCAACTTCCTGTGAATTTATGTTTAAGTTTTTTAAAATAAATGTTGGTAAATACCTAAAAATCTTTACTTCTCAGAATTATTCCTGTCTGTAATATAATAGCACACTTACCCTTCTCATAAAAACCAATTTTATAAATTTGAAATTGACAATTTTGTAATTGTTATTCATTTAAAAATATTATCCTTTAAAGTGCCAAGAATCCTGTGGGCACACACAATAAAATGAACATAAAATTATAAATGGCAAGATGATGAAGCTTGAACGAACTGCCCAATGAATAACTCTGCTTACTAAAAGCCACACTGTTTTGGAGATATTTCGGCATGACACACTTCCACAGAGACACTAAATCCCTCGAGGACCAACTCGACAGCATGGAGCTTGAGAGGTCAGCATCAAAAGTACACAGGGGTCACAAACTAACGTAGTAGGGCTTTAGACCTGAAAGCAGAAAGCCTCACAAAGAAGAAAAAGGGGAGGTGTGGAAAGGAAACAGCATCAGAGCAAAATCGGCTCTCCAGCACAGTCTGTGGCATAATTAAATCTCAAAAGTCCTCCCTGCTCAGGGTTCCTCACTGTGAATTGGTTACCAATTTGGCATAAAGATCTAATAAGCACATGGGTTTTCTCCAAGGGCACACATACAGTTCATGGTGCCAATTCCACGTAACTGGCCCAATTTCACTAAAATCCCAAGGCAGCTACATTAAAAGAACAAGAGAGATAGGA
>NW_006433949.1:3497437-3505081 GCF_000325575.1 Pteropus alecto | reverse complement strand
TGAGCCCCCTCTGAAATAAAATCATAAAGCAGCGGGACGGTCCATTCGACAGAATGATGTCTTCCCTATTTCAAAAATAAAAACACCATGAGAAACAAATGAAAATGCTACTTATTTTTTATTACTTTGTGGTTTTATTTTAAAGCTTGAAAAACAAAGCCAATTCTACAAACTACTGGCCATCCACTGTCACCATCATGTAAAAGTGTCATGACAAAAATTCTGGCTTCACAGATCAGAGCCACCTTAGGGGTCCTGTTTAAAATATATTCTATTCTTATATACGTGCTCTACAAATGAGGTTTAAAAAGAAAGACAACACAAATCCAAGTGGCCAAAGAGTGAAGAATTCTGGTGGACAATTGGACTACTGTGTTGCAAATTAAACTGTTCACACCTGCAGAATAATCTCAGCAGCATAACCAATCTACCTTGAAATGCAGCCCCAATGTACCAAAAGAGGATCTCTTCTTCCACTAGATCCTATCTTTCACTGATAAACTCCTTGGATGAGAAAACCAGCAGCAGATGTGAAAGCCACATGGCCCTCTACAATGCAGGAGAGCAAAAAGCAATGTTAAAAGAAAAGATTCCTTAAACCGCAGCTCCCTATCAAGAATGAAGATTTTATCATCTAATGCTGACTTTGTGGAAAGCAGCTAGCTATCAGACCCTATTCCAAAACTTCAGCTAACAGCATCGGGCTGAAATCCAGGACTTGGACTCACTTAGCTACACCCTTGTTTTCGACTCTTGGGAACAGGGCCAACGTGTAAAGTTAGAATATAACAAACAGAGTTTCCAAGGGGAAAGTGGAAGACAATGCAGGTACTCTCAATGTAATCGATAGGCTCTGAGCATAGTTTCCATTTTGGTACATTTTTATTTAGTGAATTTTAGCCTTTAGATAATTTCTTTCATAACTTCTCAAAGATTTCCAAACTGTGCATCAAAAAAGACTTGCCAACGCCCCCTGAAGTAATACCGTGGCAATCGAGAACACTGAAACTTTTCTCAAATTCCTATTTAAGTAGGAAAATTATTGTGATTAAGCAAAATGCTTCATAAAGAAATAGGGTAAAACCAAAAACTCTCTAAATTGTCCTGTATTATGTGTGAGTTCACTGAACTGCCACAGAGGTAGCAAGCTCCAGAGTCGAAATGTGGCTACAGTTTTCACCACTCTCGAACTTCCTTAAAATTTTTAACTTCACAGTCTTGGTAGTGCTTTGGATTTTAGTGTATAGTTCTCCTACCACTCAATTTTACCATATCCTTTCTCTTAAAGTTATAGACACTTGTGTAAAATACATTAGAGAATCCAGGGAAATGGGAAATAGTAACCATTAAACAAGTCAGTTCTCTGGCAGTATGGACAACGGATATTCCAGTGTCTTCTGGGGAACACAGCTGTCCATGAAAAGCCAAATGGTCAGTAATCATAAATACATTTAACTTTTGAGAAATTATACCAAAGAGTACAAGAAACTTATTTTAATGGCCTAAACTCTTGCCTCTCAAAGCATGGTCGAAGCCACACTGGCACTTCCTGGTTAGAAATGCGGACTATCGGGCCCCACCCCAGACCTCCTGAATCCGAATTTGCATTTTATCAAGATCCCCTGTGATTCACAAACACAATAAAGTTTGCCCCAGACAATATCTCCCACCATTCCACTCCATGAACATATGCCCCAGAGTAAGCACGAGATGGGTGACGCTGACCTGCAATTCCCTCAGTGAGTCTCAGGTCTCACGTGCCTCTCACCTCACTGAGTGGGATTCTGGTGTTTAAAGAGTAATTTGAACTATACACCTAAAACATGACTTCACTGTTTTGTCCCCAGGTTGACCCTCAGCTCCAACCTAATGTCTGGCTTGATTAAAACCAAGGGCTCACATCTTTGCATTAAAAAGGGTGAAGACATTAACAGCTCAGGCTAGTTCAATAAAGGCGGAGCACAGAGTTGTCAGCCTTGAGCACGCAGCCACAGGTCAGCCATAACTCAGATGCAGAGAGAACAGAGCCCTTGAGCAGAGGGTCACAAAAAGATAAACACTAAGTCGAGATGTGGAACACAATCTTTTATGCTCAAGGTTGCTTTTCTCCAAATAAAGTTGCTACCCAATTCATCAATTCTTTAAGCAATGAATTCTGTTAAGTAAATTCCTATGACGGAGGAGCTTCCTACACTTCAATCACACACATAGGTAAACCTTGAACACGGGTTAATGCCAGCTTACCTGCGCACACCTTCCCAGTTCTTTCCTGTCCAGATACTGAAATATATTGATTGCCAACTCGTAAGGCAGTTGGATATCAAAGAAGGGTACATCATCCATTTCATTCTGAGAAGAAAAAGAGAAGGAAATAAGCTTACAATTCCGAGATTTGAAAATGCTCGTATTTATGGGCCCTTTAAATCACCAGAGATATTCTTAGGTGGCGACAAGAAATGACAGTGTTTCCCAGGAGAAGCAGAGCGTTCTCACTGCTCCACAGAGCGCAGAGAACTAACTCAGAACCTGACAACCATTCTCAATCCTCTGACCCCCGTAAGCCTATACACACATTCACTTATGAAATCAACAAGACCATTTCCCATAAGGCCTCAAAAAGGAGAAGTGGGGATACCACCGTACAACCTGGGGTATGCCACAGACATCTGTGCATAAGTCTGTGGAAAGCCTCTTGGCCTCTAAGGAAAGGTGAGCAGCAGGCAGCCAAGAGGGTGAGCCTTGAACTCATGGAGGCCACCGTACTCCCAGGAAAACTGCTACCACCCCCTAACTTGGAGGGGAGTGAGGACCCCGCAGCCACAGGAGAAGTGCTGACCTCGGTCACTGAAGTGTTTTCGTCAGGAAGAGGGTAAGAGGGCCATAAACATGAGCAAAAAGTAAATAAATGAAACGCTACTCCTGAGTGAGGTGAACACCACTCCCCCGGGCCGCTGGAGAAGCATGAGGTTCCCTAATGCACTCGGGGACGTGCGCTGGTGAACCTGAGTGAGCCAGTGCAAACAAAGCAGTTCTTCTTCGGTGTCATTTATTAATGCGGAGAAATTAGAGCTTGCCTGCCTTTGGATAAGCAATTAGGGATGAGGTAACAGGCTTTATTTGAGAGATAAGGCTGTCATGACGATCCTGGTAGCACAAAGAAGTATGAGTGTGAAACAAAAAAAGCCAAATGTGCATACGTACCCCTCTGCCTGTTCCCGAATCCACCTGCCAAAGCTCGCTTTGGTGTGTGCTGCTGCAAAGCTAGGGAAAGCAGCACTCTGACCCAACAGAACTTAATAAAATTCATCTTTAATAAGACTTAGCCGACGTCAGTGACGTACTGGTTGCAAGCAAATTATTAATTCGCCACTCAGATACAATAGTCATATACTGCAAGTCTCAAAACTGAAAATAGTCTCAGCATTTTTAAGGGAGTGTGAACACCAACTTAAACCCTACCAAAGTTCAGGGTAAAGATTTTCTGGAATCACGTTTTCCATTCGCCCAGAAGTCTCAGGGCTAAAAGATAATCGAGACCATAAGAATAAAATGAATTCAGCTGCAAAAACAGTGCAAGGCTAAGTGTGAGGGCCAAAGAGAATCTCTAGAGGAAAAAAAAGTAAGATCTGACAGTTCTCTGTGGGCAAAAATGGAATAGAATGTTAAATCAGGAGAGAAACATTGACGATACAGGAAAAAAATCTGCAAGTGTAATTGGAAGACAAAGGGGCCCTTGCCTTAAAAAATAATGGAAAATCACCGGTCTAATGTCAGGCTAGGTCCCCTCCTACAACTAACTGGCTTCACTCAATGTGGAAAAGAGGCATCACTTTCTCTTTCAGCCCAGATACAACTCCTCAACACAACCCTCATGGGAGTCACTGCCAGTCGAGGAAAGCTGCAGCCCAGGACTTCTGATTTCTCTTCTAGATTATTTGGTGCTCACTTTGAATATATAATCCAAGAGTAAAAGCCATATACTCTTTTGGATTATTTAACTACGGTGAAGTGGAGAAGTCTACCTGACCTACTCATAAAAGAAACAAGAGAACAATATTCCTTATCCTCACACAAGCAGAATAAGGGCAAAGAAAAGCCTACGCACATGAAAAATAAACTCTTATTTAGCTTTTCACTGTTAAGTGACATACAAAGCATTGTTTTCTTCAATCGGTCCCTTCAGGACTCACTATAAACTGGTGCCTGGACTTCACACTACTGTGATCAACAGGAGAAATCAATTATGTTTTCAGTTATTCTGGTGCGAAAAAGTCATGCTTCTAGTGGCAGGAGGTTTCCCTCTTTTGCCTATCCAGTTGGCCAATTCTCTATTCTCATCCTGGAAAACAATGCCTCTATCTTAGCATACCCCAACCCTCCTGGATCCCAACCAGCACGACCTCTGGGATGCGGCACCCAAAGGAAGTTTGGAGCAAAGATTCAAATTGATAATCCTGGTTCTGCCACTTGACTAGCCAGGAGACCAGGCTGAACGTATCTGAGTCTCAGCTTCCTCATCTGCAAAACATAAACACTAAATTAAAACTGGTAAACACCAACATTACAAAGCCAAACCTTTTTTAAAAATCGCTGTGCTCTTAGAATTACGTGTAAACTCCAAAAATTACGGTCAATCCCAAACAGATTAAGTCCCAGACTTTTATGGAAATGACTTTCCCTGATGCTACCACTGGTTGGAAAATGGCAGGAAAAAAGGGAACCAAAATATTAAAGGAAGGTCTACTATCTTAATATATAGACGCACAAGGTCAGGAGACAAAATGCTAAAGTTTTATGTTGGCAAGACATTCCATCAACGTCTCTTGTAGTGGATACTAACTAAGATGGGTCACTCGGATTCCCCCTCTGGGTCCACGACACTCATTCCCCTAGATGTCTAGAATGCCACCTGCTACTGGGTCACAGCTGAGTCCCTTCTTAGGCACTACCCTTGGCCAAACAAGCTGCCCTGTCAAGGTTACATCTCCTGGGAGGGCAGTATGCATCCAATGACTAGTCAATACCTGGGGACAAAGGCCTGGCCCCCTTGTCTCAATTTGGGTCCTCTCAGAAAGGCCAATCCACTAAGCCACTTGCATGCAAATCTCCATCTCAGAGCCTGCTCCATAAAAAATCCAACCTTTTTTCCAAAGCAATAGACGTGATCCACGAGAGTCTTACATTCAACACATCCCAAGATTCTTATGCACTTGACTCTGGAGACATTAGGTAACCTAATTCCCTCTCCTCTACTCAAGGAGACATGATGGAGTACAGATAAGTCATTATACCAAAACAACCAAACAAACGAAAATGCTAGAGTAGCTTCAAGGCTCAGTAAATTACTTATAAATTTCACTTTGTCATTATTAGTAACATATCGCTTGGGAAACGTCTTGCTAAAGTTAGACCCTGTGGTTGAAAATGCAACTCTTTTATTACCCGTGATTTGACAAGAATATGGAGCCACATCCTGGACAGAGGTTGCTGTCCTTTAACCATGTGTAACCTAAGAGCAGCATCGTAATGTCTTGAACACTCTTTGGTACTTCCCACAAACATACGTAGAAATTACGACTCGCTACCAGTGTGCAAAGAAATACCTTGTAATCTAAAAGGTACTATCAGACTTCCATCTAGGCTATTTTGAAGTACACAGACATCCAAAAAGTTATGGGCCACATTAACCAAGTCTGTATCTATACTGACTTAAAAACATGGACATGAACAAGCTGGCATTTCAGAAACAAAGATATTCCAAGAAGGAACACACTGGAAATAATATAGGGAAAATTGGTCACACTATAAAAATGTCAATATGACCAAAATGTTAATAATTTCACATTAATTGAATAGCCCAAGTAAAGTAAGAACGGCCAAATTTATTTTACAGAAGACCATACAGGAGATCAATAAATTCAAAATTTTAACATTCCTTCAAATTTAAGAAAAAACATCATTTTGATAACATACAATCTGGCTTTTTAAATTCTTTAATGGCTCAGATATTGATTCTCTACCACTATTGATGACTCTTGTCCTATACTACACATCAAAATTATCTGTGGAGTTAATAAAAAAAAAAAAAAAGCAACGCCCAGACCTACTGCCCACACTGCCACGGGTGGTCAAGCATCTCTTCCTTGGGGATCTGCGTGCACATGTAAAGTTGAGAACCACGACCCTAAATTATACAGATATAAAAATCAATACTCTCTCAATAGAGCCAAAAAAAAAAAAAAAAACACCCTCAAAGGGATCATGTTACTTTGTTAATTCAAAGTCAGTGAATACTAGATTTTCCCAAAGTCTACTGGACTTATTCCAAAAATGCTAAGAGAAATTGCAAATAGATCCATCCCCAAGGAGGCTGATTTGTACTCCTATGTGCTAATGTAAGACTAATTCTGTAAATGGATTGGTTCTGTGCCTTTCCGTTAGAAACTTAATCTGTCTTCTCTTGTTCAGTAGAAGAAGGGATAATTACTAAGAGCCAAATCAGTAAAAAGTGAAAAAACTGACTTAAGTTTTGTTCTCAATGTATATCTCCGGGGCAAAAAGAACACTAACAATCTCTCTAGGTGGTGTAAAGCATCTGGAGTTCAAACAATAGATGTGCAATAACATTTCTGCTAAATCTGTGACTGAAAGAAGACTATTTTCTAAAGGAATTTATCTCAACTTTCCACATACTGCAAGAGCTGAGCAGAACAGACCCACACAATCTCAATCAGAAGGAATGGATGAGTTCCAGTTTCACCAATGTCTTCTTTAAAGGGGGAAAAAAAACCCACAAAACTGGATGACTTGGGTGGAAAAAGTCTGAAACACTGTAAAGATAAATAGGCATTCACACTCCTGAATTTGTCTCAAAATTCATGTTCTTACTTATACAAAGCAGGAGCCTCTGAGCAATGACATTATGAGACTTTTTCTTTTTTCTATACTTCTGAATTCTCCTAAGTATTTTTACAATGAGCATGTGATATTTTCACTGACAAAAGCAACACATTTTTTAAATAAGGTGTTTTATGTTCAAAACATCTCAATTCAGGGCCATGCCAGCTGCTGGGGGAAGGGAAGTACTGTTAGCAAATGTGTAAGAAATGATGTCTACATTCAAGGAGCTAAAATCTTTTATAGAGATAAGTCATCATCATGTAAAATAGAAAACAGGAAAAATAGAAAAAAATAGAAAAGGCAATATAGCCAGTCTCCTAAGGTATTCCAAAGTTCATTAGTAAGTCAGCTGTTCCGAACTTCTAAATCATTTCTCCAAAGGAACAATGCTATAAAGAGTGGCTGAGCTCCCAAGCAGTCCACAGAAGGCCAATTTATCTCCTAACATTTAACCTAATCCCCATGCCTAGTTATGAGAAAGAGCAAAAGGTGTTCAATAAATTTTTGTCGACTGCATGCGTGGATGACTACAGACTCTAACCAGCAGTGCCTGGCACACAGCAGATTCACAAACAATGTCCATGGGATGGGATTTATCACTTTCTTATGGGCTTTCCAACTTCAAGAACTATTCTCATTCACCACCGACTGGTACGATTCCCCTGGGAACTCTGGCAAGGGATGGAGGTAGAAAATGTCGTTCTAAAGGACTGGGGAAGCAAGTGCTAGGGGGTCAGGAGTCAG
>NW_006433949.1:3490020-3497417 GCF_000325575.1 Pteropus alecto | reverse complement strand
GCACCTCTGCTTTCAAAGCCTCCTTTAGTCTAAGCTGGGATCGGGGCTGTGGGATCCAGAAAGGAGAGAAATCAGGGGGAGGAGGAGGTCCCTTGTTCGGTCTAGTGTGGGTATGGATTTGTCTGTGGAAAGAGTAAATAGTTTCGTGTCAAGGGTCTCGAACTCTCCAAGTGCATTTCTACCAATAGGATCAGCTATATGATTTGCGGAGGCCACTGTAAAACGAAAATGTGAGGTCCCTTTTTAAAAAATGATTAAGAATTTCAAGATGGCAACAACACAGCATCAAACCAAGCACAGGCCTCTTCTGAGCCTGGGGCCCTGTGTGACCACATAGATCACAGAGGACCATGAGACCAGTTTGCCCTGGCCACCACATTACCTTTGCACTTACTGTTCTCTGTCTAGAATCTCCTTCCCCAGATCTCAGCATGCTTGCTCCCTCACCTCCTTCCATGAAATGTGCCCCGCCAGGAAGGTCCTTTTGGAGAGCACTATTTAAATTTACAGCTCTTCCTAAACATGTACACATTCTATCCCTTCTACTTGCTTTATTTTTCTCCACGGCATTTAATATCTTGCAATTATGTGTTCCTTTTCTAGTCCCCTCTCCCCTAGTGTGTAAATTCTGTAAAGGCATGGATTTTTTTTTCTGTCTTGTTCAGTGCTATATCCTCAGCACCTAGAACTGTGCCTGGTACTAAGAAGCCACCTGGTAAACAGAATGAATAAATGAACCTCAACTGCTTTGAGCAGCAGAATCGTCCAATAAAGAGATGACCTAAGTTACAAGTTGTTCTAGGATACACAGAGCCTATTTCAAAATGTGCCCAAGTAGAGATCTGTTCATTCGTAACAGGAAAAAATGAATGGCACTAACAGAACATTTTAGTTGGGGGAAAGAGAGAAGGAAGAAAACTTTGGGCTGGAGCAATCAGGGAAGAGTTAACATAGGAGACAGAATTCAACTTAAACCTTAAAAGGAAGGCAAAGACCAATAAAGAGGAAGGGAAGTCTCTCCAAGTATAATTCATGAGTTCGCATTTGATTCCATTTATCTCATTTCATATTATGAAGTTTCCTTGTTTCTAACTCAGAAATTAAGCCATCAAATTGATCTTGTTGACAACACAGTTGCAGGCTCTGACTAATTAAATATTGGCATGGTGAGCAATAAATATTGGCCAGCAGTATTAAAAATTTTATCAGCCCTGAAAACCCAAATCCTAACTTGGAGAAGGCTTTGAATGTTCACAGGGATTCTAACAACCACAGAGCCTCTTTATAAGGTTGTTGGAAGCAGCAATTCTGCTCATGTTATTTCAACTCAACAAACACAGATGGGCTCCTACTGTACTAAGTACCACAGACAGGAGTACAAGATAAGACAACAGACCCTGCCCTCCAGGGATTCCCAGCACAAGAGGTGAGGAAGCAAAGGGCTTATCAGTGATAAGTCTTAGCAGAGGAAATGAACTTTTCTATCATACTAATGATAATAAAAGCACCCAATTTATTGGCTGCTCACTGTATGTCAGGCTTGGTGCTAAGAATGTCCCAAGTCCTATTCATTTCCTCTTCACATGATAGGTACTAGCATCATCCTCATTTGATAAATAAGGCACAGCAAGTTAACTTGCCCAAAGTCAAACAGCTAGTCAGCAGCAGAGGCTGAATTTGAACTTGGATCTGCCTGACTCTAGAGCTTGGACTAATAACCAGGGCTACCCTGCCTCCATTAATGTCATCCTTTTTACTTAAAAGAAGACTGTAGGCTTCTGAGGTCAGGAAGTATCCATTCCATTTACTGCTGATTCCCTAGCACCCAGCTGATCAATACATGTATGTTGGATGACTAGAAAACACAGACATTCCCATAGTTTAGTGTTGCTTCAAACACGTACCCCCCTAAGTTGGACATCTTGTTTCTGTTGTTTCCTGCCCAATATCCATTCTCTCTTCTTTTCTTTAGGAAACCACCTTACTCTCACTCTTGGTCAATATGGTTTAGATGGGGCTGGCCTCAACCTTAGCTTCAGGAATGGGCAGTGGATACAAGTCTAGACAATTTGAGTCAGTAATTGACTCAAAGATGGACACATGACCCCATCTAGACAAATAGGAACTAAAGTTCATGATTTGCTGCATAAAACAGAAAATAGATGCTCTCTTTCCCCTGGTTGCTAACCTATAAGAATATAAGATTACAGTTGCTGGTAGCTATTTTATCCCAAAGAGGGGAGAGTGTGCCTCTGAATAAAGCCAATAAAAGGAAAGTAAGACCAAAAGATGGAGACATTTCTAGTTATATTATCTAAGCACCAGAGCAAGCACTTCCACTTGGAATTTTCAGTTACATGAATCAATAGATTCGTTTGGGGTTTTTTTTGGCCAGTTGAGTTGGGTGCTGGTTACCTGCAGCCCAGATTCTGGATACATCACATACATAAAAATTGGACCACATAACCACCACAGTGAAGAAAAAAAGCCGCACACTTACAATTATACGCAAGTGGCTCCACTACCTTCCAGAAGCCTGAGTTTGGGGCGAGCGGGAAATGGAAGACAAAAGAAAGTGCCACTGCCTCTGAAATTCCGTCCAGGAGCGCACCATTTCTTTCACTAGTTTAACCACATACCAGAAAGACAACTTAGGTGTTCCCAACTCACCGCCTAAAAACAGGTGGCTTCCAACTGCTATTGCTAAAAGCTTCACAAGAGAAGACAAAGCTCAAGGAGAATCATTTCTAAGTTTTCATTTCAGCGGTGTTTGTCCATCAAAGGTCTGACCAACCAGATCCAACTCTGAGGTGGTGCTGTTCACCCACCTGTCAAAAGGCAACTTAACTCTTGACTGCTAACCTCTTAGTCGTTCTAACTCTAGTGATGATACTGAAGACTCTGAAGTGAAAGAGACTGCAACAAAAACATAATAGGACGTACTGGTATAAGAGAAACATCAAAACTTTTAGGAAAAAAAAAAGGAGGGGTTATGTAGGAGGTGGTATCAGATTTTTATTTTCCTTTCATGTCAACCGAAATCAGCCTGTGAGAGTTTCTGGGGCATCCCAAATGAAACGATCTTCCTTTTTAGGAGTTACTCATGCATCGAGCATGGATTCTCTAGAAGACACACCCAAGGCAGATCCAGGCCACAGACAGGTTTTTGACCTATGGTGTTAGTACTTAAAATGTTATTTTTTTATAAGTTACCAAAAGTTAAAAATAGGAAGAGTTTGTGGTAGATTGTTGTATTAACGACCCCTACTGTTTACCCAGGCATTTGGGTAACTCCACACTGACTCAGGGCTTGGCCACATGGCTTGCTTTGGCCAATGTGACAATAACAAACATGACCTAGGCAGACTTCAAAAGCACTGGGGTTTGCCCTCCTGCTCTCTTAATTATAAGACGGTCCACCTAGGGCTAATGTGCTGGATGATGAGACACACATATCTCACTCTTTCTCTCTCTCTCTGTCTCTGTCTCTGTCTGTCTGTCTGTCTCTCTCTCTCTCACACACACACACACACACACACACACACACACACACACACACACACCACACCACCCTCTCCACCTCAGCCCCACCCCACTCCCACAGCCAGCCCCGAGAAGAAGAGCTGCCTAGATCAGGGGTCCGCAACCCCTGGGCCATGGACCAGTACCAGTCCATGGTCTATTAGGAACCAGGCCACACAGCAGGAAGTGAGCGGCAGGCGAATGAGCAAAGCTTCATCTGTATTTGCAGCCGCTCCCCAGCGCTAGCATCAGGGCCTCAGCTCCACCTCAGATCATCAGGCATTAGATTCTCACAGGAGCAACAGACCCTGGTGCCAAAAGGGTTGGGGACTGCTGGCCTAGATGACCAGCAGCTAACCTCACACATATGAGAGAGCCCACCTATGCCCAGGCCAAACTGCCACCCTGTAACATGGTGAGCTAAACAGTATAGTTTTAAGCCAAAGGTTTGGGTGATTTTTATGCAACAAAAACCAGACAATCCACATGAAAATACATATTCCCAAGTAAAAAACGAAAATCTCAAGACTCTGCAACACTGTGATCACATTCCTACATGGCAATAACCAGTTGCCCTGGGCAGTGGCTACCACTTTTAGTGCAACCATAGCATGAATTTCTCAGTTAGTCACCATCACCTTACCTTGGGGTCAAGTTCAGTTGCCATATGTTATCTCAGCTGGGTGTTATACTTATAGCAAAGAACATGAAATACTGTATTCCACATACTTGAGTTACTATCAAAAGTTAAGAAAACTAGTACATTCCCTTTGGAAAATTGTCAATATCTACTAAGCCTGAACATATGCATACTTCATGACCTAGCAATTCCACAACTAGGCGGATACCCAAGAAAAATGAAGTACACATTCCAAAAGATGTACAAAATGTTCACAGCGGCACTATTCCTAATAGTCCCAAACTAGCTATTAACAAACTAGTTATCAATCATGTCCACCAACAGTAAAATAAATAAAACGTGGCATATGCACAGGGATAAATCTCATACATAATGCTATGCACAAGAACTCAGACACAAAAGAGTACATGCTGTATGATTCTACTTATATAGTTCAAAAACAGACAAAACGAAAATAAGGTGTTAGAAGTCAGGTGAGTGGTTACCCTTGGGTAGAGAGAACATGTGAGGGTTCTTATAAGCTATTAATTCTGTTCTGTAATCTGGGTGCTTTTACATGGATTTGTACACTTTTGAAAATTCATCAAGCTGTACATTTATGAGTCATATGCTTCAATACAAAGTTTGATTAAAAAAAAAACTTTAAAAAGTAGAAAAACAAAACCAAGAGGAGGGCCATGTTTCAAGAGAAACAGTTAAGTATTTTTCTTTAGGGGTATCCTAAAGACAAATTCTATACTATAATATTTAATGTGATGAAAAGAATGATGCCATTATGAAATAAATCATTAAAAAATGGCTAGAATCTGGAAAAAATGCATAACAAAACACCTGATGAATTAGGAAAAAGACCTAGCCTGGTTCACTCATTTGTATTACCAGCCTGATCTCTGTGGGCTTTGAGGCTTACAATCAATGAATTATGAATCCAAGCCTTTTCTATAAAGGTTATCATCATTTTTCAAACTTAAGATATGAGGTTTACTGCCCCTTAAAAAAATCAATTACCTTCCTAAAGCTCACCTGCCAGATGAGGCTAATAATGGTCACTGGAGAGGGTTGTTGAGAGAATTGAAGATTATGTCTCTAAACTTCTGAGGCAGTACCAAGGAGACAGCATGTAAGCATACAAGGAATTATTTACAGCAGTGTTACTGATGATTGCAAAATAAAATCAGATGTGATAGATGTGCCCCAAAGGTTGGCTGCTGCTCATAGTGGTACCGAACCTAGCAGTACGTAACGTGGTGATCCTGAAGGGGGCGGAGATCCAAAAGCACACGTTAGGGCAGGCTTTCGCTAACTACATAGAAAGTTAGATTCTGATATGCCCCTTGCGCCCTCCAATAGGCAGCCCCTTCCCATTTTTTGGAATAGTTCATGTAGAGTTCTACTATTTTTGATATCAATGCCTACCCCTCAGGAGTGTTAGGGCTGGAAAGTCTTGGGAATCAGAATCTCAAACCGAGCTGTACAGCAGAGAACAACAACATCTCAAACCTGCCTGATCATCCCAACCACCAGACTTCTGGGTCCCACCTCTGGAGACTGGGGCACCAGGTCTGGGGAGGGGCCAGAACCTATATTTTAATTAGGCCTAAGGTGATTCTGCTGCCAAGTTAAGTTTGGGAAATTCCTACCTAGTGAAATGTAGAGCCCAACAGACCAGGATCCAAATTCAGTCCCTAGAGTTTATCAACTGGGTAGCCTAGCCAAATTACAGAAAATCTTTTGAGTACTCTTCATTTGTAAAAGAATAGCAATGCCCACCTCCCAAGATTGGTGTGAAGCACAGTCTCTCCTTTCAGTGGGGGAGGATTTCAGCTGTGAGGCTCCAAACTTACCTTTGTCCTAATCTTTCCTGTTTGTCTCTACTCCCATGGGCTAGTATAGCTTCAGCCTACAAATCTACTTCCTTGGGAATAACTTCTACAGAGATCTGGACTGACCTGAGCATCTTATCAGATGCTACCTTCCCAAGGCCCCAAGGCACTGAAAGATTTTATTTTTACATGTGTCAGACTTGCTGAGTGTTGACCGACTTTTTACAGAAGCAGGTGTGATGCCAGCATAAATTTTCATATGTATAAGAATTGTCGCATTAGAGAGTGTTTATAACTTGCACCGAAAAAGGTTATTTACAAACTTAAGAGATAAGGCAGAGCACAGGACCAGACGCTTAGTGAAAATTCTTAACGTTATTTGATATAACCACATATTACATAAACTATTAAGCCATCATTCATCAAAATAACTTGCCAGTAACAGAATTACTCCCGACTGGGAAGCTGTAGAAGCCTAACTTAAATTGAACCATTAAAACTGGCTGTCTTGTCTTCTTAACCCTAGATATGTTTCAATTGATTTCCACTGTCCCACCTTTGTGAAGGGTTTTTGTTTCTTTGTTTTGGGCCTGAGGGTCTCTATCTTCCTCTAGATTTTCGAAGGGATCCACACCTCACAAAGTAAGAACCTCTATACTTAAAACAGTGTCCAAAGGATTCTTCTTTTTTTTCCCTTTCATTATTTTTGAAGTAATACATGCACAGTTAGACAAACCTGAATACTGCAAATAGTATATAGAGAAAATTTTAAATTCCTTTCCATCCACGTACTGGGTCCTCCTCCCCAAAAACAACCCTGTTAAAAGTTTGGGAATCCTTCCGGAGCAAGCTTTCTCGGTCTTAAGCAATACTGGCATTCTGGGCCAAATAATTTTGTGTGGGGGCTGTCCAGTGCGTTGTAGGATGTTCATGAGCATCCCTGGCCTCTGCCCGCAACAACGCGCCACTAACCCCCGGTCGTGGCATCCAAAAATATCTGCAAACACTGCCAAATGGGAGGACAAAATCGCCCCAACTTAGGAACTACTTCTGAACATACGCTGTGCATGCACAACCAGAGGTGTGTGTACCTCTACTTTTTCTCTCCATAGTGGAGGCACAGAGTTACTTTGCAACTCACTGGGGGATTCGTACCAGGGAGGGGTTAGGGCTGGCCCGGGCCTCAGCAGGAGGCGACGGTCACTCACCAGGTCACGGATGAGTTGGTCCACCAGCTGCTCCCCGCCCCCAGCGCCCTCACGGGCCGGAGGGGACCGGGAACGGCTCGCAGCCTCCTGCCTCTCGGCCCGGGTGGTCCGCGCCGCCGCCGGAGGCCGCCCTGCGCCCTCCAGAAGGCTCTGGGCCAGCGCCAGGTACCCCGCGGCCTGCTCCCCGCGCCCCGGCCCCCTCGG
>NW_006433949.1:3480770-3489882 GCF_000325575.1 Pteropus alecto | reverse complement strand
GCTTCCTCAGCGCCTGGGCCTGCGCCAGCTCCTCCTGCCAGCGCCGGCGGAACTCATCCAGGTTGTGGTTGTCCATAGCCACTTCTCCTGGCCGGAGCGTCCTCCTCGGCCCTGCCGGATGCCACGGAACGGTCCCTCCACGGGAAGTGTCCGCCTCGGCCGGAAACCGGAGCGGGAGCTGCACTCGGGTTCCGGGTGGGCGGCCCCGCCCCCGGCGCGCCCCTCACGGTGTCCAGCGCGTACGCGGCTTGTGGAGCACCAGGCTGAGGTCGGTGACCTGACCTCGGGCCCAGCTTGTTTTCTTTCCTGCCTGTGGCTTTTGCCTAGCGCAGATTTGGCGCCAAGCACTGTTTCTTCATTCAACAAACATGCATTGAGCAACAATCATACGCCAGAAAATAAAACTAGGTAAGACAATAAAACAAGGCAAGGGGTGGGGGTGGGAGGGATAACTTTAGAAAGATGGTCAGAGAACGACCATCTGAGGTATCAATGTGAACTACTAGCGAGATGAGAGGAACCAACCATGGGATGATCTGATCTCTCGGAAGAGAGATTTCCAGAAGGAACTACAAGTGCAAGGGCTGTGAGATTGGAAAGTGACATACAATTACACTCCATCTTCAAAATGCTCTGTACCTGCCGTTCCTTCCTCAGGGAATTTTTCTCCCCACCCTGACCCAGTTAATTCCTACATATCTTTCATATCTCAGCTCACACATCATTTAATCTCCCAACCTCTGCCTCCTCCCTCCCCGCAAAATGTCAGGTCTCCATGTTATTCATTCTTACAGCGGTCCATACTTCTTACAGCACAGAACAAAATTTGTAATTTCATATCTGCGTGACTGTTTATTACTATCTCCCTTCCCTAATGGACTGTCAGTTTTTAGCTTGGAGGCCAGCTATTAGTAGGTGCTCAATAAATATTTACTCAATAAATAACAACCCGTTAAGATGAGAACTATTGTGCACACTTTACGGATGAAGAAACTAAGCCCAAATTCCTGTAGCTAGTAATTTGCAGACCCAGATGCTTGTTACCATAATTTTTTTTTCAACTCACTGATACTACCAGCATGGTTATTAACCTGGGCTCCAGAGTCAGACAGAGCTAATCCCAACACCCTCTTTACTCACATCCCCTTTCTTCCAATAATTCCACTTCTAAGAATTTATCCTAAGAGTTCAAAGAATACCTTCAAGGATGTTCACAGAATTACTGTTTATAGTACTGAAAATCAGAAGCAGTCTAAACAGGACATTGGTTAAAAAAAGTTGTGCCCTATTAGAATGTAAGAAAGATCTTAACTGGAATGTCAGCTGCATAAGAGCAGAGACCTTATCTATTTGTTCATGGTTATGTCTTCAGCACTCAGAACAGTGCTTGGGACATAATAGCTGCTCTATAAATAATGAATGAATAAATGAAAAACTGCGGCTATTAAATATTACATTGGAAAAGAACATTTAATCACATGAAAAGATTTTCATAACATAGCAAGTGAAAAAGTGAGGATACATAACCATATATACAGGATGATCTCAGTAGTGTCTTTAAAAAAAAAAGGACATGAAAAGAATATACACAGAACAGGTCTCTAGAGACCCGAGTGATTTAGTGTTCTTTATCTGTATAGTCTAACTTTCTACAGTGGATGCTGTTCTTGCCTGGATTCCTGCAGAAAACAGAGCCTGAGACCTGAGCTTGCAGGTAGCTAGTTATTTGCAGAAGTGATTCCAGAGAATAAGCATAAAGGACCGAGAAGAATAAAACAGGAAGGAAAAACAACTAATCCAAAGAGCACTGAGTTGGTCTTGCTGTGGGAAACTGACATTCCTTCCCCCTGGGACCTTCTAAGGAGCCTTGAAGAACACACCTCAGAATTGTCCTCCCAAGAGATAAGAGCTGGAAGAAAAGAGCATTTATCGTCTGGCTCATCCTCCATTAGAGAAAGGTTAAGCCGTGAGTTTTTCATAATCCATTTCCAGGTTGAGCATAAGTAAATGGATTCCCAGGGATATCCCACACCAAGGAAGCAGAGATGCCCTGGGGCAAAACAAAAAGCAAGAGGTACTCTGTGCAGCCAGCAGGAGGGACTATCAGGTCACCCGTGCACAAGGCCAGTTGCTGCCGCAATGACTAAAGTAAAAGATGAATCAAGAGGATGTGATGTTGGGCATAAGAAGTGTCTAATACAAGTATGTATTCTTTTTTGTAATTAAAAGACAACGTGCTACTTTTCTCCAAACTTTCATCTAACATCCTGCTCATTCTCAGTGCTTTCAATATGAATTCCAGGGGTCAAACTTGTTTTAATTATCTACTCGTGGGTCAAAATCCAAATATGGCTCTTCTGATATCTCCAGAATTTATGGACTATCTAATATTTATAACGAAAAGCAAGCTGGAAAAACTGTAAACACCTGATTATGATAGTCAAAAATCAATGTTTTCTCTTGCCTGTTTAAAAGACTTTTACAGGGACAGTGTAGGAAGACTAATGAGGACGTAAGTCACCCAGGGAAAATGAAAAAGAGACATACGCTAAGAAGGAAAATACTGTCTTTTTGTCAGTATTGCCTACCACTCACTCCAAATATTTATGTTGATTTTATATCTCTCCAATAGAAAATTCCTGGGCCTGCATTTCCTCAAATGAAAGACAAAAATATCTTCCCTTCATAGTGACTACAAGTATGATCAAATGCCTGTAAATCTCCTAGCATCCATAAGGCACATAGTAGGCATTCAGTAAATGCTGTCTATGATCCGTATTAACATGCTCTTGACACATGGAGTCTAATCTATGGTCTGGTGTTCCAAGAGCCCCAACGTTTTCCATAGCGAGTGTTCCTTTCTAGTTCAATCTATTGAAGTTCTTTGGTTTCAGGTCTTGCTACCTTAAGCAAAAAGGAATTGAATTTGGAGGATGGCTCACAAAGTTAAAAGAGGACTAACCAGAACCTCAGAGTGCCCAGAATCAGAACAGATCCAGAGATTTCATTATAAGAAGGCATGAACCACCTGCTTTCCATCTTTTGAGAGTCAAATTCCCAGAAGTTCTCGGAGTGTGGCCCCTGGACTAGCCTCACCTGTGAACTTGCTAGGAACGAAAATCCTCAGCCTAGACTACTGAGTAGGAAACTCTGGGGGATGCAACCCCAGAGATCTGTGTTTTAACAATCCCTCCAGGTGATTTTGATGCACAGTTCAGTTTGAGAACCACTATCCTCGAGGATCATCTGAATGGCCTGGTTTGGTCACATTCCTAGCCTTTGATGGAGGAGTGGGGGTTACAATCAGCTGGATTTCTGGCACCACATGAAGTGGGGACAGAGTTCCCCAAAACAGAAAAAGGAGGAAGAGGTACTGGGCTGAACTGAAAGACCTACAGGGATATCACAGGAAGGGGAACCCTGGGAATTCTCTGTCCATCACCCTCCAAACCCCAGGCTCAGATCTGCCTGAGCCCCAGAAAGATGGCTGAAGTGCCTTTATTTGTCCCCCAAGTACCTCCTCTCTCATTGTTCTCCTTAGACCAGTCACGCGCTGAACTACCGAGGAGCAAGAAGCTTTTTACTGCAGGGTCAGGTAAATCTCAAAAAAGTAGTGAGGGCGGGGGACAGGAGCAGAGACTATTCATTCGTTTGTTCTCATGTCCAAGGTAAGAGAGTTTGTCAGTTTCCCATTGCTGCTGTAACAAATTAAGTGGCTTAAAACAACACACAGTTATTCTCTTACAGCTCTAGAAGCCAGAAGTCCAAAATCCATTTCACAGAGCTGAGATTGAGGAGTGAGCGGGGCCACGCTTCCTCCAGAGGCTCTAGAGGTAAATCTGTTTCCTGGCCTTTTTCAGCTCCTGGCACTGCCTTCCTCGGTTTGTAGCTCCTTCCTCCATCTTCACAGCCAGCAATGTAGCCTCTCTCTTCATTTGTCACATTATCTTCTGTCTCTGTTCCAATCTCCCTTTGCCACTCTCTTATAAGGACGTTTGTGATTGCATTGGGTCCACCTGGAAAGTGCATAATACTCTCCCCATCTCAAGAGACTTAATTTAGTCACATCTGCAAAAGCCTTTTTTTAATCATCTAAGGTAACATTCACAGGGTTCCACAGATTAATATCTTTGGGGGCCATCACTCAGCCTGCCACAGAGGGCCTTCTGTGACCACAGACTCAAATGGCCTACAGGTGACTCCAGGAAACAACACTGAGGCAAGTAGACCAGGTGTGGATTGTGGAAACTGGAGGCCCACCCAGAGTGGAAAACCAATACTCTGCTCCACCCAACCGATGGATCTTAGTCCAGATTTTCTAAAAATCAGTGTCTTGATTTTTTAAATTTGTTTATTTAAATTAGTTTCAAGTATATAGCACATTGGTTAGACATCTATATATTTCATAAAATGATCCCCCCAATTGCTCCCTCCCTCCCCCGGACCTCCACCTAGCCATCATATTAATACTAACTGCATTCCTTCTGCCGTGCTCCCCGTCCCCATGACCAACTATCAACTACTAATTTGTACTTCTTTAACCCTTCGCCCCATTCTCCCAGCCCCCCAACCACCCTTCCCTCTGTCCGTCACCAAATTGTCCTGTTTGTGAGTCTGTTTTTGATTCGTTTGTTCTTTTTGTTCCTTAGATTCCGCATGTAGGTGAAATCATATGGTATTTACATTTCTCTGTTTGACTTATTTCTGTTAGCATAACATTTCAAGGTCTTTCCACGTTACAACAAATAGTGTGATTTGATTCTTTATGGGGTATGTCCCTTTGTATATATGTAACACATCTTCCCGGGGTGATCAGTTTGTACGTTATATAAATGTCTAATCGTTGTGTTGTACACCCGAGTCTAATATGATGTCGTATGTGAACTATCATTGAAAAAAATGAGCATATAAAAAGTTTCAAAAGTTACAAAGTACAAAATGGCAGTTACATAATTGTCATGGGGATGTACAGTTCACCATAATACCTCCAATTGATGCAACCACAGTGGAAAGCAATACAGAGGATCCTCAGACTTTTGAAAATAGAACTACCATATAGAACCCAGCAATCCCCCCGCTGGGATCTTTTTCCAAAGAGATCCAAAACACTAACTCAAAAAGATATCTGTCTCCTTATATTCATTGCAGCATTCTTTGCAATAGCCAAGATGTGGAAGTCCTCAATTACTTGCTCTTGCCTACCTCATGCTTTTGTTCCCACTGCCCTATGTAGCATGTCCCTCACACCCTCACTCTTCACTTAGGAAACCTTTGAAGAGGCAACCCTATCTTTGTAGCATTTCCTGAGCCTTCCAGGTACAACTGACTGTTGTCCCTTTGTGCCCTTCCTGTACATTATTCACCTCGGCTGTAGACGTAGCAAATGATACTCTTCTGTTCTTACTGTTTTCATGCATCTCTGCCCCTACTACAATAGAGGATGAAATCTTTTCTTTGTATTTGCCACTTTTCCCAGGTTGGTGCCTATGATTTGATAGATACAGTAAAGGTCTGTTGTCTTCCTGACTGATTGACTGACTGAGTGAACAAGTCAAAGAATGTGATATTTTCTGAAACTGGGTTTTTGTTTTCCTTTGTTCTCATAGGAAGAAGCAATAAAGCCAGGCATTGGAAGCAAAGAAAATGGTATGAATATTAATGAATGTGCTCCACGAGAGCAAACAAATAAGAACAGGATGAATTATGTTGATGCAACACATAAAAATAATCCAAGTGGTCATTTAGTGGCGATCTATATTTTTTCTCTGCTTATAAGCTGATATAAACAAATCTAAATTGTGTAGATGCAAATATGAGATCCATTTCCTTTAAGTCTATTTTTCTGCTCTGTTTCTTCAAAAGTATTCCAACTACAAACGACTTCTTTTTTCCTCACCAAAGTTTCAAAACCGTGCATTGTATCTGTTCTCACTTCTATGTTATCAAAATGTTTATCATTGGACCTAGACTTGTATATATATTTTAAATGTATAGTAATAAATATTTTCATTAATGTCTCTGTAACTACATTTTACAGTTAAAATGTCAGTCTTAGGAATAGAAGAGGAAGAAGTAGAATCACCTTGGGATTCTGAGGTACTGTCTTTCGTTATTAGTTTTTTATTTTAGTATCAGCATTAAGTGATGTTAAAACTTAAAAGGTCTGATTTGACTTTATTTTCTACCTCAGCATCTACACAGAAAAATATTTGGTTTTCTATTTTAAACGATAATTGATACAGTAGTTTATCAATACAATAACACTGTATAGGACCATTCTCCTAATTTGCAAGATTCCCTTACTGATGTTAGTGTAATACAGTAGAAGAAACTCAGATTAAAAGTCATAAAACATCAGTTTGAGTTCTGAAGTTCAGTTTATCTAAAAACTGAAGAATTCTTCCCGGTCAATCCGTGGCCTAATGTTGGAGTGTATTTCTTTAATACCTTGGAACATGAAAGGATAATGCATGAGATTTTGAGGTTTCATTGTATTGGGATTGTTAAGTAGATTCTGCAAGGAAAAACTGTCTTAGAGAGTTAAAATATGATTTATTGAGTACCTTTATGACAGCCATTCTTATAGTAATGTAAGGAAGTATAAGGTAATGTCTTAGATTATAGTCATCTGCCACCTCATGGTACAAATACTGAATTTGAAGTCCAAGAACATATTAGCATCCTGGATTGGTCACTTACTAGCTATGGGACCTTGGGAAAACTTGCTTATAACCTGTCAGTATATCAGTGACCTCATTCATATTAAGAGTATTGATCCCTACATCTCAGGTTCGTGCAAAGGATAAATGTGGTAAGAAATGTGAAAACACTTTGTAAAGGGTGCTATGAAAATGTAAGGCACAATGATCACAGTGGTATTTGATGACTTACTAAATATCGAGAACTCTTTTTGTAAACATGAGATGCAATGAATTGATAGTAGTGTCAAGAAAAGAATGGGAAAGTTAAACAAGGATGTTGATTTTGAGTATGGGGGATGACAATTTTCAGGAGACGGTTACTGGCGATACCCTGTAGACATGTATTGCTTTAGTATTTGAGGCCTTCTTGATGAGATCTTAAACGTTTTGATCTGGAGTAAATTTCTGATATCGAATACCGACTATGTGCTGGGCAGTTAGACACCGAATCTAGAAGTTGAGAGCTTAGGCTGTAGTTGTAGGGGCAGAAATCGAGTAAACAACAATCCTTTGTAAGTCACTATAGATGTCCACATAAAGAAAAGAAAAAATGTTAGGTTAGAGAACATTGGGGCAGTATCGTTGGAATGGGCATGAGTGTATAATTTATTGTGTCAGTAAAGATCTTTCTGAGTATGCCTTGGAATGACCAGGAAGCAGGAAGTGGGCTAACCACGATCATAACATGTGTATTATTGTTGTAGTGTGTAGATAAGAAATAAAAGGTGCCTAACTATGTAAACATTTTTGCTATTATTTAAACAGAATTTCAAGAAAAGTGTTTCTTACCACCTTGCCATTTTATTCAATGACTGTCCTCTCAAAAACTTACCAAATAATAGTTAGCTTTTTCCACGTCCATCTTTACCTAAGTGAAATAGGTCCCATAATGACCTGTTTATACGTAACATGACATACTCCACGTTTCTATCATGTCAGGTATCTAATTTTAACTCTAAAAAATCTTCTTAGAACTATTGTTAAATAGTTCCAAGTAGCTTAATTAAGTAATTTATTGAAATGCATATATTTCAAAATGTTCTTGAACTTGTGGGGAATGCAAAGTAGAGTAGGTGTTTCGAAGTTAGTTCCCTGTTGATGTGCACATATAAATCAATATTATGTCTATGAAAGTATTTACTCCAGCCCTCCGTGCTTAATATTTAGAGCAGCTCAATGAAGACAAAAGATCAGGTTGATCCAGAGAGCATAAGATGAAGTTTTCTATTGAATATTTTGATTTTCATCACACGCTTCTTTTGTTGTTAGGTCTGCTTGCTTTTAATGTAGGAAATTCAGATATTTTCTGAGAAAGGGATTAGGAAATCTTTCTATATCTCACTATTGATATGAATTTTAACAGGATTCCTCTACAAGGCTTCCAATAAATTATGTCGATGACTTACCTGGAGCTACAGATCAACGAGGAAAAAACATACAAAATGAGCAAGTAGCAGGTAAGAACTGTATTGTGTAAAAAAGGCATTTGACAGAATGTTGATTTAAAATAGGAATCTTCAGATAGTCTGATAGCCAAAGAAAATCACCTATTACATGCATAGTAAGGAAAAGAGAAGCGAAAAGGAGATCTGTTGTATAACTTCTCAGGTATCGGCCCCAGATTAAAGTGAGAGTGTCACTTCAGGACCTACATTATTTGTTCCACTTCGAGATACTCTAAGACCTAAGAAAACTCAGAAAAAAAACAAAAAAAGAATAAACGAAGGAATGAAGAATGAGAAAGGCAAAAATTATCGGGAGGAAATTGAGGGGGAAAAAAACAGATATGTAGTGGTAAGAGGTAAACTAATTCTTTAGAAAAATGTCAGAGGACAATATTGGAAATGTGGAAAAAACATGAAATAGCTTCCAGCACCAAAAATTGTCAGAGAAGGACAGCAAAATGTTTCCACTTGTACTCTTTTCCTCGTTGTTGAGAAGGCATTACAGACTGAGCTGTCTGATAATGTAGAGCTCTACTTTTGATATCCATGTTTAAAAAAAAAAAAAGTTATATACAGGAATAAGAAACAGAAATTTTAAAAAGGTCACCTTTCACTCTGGCATTTTTTGATACCCTAAATTTCTCACTTTTCAATCCCTGTACTGATTAGGGATTCTTAGAGGTAATTATTTGACCCTAATGGTTACCCAACATTGCTGGTCTTCAAACTATGCTCTGAGTAGACAGTGTGTCAACTTCTCTTCAGAGAAATCAAGAAGCAAAGCCATCAGATAGGTGAAGACATGTAAGGGACGACAATAAACATTATTTTCCTTTTATTTCTGAGCATGTTTATAGCCAAAGCAAAACAAGGCGATGAAGTAGTAGAAATGATCGATGTAAGGTACTACTGTGAAAGAGAGAGGAAAAGAAAAGCTGGTGCGGAAAATTCACAAAAAGACTGGAA
>NW_006433949.1:3465700-3466495 GCF_000325575.1 Pteropus alecto | reverse complement strand
TTTATGAATTATCGTTTTGGTTTTCTTTGGATAAATACCCAGAAGTGCAATTGCTGGGTCAAAAGGTATATCCATTTTTAATTTTTTGAGAAATCTCCATACTGTTTTCCATAGCAGCTGTACCAATTTGCAATCCCACTAACAATGTATGAGGGATCCCTTTTCTCTGCATCCTCGCCAACACTTGTTGTTTTTTGTGATGTTTAATTATTAGCAACAAATTCCACTTTTTGAAGAATGAAAATTTTTATTAAAAGCATAAGTTGCATTCAGTAGCCTTCAAACCGAACAGATTGTTCATCCGTGAGCAATCCATGATTAGGATAAAACTCCCCTCAACATTACAATACCTCCTTAGCTCTTGTTAGTGGGGACTGGAGAATCACACCTCATTTATGATCACTAATACCAGGAGACTAATATCAGAACTAATAGAAGGAAATGATTATGATTTCAGAGTATATTGTTGAGAAACTTTAAAACATCAGAATGACATAAATAGCCATTTGCTGTCAACAGGACCCTGAGGTATTCATCACTACGAGCATTATTGTCCTTTGTCGCTGTTTTATGTCTTTATATTAGCAAATACAAAATTCTGTGGAGAAAAAACAACTTTGGCCTTTAACAAAAGAGAAACTGTAGCAAGAAGCATTTTGCTTGTTCTTGAGCATGTTCCCTTCACTATTTCCATTATTATTATTTTTTAATGTTGAATCGAAATAAGTGAGGTTCAGCATCAGCTGCCAGTTACAGACTTAGTCATTCAAAAGAAGGTTGTCCCATTTGGACACC
>NW_006433949.1:3451649-3465653 GCF_000325575.1 Pteropus alecto | reverse complement strand
ACCCCCCTTACCCCCGCTGCCACCTTTAACAGCCCCATCTTGGCTCCAAGGCCCTTCCCTCTGAAAGTCTTACCCTTGAGAAGGAACAGGTTTTGTCCTAGGGTGCCTTTTATTTGTCTTGAAAATTCAACTCCAGTCTGATGCTCCTCAGAAAAGCTTCGTTCAGCCACCACTGGCACAGAAGCAAGAAGTGATGGCTTTGGTCCGCAGGATGGATGCTTTCACTCCAGCTCAGACTCTGAGACTGCAAGAACCAATTTCCTCACCTGCCTTCTTAAGAAGCAACACACCAAAGCAAGCATGAGTTTTTTTTCTGGAGCCATTCCAGATGGGACTCACGCGAAGTAAAGATATTCTTGTGGTTAGCAAGACTTTGCCCCTGCCTGACGAAACAAGAAACTTAACGTTACTTTTTTCATTCCGCATCATCTCTCCCAACTTCTTTCTTTGCAACCCCAACCAAGTTTTTCCTGTCTTAGCAAATGACACCACTGTCCTGATGCATCAGCCAGGAACCTGGTTCTCCCTCTCTTTCATCCCACATCACCAAGTCCTGACGACCCTTCTTTCACCATATATCTTGATCCTGTTGGTTTCTCTCCAGCTCTCCTGCCACCATCCTAGCCCAAGTGGGGTTACCAGATAAAAGTACAGATGCCCAGTTAAATTGGAATTTCAGATAGACAATTATGGTTTTTTTTTTAGTATAAGTATACCCATGCAAAATTTGATCTTCGGACAAGCAAAGAATAACACTTTTAGGATAAGTATGTCCTTGGCAATATGTGAGACATACTTATACTAAAAAAAAATATATATATATTATTTGCATATCAGAAATTCAAATTTAACTAGGTATCCTGTATTTTTATTTGCTAAACCGGGCAGCCCGAAGTCCAAGGCACCATCACTGCATCTGGACCACTGTAGTAACTCCTCCCGGGTCTCCCTCCACTCTTGTTCCAATCACACAGCTGCCAGAGAGCGCTTGAAGAAGTAAAGCAGATCAGGACACTCCCCTATTTTAAAACCTCAAGGTGTCACCACGGTTCTTGAAATAACAAACAAAATCATTGTTAAAAACAGCTTTATTCAGACATGATTCACTTTCTATACAATTTCTTCATTTAAAGTGTACAACTCAGTGGCTTTTAAAATACTCACAGAGACGTGCAACCATCGCCCCATTTCAGAACATTTTTACCACCCCAGAAAGGATCCCAACTCCCTTTGGCCACATCACCCCTAACTCTCCCCTAGGCAACCAATGTTCTACTTTCTGTCTCTATAAATTTCTATGTTCTGGACATTTTATATACTAAATGGATTCATATAGTATGTGGTTGTTTGTGACTGGCTTCTTTCACTTAGCAAAGTGTTTTCAAGGTTCATCCATGTTATATAATGTATCAGCACTTCATTCCTTTTTCTGACTGAATAATATTCTACTGTATGGACAGACCATGTTTTGTTTATCCATTCATTCCCCCGATGGGACATTTGGGTTGTTTCCACCTTTTGGTGATTGTGAATAACAGTGCTATGAACATTCATGTATAGGTTTTTGTGTAACCAGATGTTTTCATTTCTCTTGGGTATATACTTAGGAATAGAATTGCTGGATTAAATCATTTTCAATCACGTTTAATCATTCGAGGAACTGCTATACTATTTCTCCAAAGCGGCTGTACCGCTTGACATCCCCACCAGCAGTGCATGGGAATTCAGTGTACACACTTTCCTAGTCAAACCTATCTGTGGTCTGAAGAAGCTAAGTCCTTTCCACCTCAAGGACTTCTGCACACACTTCCCTCTTTCTAAAACATTCTGTCTGCATCACTCCTCAATATATCCGCCCCACCTTCACTCTTCAGCTCTTGGCTGAAACGTGACCTCCTCAGATAAGCCATCCCTGAGCACCTTATCTAGGTAATGTGTCCACACACCATTTTCTACATCACCGAAATTGACTCTTACCTTAATGGGTGAATTGTTTTCTTTATTATTTATTTGCGTGTCTCCCCCATTAGAACAGAGGCTCCCTGAGGGTGGGAGCCACATCTACCTTGTTCATCTTGTGTTCTCAGCCCCTAGCACAGAGCCTGGTTCCTAGCATGTACTCAGTAATTGTTGGTTGAATGAATAAATGAATGAATTAATGAACAAACTAATCCATGAACGATGGAGCTGAGAGAGGGCACAAGGTATTTCTAATGTTTGTATCCACACATAATAAATGCTCAATAAATATTTCTGTTGTTGATGAGGCTGCAAGTAATAAGGATATGCACAACTACACACACACACAGAGTAGCAAAGAGAAAGATAAACTCACTCCTTTAAGAAAGAAGCGAGGGATGTCACTTGTAGGTCTCATAAATCTCAACACAAGTGCCCGTGCAGGAGATAGAGAGAGCAGCTTGGTCTTTTCCACTTTGCAATCTGCTGATGACAAGTCTCTTCTCCTTTCTGTTTCAGTAGAAAAATCACTCTGAGCACTTTGGAACTCTAATTACAGGTGGCACAGAAATGGAAGAAAAATAGGAAATCAAACATCTGAGCCAATAAGTTGTGATTTACACGGACACTTAATAGCAGGAAAGTGCCCCTCAAAATTATCTCAAGCACTTTGCAGATGGACATCAGGGGAGCTGTCGTGAGGATGAAGTCAGGGATGGCTGTAATATGCCAGAGTTCTCCGGAGACGTGTCAGTGTTGTGAATCTTAATGTCCATTTTCACAAGATGTCTCCAAGATCAATGCCATATTAAGACCTTCTGAAATCGGACTCTAGGCCACCGCCGTAGCCTGATCTCTCAACAACTTCACCTCCTCACCACTTGCCGTAATCATCTCAACCTCTTATAGCTTTCCACCCTATCATGCTCTCTCTTCCTTGGAACTCTCATCCCTTCTCACCTGCACTTGCCTAACTCCTACCAGGTTTTATTCTAGAGGTCACCTCCTCCCAGAAGCCTTCCCTCCCTTCCTCCTTCTCCAGACTGGGTTCAGATTGACTTCTGGTTCTGCATGTAAAGAGCCTGAAAGTCTCCCACTCCATCCTAACAAGTAAAAAGCCGAACAGATTGAAAAATCAACAATCCTTCTTGAGTCTGTAAGAGAGGTGAGGACACACCAGGCAAACCACTGCTCTCAAGACTGGAGGAACAGACAGGTGAATAGAGTCTCAGCTTACCGGAGCAGAAACTCACAAGTGCAAACCACTGCAGGAACCAGCGCCAATTGTTACCAATTGTCCAAAAATAATAACAACATATTCAATTATGTATGCTTATATATATATTTTTTATGCAAGTACAGATATGCATAAGAATGCTTATATATAAGTGAAGTGAATGACAATGACATGAAGAATGGGAGGGAGGACTTCGAATTATTTTGTTATTATAAAGTGCTCACACTACCTGCGAAATTGTATACTGTTATTTAAAAGCAGACTGCGGTTCGTTGTAAATGTATATTGCAAACTCTAAGGCAACCACTAAAAAAAAGTTAAAAAAAAAAATATAACTGATATACTAAGAAAGGAGGTAAAATGGAGACATATAAAATGATCAGTTAAAACCACAAAAGGCAGAAAAGGAGTAGAAGACAGAAATAGGAAGAAAGGACAAGGACAACAAATAGAAAATAGTAACAAAAACAGTAGACATTAATCCAACGATATCAATAATCACTTTGAACATTAATGGTCTAAATGCACCAAATTAAAAAAAAAAAAGTTTGTCAGAGTGGATTAGAAAAACAAAACCCCAAACATATGTTGTCTACAAGAAACCCATTTTAAATATAAAGAGACACATAGATTAAAAGTAAATGGATGGAGAAAAATATACCATGCTAACATTAATCAAAAGAAAACAGAGGTAGCTATATTAATTTCAGACAGAGCAGATGTCTGAGCAAGAAAATGATCAGGAATACAGAGGGCATTACATAATCATAAAGGAGTCAGTTCACCATGGAGACATAACAATCCTTAACTTGGATGTGCCTAACAACAGAGCATCAAATCATGTGAGGCAAAAACTGATAGAATAGCAAGGAGAAATAGACGAATCCACTGTCATAGTCGGAGACTTCAACACCCTTCTATCAGAAATGGACAGATCTGGCAGGCAGAAAATCAGTAAGGACAGAGTTGAACTCAACAACACCATCAATCAACTGGATGTAATGAACTCCTGTAGACTACTTCGTCCAACAACAGCATAATACATATTCTTCTCAGGCTCACATGGAATATTTACCAAGACAGACCACACTCTGGCCCAAAAAACACAGCTTAAAAATTTAAAAGAATAGAAATAATATTGTGTTCTCAGATCACAATCGAATTGAAGTACAAATCAATAACAAAGATAATTGGAAAAAATCCCCAAATACGTGGAGATTAAACAATACACTTCTAAATAACACATGAAGGAAGAAATCTCAAGAGAAATTTTAAAATAATTTTAACTAAATAAAAATGAAGACACAACTTGTCTAAATTTGTGGGATGCAGGGAAAAGGGTGCCTACAGGGAAATTTATAGCATTAAATACACATGTTAGAAAAGAAAGTTCTAAAATCAATCATCTGAATTTCCACCTTAGGAAACTAGAATAAGAAGAACAAGTTCAACACAAGCAGAAGAAAAATAGTTCATTGGAGTAGTAATCAGTAAAATTGAAACCGGGAAATCAAAAGCTGAATCTTTGAAAAAGATCAATAAAATTGATAAGCCTCACGCCGGGCAAAGAAAAAGAGAGGATATAAATTACTAATATCAGAAATAGAAGAAGACACTACTACAGATCCTGTGGACATTAAAAGGATAATAAAGGATTACTGCGAACAACTCTGCCCACAAATTTGATAACCTATTAGATGCAACAGACCAATTCCTTTAAAGATAAAATCTGCCAAAAATCACACAAGAAGAGACAAACAATCTGGATAGGCTTATATCTATTAAAGAAATTGAGTCTATCATGAATAACCATCCAAAACCAAAAGCACCAGCCCAGATGGGTTTACTGGTGAATTTTACCATTCTAGGAATAAATTATACCAATTCTCTATAATCTCTTTCAGAGGCTAGAAGCAGATGGAATACTTCCTAACTCATCCTATGAAGCCAGCGTTACCCTAATACCCAAATCAGAAAAAGACATTACCAGAAAAAAAAAAACACACATATGCAAAAAGTCTAAACAAAATATTAGCAGGTCAAATCCAACAATGCATATAAAAATTGTACACCATGACCAAATGGGTTTTAACCCAGGTATGCAAGGCTAGTTCAACACTCAAAAATCAATTAATGTAATTCATCCCATCAACAGGCTAAAAAAATTACACGGTCTTATCAATAGATGTAGAAAAAGCATTTGACAAAATCCAGCACCCATTCATGAAAACTCTCAGAAAACTAGGACTAGAGGGGAACTTCCTCAACTTGCTAAAAAATATATACAAAAAATGTACAGCTAATATAGTACTTAATGGTGAGAAACTAGAAGCTTTTCCACTAAAATCAGGAAGAAGGTAAAGAGGTCTCCTCTTACTACTTCTTTTCAACATCATACTGGAAGATTTTTAGGTTGAAAAATAGAAATCCAACTTAAAATGACTTTAGCTAAAAAGAAAATTTATTTTTGCTCTGGGAGGTCAAGAGTAGAAGTCAACTCAGGCTCTCAAACAAGGCTTTTCAGACGGCTCTTGCTGGTGTTTCTCTTTCTCCTTCTCTTCCTCCCTCCCTTGCCTCCCCTCCTCCATGTCACTTGATTTCTGTGACCCCTGCTTTTCTCATTGGCAAGATATTAAAGATAATCTAGACCAATGAGCGCCAGAAGCACAGAGTGCTGGGCCCCACCCCAGAGTCTGACCAAGAATTTACACTTCCAACAAATTCTCATACGATCCTGATGCTGCTGGTCCAGGGCCCCACACTTTGAGATGATTTTCTGGAGACTTTTCAAATCTGAAATTGTATGGATCTAAAAGTTGTGGGAATAAGGAAAAGATTAACAATAAGGATAGGTTTTCAGATTTGGAATCATGATCACGGGAGTTTGCTGGCAATTTTTAAATTGTGCTAAAATATATATAACAGAATTTACCATCTTAACCACTTTTAAGTGTACAATTCAGGGGCATTAAGTACATTCACATTGTTGTGCAGCCATCACCACTGTCCATCTCTACAGCTTTTTCATCATCCGAAACTGAAACGCTGTCCCAATGAAACACTAACTTCTCATCGCCCCTCCTCACAGCCCCTGACAACCACCATTCTAGGGTCTGGATAAATTTGACAGCTCTAGGTCCCTCATGTAAGTGGAATTATTCAGCATTTGTCCTTTCGTGTCTGGCTTATTTCACTTAACTCAGTGTTTTCAAGATTCATCTATGTTGTAGATTGTGTCAGAATTTCCTTCTTTTTTTAAGGCTACATAATATTCCATTGTATGGCTAGGCCATATTTTGTTTACTCAGTCATGTGTCGATAGCATAGCTGTGTTTTGACTTAGGTGTCAGGACTTTTCACGTGAATAAAGATGGAAGACCTAAGATGGTTATCGTCGTGGTTATCGTAGGGTATCGCGGGAAGCCAGCCTGAGACGGAGACTGGCATTCAGGAGATATATTAGGGACACCCTTGAGATCGCCACCTATGGAAGGGAGGAGAAGGAAGCAGGACCGGGCACAGGCCAAAGCTGAGCTATGATGTGGTCCCTGTTGCATCTTAGAGTTGTCTCAAATGTTGGCAAAGCGATCTGGCCTCTATACCCACATGTTGATGAGTCAGTGGATGTGAACTGCCCCTGGAAGGAAATACACTCAGTTTCTTCAACTGAGACCATCCCCACAGGGGACTAACAGCTGAGGGCAGTCTTCCCGCAACACTTATGGCACCTGGAGGAATATATCCTTCCTTCCTGAAGGGAACTGTGTTCCAAACTTGGCTGCTCATTGGAATTACCTTGGGGTCTGTAAAAGCTACTGCTGTCTGGCTCCCATCCCAGACATTCTGATTTAATTGGTCTGGGGTGTGTCCTGAGTCTCAAGATTTTAAAAAGCTCCCCAGGTACAGCAAAAATTGAGAATCACTGCTGAGAAGTTCCGAGAAGTGCATCACAGTGCATGCCAGAGTTACTCCATTGTATTTCACCAACTGTTCTTTTCTATGCATCTCTCCTCTCTCCACTTTGTAATAGAATCTCTTACTGTTTTATCTTTGGAGAGGAGCTCTGGGAACATATACTCTGGACCATATACTTGCTAATCCATTGCATATTAGTCAGTGTTCAGCTGTAGGGACAGACTCCCTTCTAAGAAGAAAAAATATGATCACACCGGAATAAGTTGCTTGCAGGCTTATTGAGAGGGCTGAAGATAGACCTGAGGCTGAGCTCTTAGGAAGAACCCTAAGGCCTTGCTTTTGCAGGAAGCAGGAAGCAGGAAGCTGGCTACACGTCCATCTCCAACTAACTCCGTAAGCCAGGGGATCATAATGGCCCACCATGGGTCAGCTGCCCATCTCTGTGACCAAGGAATGCAGAGGCTCCTAAGACTGGAGCCTCTATCAGCACCACAGGATCAAAGGAGGGGGAGAAATTCTCAAAAAGCAGAGGGCGAATGCTGGGCAGGTACAAATGAGCCACGAAAAGATACAAGACACTGTAATAGCCAGGGAAACCAGTGAAGTCTGAGATTTCCTTATTTGTGTACTTTACCTCAAAGTAAAGATGGAAAAATGCAGAGATGACAC
Source organism: Pteropus alecto (assembly GCF_000325575.1). Lineage (NCBI taxonomy): Eukaryota > Metazoa > Chordata > Mammalia > Chiroptera > Pteropodidae > Pteropus > Pteropus alecto. The sequence goes on along the minus strand of NW_006433949.1, from coordinate 3,457,873 downwards.
ATAAAGCCAACCTTCATTATTAAAAACCTTGTCATCAAATTCCTGAAACTGGAATATGTGGAAAATGAGTTTCAACTCCTAGTAAGTGCATGTGTATCTCCCCAAAGTCCCTTTTGTCAACTGCCCCATTGCTATTTCTACCTCCAACTCCCAGAGGAAAAGGCAAAGCCACTATCAAGAATTTTATGTGTATCCTTCCATCTATTTTGAAGACACACAAGTGAGTGTGCCCGTGAATAATTTATAACATTGTTTCATATGTTTCAGATTTATACACACAGTATCAAACTGCACAAATGCCTTTTTTTAACTCAAGATTGTTTCTGAAATCTGTTTATAGACGTAGTTCATGCCTTGTAATTCCTTACAGTATTCCATAGTACAAATATACCACATTTTATTTATCCACTCTCCTCTTGAGGGGCATTTTTTTTTTTTTGCTTCCTAATTAATTTTGGCAAACAATACTGCAGTGAACATCTCTGAGAGTCCCTGGGATACTTTCTCTAAAGCAGCAGATACTGTCATTTGTTCCTTCTCCCTTACTAAGAAAACCCTGATTTTGTGTGGATAGCTTTGGGCACATTCTCAAAGAATAAATTATAATTCATCTAAGGTAAAGGTTGGCAAAAAGTTTCCATAAAGGGCAAGACAGTAAATAATTTAGCCTTTCAACCATGCAATTTCTGTCTCAAGTGTTCAGTTCTCCTGTTACAGTGTAAAAAACACACCCAGATGATGCATAAATGTATGGGTGTGTGTTCCAATAAAACTTTATTTACATAAATAGGTGGATCACCAAAGAAGATATACAGACAGCAAATAAGCATATGAAAAGATGTTCAACATCATTAGCCTTTAGGCAAAAGCAAATTAAACTACAATGAGATATCTACATACCTGTCGAATGGCTAAAATAATAATAATTTTAAAAAATAGTGTCAATACCAAATGCTGGAGAGGATGCAGGAAAACTGGGATCACACATCCATTGCTGGTGAGAGTGTAAAATGGTACAGCCACTCTGGAAGACAGTTTGGCAGGTTCTTAGAAAACTACACATGTGACTACCACATGATCCAACAATTGCATTTTTCTAAAAAGGGGCAGACAGTATGATTTTAGGCTTTGCGGCCCATACCGTTTCTGTTGAAGCTATTCAACTCTGCTGTTGTAGCACAAAAGCAGCCAGAGATAGATAATACGTTAATGAGTGATGGTGACTGCGTACCCACCCATAAGATTATTACAAAAACAGGCAGTGCACCAGACTGGTTCACACACCATAGCTTCCTAGTCCCTGCTCTGGACTTATTGTCAAGAAAATAATAAAAATCCTTATGATTTAAGTCTCTACCAGTGGGATTGTCTGTTCCTTGTGCCAAATGCATACTAACTGGTATATCCAGGGCACAGTTTCTCACACTCGGTGCTGTTGACATTGTGGGCCAAAGAATTCTTTGTTGTCTGTGCATTATAGGATGTTAAGCAGCATCTCTAGCTTCTTCCCGTTGGAGGCTTAATCGCACCCTTCGATTTTGACAACCAAAGGTCTCCTGGGGAGCAACTGTCCCTTGTTGAGTCCCTATTGACAGATCTGGAGTCAACAGCTAGAAATGGAATCACCGGGTCATAGGCCATGTGCATTTTCTGTTTTTCCAGGTCTGCCAAATTGTTCTTCAGCATTTATCCTCATTTACCCTCTCATCAGTATAATTTCAAGCCTAGTGATTCACTTGTTTAAACTAAGCTCAGTTGCCTCCAATAAAGTGAATATTGCCTGAGCAAAGGACAATATGTCTGAATTTTCACAGCGGGAGTGCAGGTTTAATCAACCCTGTCTCTTGCGTCTCCAGTAATCAAGGCATTAGGTTTTATTTAAGTGAGGTTTACCCTTTACACTTAAAGTATTGATGAGACTATAATTATGGGGTGGTTAATTTTTTTCCCTCCCCTGCTGTGGACATTTGTCTGCTGTTCCCTCTTTACTTACAACAAAAAGATCCTTAAGGGAGAGGTATCAAATGAATAATTAGGAGATCCCTGGAGAGGGAGTTACCCCATCTTTTCAGGTATCAGAGGGTGAAATAGGATAAATGTGAGAGATGAGAGCTGTCCTGCTCTGAGTCTATTGAATGAAAGGGACTATCCTGGGAATAACTGTGATGTAATTGAATATTGAACTCACTGAAACCTGAGTCCTCTTGTTTTCCCAGTGGCTTTGGGTCAGGGTCCCTGTTCTGTTTCTTAAGTGGATGCTTAATAATCCCGATATGTCAACAAGGACCATAACTAACATTTATTGAGTGCTGAGCACTTTGCTAAACACTTGATGCAGTCTCTCTTTTCATCCTTACCACAACGCAATGAAGTAATACGGTTATTACTCCCATTTTACAGATGGGAAAGCGGAGGCTCAGAGAGGTGAAAAATATGCCCAAACCTAGGTCTCTCTGGCTTGGAGTGTCCAACCACTCTGCTACAACTTCAATTCAAGAGCTCCGTTGTTCACCAAGCTGACTCCTGGCATCGAATCTGGCCCTGGCATCAATACATGGCTTCGGGAAACACAGCTGTTTGGAGGAGGCAACACTGTTCACTCATTTGCCACTTCACCAAGCCATACGAATTAAAACACCATAAGGTAAGGCTCACTCGGTCTCAGATACCAGGATAGGTAATTATCGTTTTAATTAAAGAAAAGAAATCCACACCCCCCCCTTCCTGCTCAAAACACTTGAGTATTGATTTCTGTAGGAGGTAAAGAAATGATCTGGGACAAGAAAATTTTTTTGTGTTATTGATTATAACAATTCTATGTGCATCACTGTGTATGTCTGAAAGACAGAAAGACAAATCAGGATACTCACCATTCATTCATTCACTCATTCATTCACTCATTCATTCATTGAGTCTTCCTTTCAACAAATATTTACTGAATACCTGTTGTGTGCTCTGCTCAATTGTGAGCACTGGGGTACCACAGGAAGCCTTTGTGGGCTAGAAAAATCTGTCTTATGTCTTCACTCTATGAGAGAGAGGTTGTGCATCCTTGCAACTGGTTAGGAAAGTTTTCTCTGAATAAAGGTATTAACTGGATTTCATGAACTGTTTCTCAAAATAAGGCCCTAAAACAACTCCTTCCTTAGAGGTCTCCAACAGGGCACAGAAGAGGAAGAAGGGGGACAGGTGAACAGTCCTAGAACTCAGCACTTCTCAAGAACCCAGAAAGCACATGCTGGCTGTCAAAGCAGCCACAGTCTGGTGAATAGCTGCTTCTAACAACCATTTCAGGACATTCTTTCCCTCTTATTGCCTCTGTATTCATTTGCTAAGGTCGCCATAACCAACTGCCACAGACTGAGTGGCTTAAATAACAGAAAGTTATTTTTTCACAATTCTGGAAGCCAGAAATCTGAGATCCAGGAGCTGGCAGGGTTAGTTTCTCCTAAGGCCTCCCTGTTGGCTTGCAGATGGCCACCTTCTTAATGCCCTTTTCTTCCTTTTTTAAAATAAGGACACCAGTCTTATTGGATTAGGGCCTCATGCTAATGACCTCATCTTAACTTAATTAAGACTTCCACAAAGGAATTTGGGGGAGGGAGCCACAGTTCAGCCTCCCTCCCTCTTCCCAAGTCCCCAATGGTGACATAATACTAACGAGCACAAACTCTGGGGCCAGACAGCTGTATGACCTTGGATTAAAGTATTTAAAGCTCTGCCTCAGTTTGGACATCCATAATATAGGACTAGTAATAGTCCATGTACCATGACATAGAGTTATTATCAGGGTTAAATGAGTTAATATATCTGAGGCACTTAGAACAGTGCCTAGCATAGAGTCAGCGCTATATGTGTTTATTAAATTAAGCATTAAAATTGAAAAAAAACCTCATTTTTTTCTACAGTGTTAGGAGAGCATTATGTTGTTACTCTCCCAAAGAATTTGCTTCTTCCGGACGATACTTAACAGTGACAGAATCGCCAATTCACAATAGGAGAACCATGCCCTCCAACATTCTTCAAAGCACGCTGTTTAGCAACTACGTGATCGACTTTAAAATATTAACAGTAGCCGACATTTATTAAATGCTAAAGACGTGCTGGACACTGCGCTAAGGGCTTTACCGGTATAATCTCTTTTAACTCTGAGGTCGCTACCGTTATGATTCCCACTCTACAGCCGAGGAAATGGAGGCTCCAAAAAGCCTCGTCTCCAGGCCACGTTCCCCAAGGAGCGAATGGTGGGAGAGGCCAAAACAGCTCCAGTGTACACCCGTTAGAGACTCAGACGTGGTGTGGTGCCGGTGGTGGGGGGCAGGTCTTTCCCTTTCCCCCACTTTTCCATCACCCCCTTCTCTTCTCCCTCTGATGAATGACACGTCCCCATGGCCAAGGCTGCACTCTCTTGGCTACAGTAAACATCCAAGTGGCTGGGACCCGACCCAGCGCCACCTCGTGAGCCCAGCACTTGGAGGGGCAGGCTTCCAAACAGGGTAATAATCGTCCCATTAAAATTAATGTCCATGAAGTGAGCCGTTAAAAGCGTGCAGATTAAAAAAAGGGGGGTGGGGCGGAGGGAATTGTTCAATTTAAATCCAAAGGGCTTTTTAAATAGACACTGTATCTTCGTTCTTGGAACGCTACACCGGGCAAGGGATCAGGTCCCCTCTGCAAAGACTAGGGGGGATTAAGGAGGTGAGTCTCAAGAGGATGGGAAAGTGGTTCTAGCCAGAAGCACAGAGAACCAAGGTTTATCCAGGGCCCACTGCATGCCAGGTGCTTGGCACACATTTCTCTCATTTAATCTCTGCCCTGATCCTGGGAAGGAGGTATTATTATTCCCAGATTACAGGGGGCAGTATGAAACCGGGGTTAAGAGCTCAGAGCCTGTGGCTGACTGCCCTATTTAGATCCAGATTGATTCTTCACTAACTCTGTGAGTTTAGGCGAGAGGCCTAGCCTCCCTGTGCCTCAGTTTCCTCATCTTTACAATAGGATAGTAATAGTGCCCCCCTCCAATTGCTGGGAGATTTACTTTTAGGCAGCTAGGCAGGGCCCTTAGCCCAGTAACCTACACAGAAGGCACTCAGTAAGTACTGACCGCGATTAAGGGTAAGAGAATGGGGCTGGGAGACAGTGGCCCTGCTGTCACCCATCCGAGCCCTGACCATGCTAAAGGTCAAGGGGAAATCTCTACTCATAGTAAATCCAGACCCAAACTAAGTTCACTCTTTTGAAGAATCTTTTCCAAATGACCAAAGGACTCACAGGCCTGGGCAGCACTGCCGGTAATAAGCAGAGAATCAAAGATTCCTCATCAGCTCCCAGATCTCCAGCTTGGAGCCACCGCTGGGCTCCTTCAGTTTTCTGAATCCCAAAGTAATCGGAATCCCAAAGGACTTGAGATCGGAGAAGGTCTCATTCTCCCCCAAAGAATCCTGAGAGACCCGTCGTCCCCAACTTCACTAGCTGAGACAACTCCACACTTTATTATAGTCTGTAGGGACATAGGGCCATAGGTTTGGAAAGAGGCTGAAGTCCCCACCCCTTCCCTCTGCCGACCCCTTAGGGTCTCCAATACACATTAAATCGGGATCGCTGCCAGAAACTGTAACTCCGGCGGCAAAAATATACATATATATATTCACAAAAGAAGCAGACAAAATAAGTTTTCTTCTAGAAAGCCCCTGGTGAGAGTCTTTCGGGTGCAAGTGCGGTGCGCAGCGAACCCGTGCCTCCTCGCCCCCTGAGGGCTAAGAGTCGACCCCTCCAACCCCCACCCTGCCTCCATCAAGGTTTCTAGCGACGCTGGGGGCGCTTTGGGTCTGGCCGCCAGGTGCCGAGGAGGGTGGGGGCATGTGTCCTGTGTGTTCCAATCCGAAGCCTACAGGTGCCGAGTCAGACCCGAAAGTAGGCAGGTTGGGATGAATCTGGCCCTCTCATACGATTTTGAACCAACCCACCTCCCGCAAACAAAACAATAGCCTCGGAGTATCTTTGAATAACGCAGTCGAATTCGATATCGGCCTTATCCAAAACAGCAAGCAAGCCTGCTTCCCTGGCCAAATCGCAACTGGAGCTGAATTCAAGAAAAAGGGAAGGAGAAAACCTTTTCTGGCGCTCCACGCCTCCGCGGGGGTCCCCTGCGAACCCCCCAAGTCCGGGACCTCCGCGACGAGGCGCCTGGTCGTGCCCGAGCGCGCTGCTCTCCTCCGCTCCCA
>NW_006433949.1:3437925-3450293 GCF_000325575.1 Pteropus alecto | reverse complement strand
ACTCCATGGGGAAGCCTTAATGAAAGAGCATTTATTGAGCTCCTTCTGGGTGTTAGGCTCTGTTTAGGGAGGGAAGGTTTGAGAGCTTGCAGAATGCTAGGCACTGAGCGTTGGGGGTGGGGGACGAGTAATGCGCGCCTACTGTGTTTGGTACCTGTGTGAGAGAGGTGCTGAGCACCTACTATGGGCTGAGCCCTTGGGTTGGGGAATTATTGCGCACCAGCTGTGCGCCTGGCACTGAGCTAGGCGCTTTGGGCGAGCAAATGTATAAGGAACGTCTTTAAAGATTCTAGAATAGAGAGGATTGCTGCAAAGAATGGGGGTGGAGAGAATCAGGCCGAGTTCACTATAGGAGGGTCTGGGGCCGGAAGATGAAGGTCAAAGGTGAGAAAGCCAGCGACACTGGGATGCCATGGCGCACGGATGCCCCCGAGCTCCGGTCCCGGCTGAGCCTGGTGGTGCGCAGACACCCTGGGAAGCTGGCGCGGCGCCCGCAGGCGAGGCCTGAGCGTCTGCACCCGCGGGGAGAGGCGGCAGCCGGAGCGTGGGGGGTGGCAGCGCCCAGGGAGCTGCGGGGGTGCGCCGGGTGTGAGTCGGGAGCGCGGGCGACAGATGTCGCGTGGGCCGGCGCAGCCTGGGCGCTGGCGAAGAGAGGCGCGCACTTTGGGGCGCTCCCTTCGCGGCTCCCGGAGGTCCCATTCGCTACTCCCCCTCTGGGAAGAGGGGCTTCCTCGACCGACAGCGGCCAGGCTGGGGCTCTCAAATCCCAGATAAGGGAACAACATTTCGGACCCGGCGCAGGGAGCAGAAAAAGAGAGTCTAGAGGGACGCGAAGCCCAAAGCGTGGAATTGGCAAAAGGAGGAAAATAGATGAGAGAAGCGGGAAGGAATAAACGGGCGGAGACTGAGAAAGAAAAGAAGGTCGAGGAAGCCAGAGAAAAAGACGGCCCGAAGAACAAGTTGGAAGATTGTAGGAAAGTGGATTAGAAGGAAAGATGGGACGCGAGAAGAATCCAGCAGAAAGGGGAGGAGGGCTAGAACACGGCTTCCTCCGGTCTCGGGGTCCTGGCGAGGTCTGGGAAAGCAATCCCTTCCCAGGACAAGGCGGTACGGGATGCTAGGCGCCCCACGCAGGGGGCGGGGAACGCCCGGCCGGAGCCAGAGTCCCACTGTGTGTGCGCATCGGGGCTGGACGTGCTTCCGGGACCCCAAGGAGGTGACCCGAGACCTCCACGAGGGCGCGCGGGGCGGACCCAGTGCGCTCCTCTGCGTCCGGGGGCGGCGTGAGGACCCATGCGACTCGTGAGGGGGCTGGAGAGAAGTTTCGCTGGTGAGGCGTCAGCAGATAATTGTCGCCGTAGAGTTTATTTCCCCTTCCTCACTCTGCTTCTGCTCCAGAGTTACGTGCTGCGTCCTGACTTCAGGGCACCTCTATCACCCCTGCATTCTCCTCCCGCCCACGGGCCGTGTCCTGCCCGGGCGTCCCCAGCAGCCACACCCTCCAGGGTTCTCCCGCCTGGGGTGGCCTGACCTCAGGATGCCCCTCACGGCTTTCCTCCAGCGCCGCCCCTCACTCCCTCGGGACACGGGTCGGATTGTGTACCATCCCGTTCCTGAGCTTCAGCCCCGGGTTCGCCGTGCCTAGGGTCCCGGCATCGGTCTCTAACCCACCTCCTGCTACCTGAAGTTCGGGCCTTTTCTTGTGCTTTTTGGCTTAATTGGGGCAAACGATCTTTCTCCAGCCTCCAGTAAGTTAGGAAGTGAGAGGCAATCAATCCATGGGGAGAAAGACAATTTGCTGAGTTCGGTGTGTGGTCCCCTCTTCACTGTTCCTGCCCCGGAGGAGAAATGGGAATGCTTACAGGGTACCTTAGGGTTTGGGGTACCTGAGACAGCCATACAGGGCAGACAGGCCTCCTCTGAGGCATTAAGGGTGAGCTTAGATGTGTGCAGGACAGCAGTTGCAACAGTCTTGTTGTGAGCCTCTGCTGAAAAGCCAGCAATACTTTTCTCAGAAGTCATCACTGAAAAAAAAAAAAAGAAAAAAAAAAAAAAAAGAAACCTCTGAGGCTCAGTTTTCCCATAGGTAAAATGGGGACAATAATGGCACTTAATGTATAGATGTTGTCAACAGGGTAAAATAAATTCATACACAGAAAGCTTTAGAACAGTGTCTGGCATTATAAGAAGTGGATATAAATGTGAACTCTCATGATTATGATTGTGCATTTAATACTATTTTGCCATTGTCAACCATTCCTACTTGCCCTTGTGGATAATAAAGGCTAGGTGGGTGGGCCAGGATAGTGCAATAGTTAAGAACATGGGTTTAGGGATCAGACGGAAATGGATTTAAGTCCCAGCCCAAGAACTTGCTGGCAGTGTGACCCTGGCTAAGAGACATAACCTCTCTGAGCCTTTATCTGTAAACTGGAGCTGTACTTCTTCCAGGGCTGTTGGGAGGATGACAGGAGAACATCCATTTAAAGTGCCCAGTGCAGCGCCTACCACTTAAGCCACTCAACAGAGGACGTTATGAAACGGTTAATGCCATTCTTATGGTCTCAAAGGGGTAACTGAGGCAGAGAGTCCACCAGAGTCATCCTGAAGGATCAGCGGCAAAGTCGGAAATGGAATTAGAGTTTCTGTCTTTGAGGGCCCGGATCAGGAAGCCCCTCAGATGACTTGGGGGGTGGGGTGCAGGGGATCAGAAGATACCGGACAGCAAGTAGAGGGGGCAGTGAGCCTTGAATTCCTAGAGAGATTCCTCTTCTGAGAGGCCAGGAGGAGGATGAGTGTGATTTAACCAGTCACTGCTCTAAGATACTGGAGGGAGAGAACAAAAGATGTTTTATGGTGAGTGCCGGCTGGCGGGGGCGTGGAGGGAGGGAGAAGTGTGCCTTGGGAGGGGGTGGGGAGGGAGAGAATGAAGCAGAGGAATCTGCCTGGGAGAAGAGGCCAGGGGTGGGCAGAATCTTGCTTTGGGATTAAGGAGAAGGGGAGAAAGGGAGACTCTGCAGGCCCAAGAGGCGACATGGTCAGGGGTAAGGAAGATAATGGGCCAGCAGGAGCCTGCTTTAATGAATGAATGACTGCCTGGCCCACCAGCCAGACATGCTAACTGGTTCTTGACAGGTACTTTGGAGATTAAGTGGTTAAACCTGGAGGCGCATCCCTCAGGCCTCCCTCCCAGCCCGCTGCACCCTGCCAGCATTACTTTTGGAGCTTGAAAGCCTAGACGAGGGGAGGGAGAGAGCTGAATGGGGAAGGAGACAGCTGTTGGGGAGGAACCCCGGGGAAGGGGCCAGATGTGCAGCCTTCCTGCCACATGGTCCCTGTCTGGAGTCACCCGCTTGCCTAGTGAGAGGCCAGGGCACGAGTGACTGAGACGTGGATGTAAAAACAGCCACACCTGCGGAAAATTAAACACACCCCCCAGATGCAACCTGGGTGGATTTGGCAATTGCACCTCTGGTTTTTGAAAAGTCAGCTTTTCAGACCTATATTGGGGGTAGGGAGGACTGGAGTGGGGGTTTCTGCTCCCCCTCTGGTCATCGCCATGTATGACAGGATTGCCCCACAGTGTCCCTAACCCCTGGCAACTTGCTTGTCACATAGTAAGTGTACAACAACTATGTAATGAATACATTAATTAATCAGAAACTATGCAAGGCAGGTATTATTGTTTCCCAAATTCCGTTTCTTTCGCTTATTCACCTAGTAATTACTTAGTGCCTACTGTGCGCAAGGCCCTGAAGACACAAGACAAAGAAGCCCCTGTTCTCATGAAGCCTGCATTTTAGTGGGAAGAGCCAATCGACTAAGTCAATAAAGATTGTTTCGGTTACTATTTGGTTATACTAAACTTAGTAGCTTAGAACAACTATTTGATTATGCTCATACATTCCGTGGGATAGGAATTCAGACAGGCATTCAGGGTGGCTTGTCTCTGCTCCTTGCTGGCTGGGGGCTGGAATCACGGTGGGGGAATCTTCATTTACAGATCTGGCTATTGATGCTGGGTGCCAGCTAGGACTGCCAATCAGAGCATCTACACGCAGCCTCCTCTTGTGGCCTGGGCTTCCCCACGGCATGGCAGCCTCACGGTTGCTGGATTCTGACATGGTGACTCAGCTCCAAAAGCAAATGTCTGGGGAAGCAGGTCGGGGGCAGGTGGAAACTACTTGGCCTTTTCTGACGCAGCTTCAGAAGTAGCTTTGGTGAGAAGCAAGTCGCAAGATTGCCCAGATTGAAGGAGAGTATAATAAGCTGCTAGCCAAGAGGGCTTGGCAAGGTTCTAAAATATCATGTGTGCAGGAGATATAGTTGTGGCCATCTCTGGATTATGCAGTCTAACACAGATAATTTTAGAAGGTGCCGAGGGCTCTGAAGGTAATACACGAAGATAATGTAATAGAGAGAGCCTGGGTGATCCCCTACCTACAGTGGTTAGGGATGGCCGCTTTGAGGAGGAACCAGGGGACTAGTGACTTGAATGACAAGAAGGAGCCAGCCATGTTAAGACCTGCAAGAAAGGTGTTCTGGGAAGAGACTAGCACATCCAGTGGCCTGGAGGTGAGCCCTTGCACGGTGCATTCGAGGAAGAGAAAAACGAGCAGCGTGGCTAATGCCATATAAACTTGGGGAAGAAGACAGAGGTAGAGAGGTAGGCAGGGGCTAGATCAGGCCATGGGAGGGAGGCTGAGTTTTGTTCCAAGTGCAATGGGAGGAAGAAGCTGGGAGGAAAACCAAGCTCAGTGAGGCTTTCATAAATAATGCTGACAGGGCACAAAGAGACACTTTACAAGAGGAGAATTAGATGCGATGCAATCAAGGTAGCTATCACATTCCATCACTGTGTATTTGCAAACATGAATTGAGCACCAGCTCAGAGCTAGGCACCAGGATGCAGGGATGCAGAGATGAACCAGTTCCAGCCCCTGGCTTCATTGTTCCTAGACTTAAGGAACAGGAGACCCTGGCTTTGATCCCCACTCTGGCTTCTCAGCAGAAGTGAACTAGTTCGCCTCCCACCAGAGGTTCTGGTCCCTGCACCCGCTCACTGATTCCCAACCCTCGGTGCCCTCAATGCTGTGGATACTGGCTGCATTTCCAGGGCAGGAGAAATTTCGCCTTTCATCTCAGTCTTGTCTTCTCTCTCTCTTTCCTGCCCTAAACTGGTGCGCCTACTATTGGGTGAGAGATCTCCGTTTTAGCCCACTTTGGTGAGATGTAGCCTTTCATTGATGCTGGATACCCAGGAAAAGAGAAAGCTGCGTTACTCTCCTGTGGAGAGAAAACCGGCTGCCCCACGGAGTGTCGCCATAATTGAACCTTCGCTCCACAGGCCATAGACTTGGGAAAGATGGAATCAAATTGCTTTGGGAAACCTTATGTAATATTCCCTTTAAAAAAAAGAAAAAAAAGCTTTTCTCGATTTCAAAAAGATATTGCAAATTCATCATCAAATAACTGGAAAACGCTGAGTAAAAGAAAATTTTAGTCATTGTTTTTATCTCACTACCCATTGTTCACATTTTGATAGATTTCTTTCCATTCTAAAAATGCATCGATAGGTTCTTTAACAAATGGAATCACTTAAATGTACTCTGACTTTTTAATGTTCTCACAGACATTTCTCCATGCCTTATAATGTTTTCTCCGACACATTTCTTTGGGGCTGTTAGTATTTCATTATCTGGGGCCGCTTAGTATTTCATTATCTGGGGCCGTTCCATCATTTACCCTCCCAGTCCGCCCCCGTTGGACATTTTGGTTGTTTCCGATGGGATAAGCAGCATCCTCGCGTATAATTCTTTGGGCACATCCCAGATGATTTCCTTAAGAATGCCCACAAGTGGAACTTTAGTATCAAAGGTATGTAAACATCCTTTTATCACAAAGGTCATCTAAAGTGTACAAAATCTTGTGCTGAAAGTCCAGAAGGGCTTTCTAGACAAACAACTGGCATTCGTTCCCATTTCTTATTCATGTCACTGGCCTCTCTATATAATGTGGTTATCGGCTTGGCTCTTGAGTTGACTGTGCCTGTCCTCAGCTAAATTGCGTTGTCTTTTTGTGGAATGTTCTTTACAGACAGCACCTCTAGCCGTTGTTGGAATGCACACTAGTGCAGACGATTCCTTACATGCCCGTCCCAACTTCAGGGAAAGGCTCCGAGTCACAGCAATGCCACTACGGGTTTGGAGGGCTTCCCCACCTGCCTGGCGGTACCTGTCACCATGGGACAGCCACGTACCATGTTCATCTGATATTCTTGGAGCTAGCACATGAAACTTAATAAATATTATAGGATGCTAACATACTGATGATGGGGAAACTTAGACAAAGAGGCTTTGTGGGAGGTGGTCTTCAGAGAATGGGAATGTGTCAGGGGCAGTGGGAGGTACCATTTGCAGAGACAGCCCAGATTTAAAATGTTTTAGCCTGTTGGCACATCATGGGGCCTAATTCTTGATTTGGAAAATATAACTACCAGTAGCTGTTTATCTTATTCACCCAGATTTTATGCCAAGGCAGGGCAGCTGGGTGGAAAAATGACATGAACTTTGGAAGTTAGGGTGACTTTTGGACAGGTCCCAATCTGCCATTTATCAGTTGTGTGACCTTAGGCCTGTCCTTTTACTTCCTGAGCAGTCTGAGGCACATCACGGAGGTTCCTCAGTAAATGATAGTGCTGTTCTTATTTGGTGTCAAGTTTGGTCCACGGGCCCATATTCATAGTACGGTGGGAAATCACAGGGGACTTAGCTGAGCCTTTTGCATAAGGCAGTTGCTAATTCCGTTTACAGCACTCTGTGGCTTACCAACAGCCTGCTTAAGCCACTGAACCAGGGCTAGGAGAACCTCCGGGACAGGACTTTGCGACCTGGGTGACACACCTTCCAAGTTCCATCAGGGTACCAACCACGTCTAATTTGCCCATCACTGTATCTCAGCATTTGGCATGATAACCAGCACAGAGCAGACATTCACTAACTGCTGAGTGAATAGATGGATGGATGAATTTGGGGAAGCCTCAGGGAATCTGGGAACCCCCATAAATAATACATAAAATTGCCTGATTTCATACTCCTCTGTTTTTCCCCACTTGAGAGAGAAACCGTGGCTTTGATCCAATTCTCAAAAGACATGACCGAAAAGGTCACATTCTCGAAACACAACCAGAGCTACATAGGACTCTAGAGACCACCTAACCCAACTCCCTTACCCTACAGATGAGGAAACTGAGGCACTGAGCTAGCTACCGAGGATTGAGATGAGATGGGCTTACATGCCTGTGGACTCTAAGAGTGTCTGAGTGTGTAGGCAAGGGTTGCAAACTGGTGGTCTCCCAGCTGAATTTGGCCTGCAGTTGAATTTTGTTCACCTTACATGTTTTTTTTCCCCCAACAGTTAAAAATCAGGCACTTTCATAATACTGATTCTAAAGTATTTCCAGTTTTTCTCGGAAAAATGGAAGGATCTGATAATACTGAGTCTGTATTTCTAGCAAAGGGCTGGAGATGAATGTCCCCTTTAGATGGAACAGAAACTCTCCAGTTACCCTGGCCCCTCCTGGGTGCATTTCACTGGGCCCAACACATTTAAATTCACGATCCCTGAATTAGGGGACCACTCTGCCAGACATCCTTTGATGCACGCCCATACCCACGATGTACCCAAGTTTAAGTAAAGGAGATCATACTGTTCCTGCTGTTTTATAACCTGCTAAAAACAGGGTGCTCCCCATGACAACAAAGAAAGATTTTCATCATCCTTTTGAATGCCTGCATGGTGCCCCATTGTTAGATGGACCAAGATTTACTTATTTGGTCATCTCCCCAGGGACGTTTATGCTGTTTCCCATTTTCCGATAGGATAAACAAGGCGTAGTGAACATTTTTGTTTGGACAACTTTGCAAAAGAGTGAATTTCCTAAAGGTGGAATTGTTGGGTTAAAGAATTGGTATATTATGACATGTGAGATATACGGCAAGATTACTTTAAGAAGGGTCTGCCCATTCGATTTGGTGTCGATTCTGTGCTAAGCGACTGCCTCCCATCTCTCAGTGCTTACCTTTCTCGAAGTCACGTTAGTTTGGCATTCAAGGCCCACCTGCCATAACTTCATAGTGGGTGGGAGGTAGGAGTCTGGTCTCTCTTTCCATAGACCTTACATAATCAATAACCATTCACAGGTAGCATTGACAACTATTCACTGATAGCACTGATAACTCCTCACTGGTAGCACTGATAAGTACTCACCGATAACTATCGTGTAGCAGAGGGCTAGGCAGAGGGGAGCAAATACCTTTGCCAGGAGCTGACAGCTGGCCACTCCCTTTCCCACACAGCCCACACCCAGCCTTCTGCTCTTCCGGTTCCCTCACCAGGCTTCTCAGATCCAGCTTCCTAACCGGGCAGCGGGAGCTACATGGATGGAGGTTTAAGCAATGACACAAACCAGAGCAATCTCCTTCCCTTTAGGAAGACTGTACGCAGAGCTTTGCCCCATGAGTCCGAAGAACTAGAACTAACCACTAGTACCATCTGAACTCGCCATGGGCAGAATCCGCCCCCCGAAACCAAAGATGGAAGAGTGGGGAAGTTGTCACCAGTATTCACACGCTCACTTACTCTCCCTGAACGTATTGAATTGAGCACCTACTATGCACAGGCATGGTGCTGGGCTCCAGGGACACAGCGACAGGACAGACACGATATCCATAAATGCACAGAATATATTCTGGGAGGCTTAGGGGTGGAGCGAAGGTAGCTTTCCTTTTATTTCTATATCCGTCTCTGTTGTTTGGATTTGTAACGTATCACTTGTGGAAGGAGTGAGATCAAAGAAAGTATTTTTTTTTTTAAATAAAAAACTGAAGCCTCTTAGGAGGGAACACAAGAGTCCTAATTCTTCTCAGATGGAGGGAAAATGGAGTGAGCCTCCCACTTCATCTAATGCAGCGATGGGTCTCACAGATCTCAGCTTTCTGCCGTCAGCACCCAAGACTGCAGCCCAGAGAGGCAGGCCCTGGACACTTCCCTTCTCCCCCTCTGCCCGCCCGCCCCCTTCACGTTGCGGTGAAAAGTGGAAATAGGGACTTTTTAAAAGGCGTTTCATGAGATCTCTTCAGCGGTGAACTTTGGTCGTGAGTCAGCATGTGAGAAAGTTCTTTATAAGCCAAGTTTGAGGGAAAACTCCGCAGGGGCAGCAGAGTGGCTCAGGGGAGCGGAGGTGGGGGTGGACTTAATGTTTTTAAAATAGTTTTGAATGGCACAATTGCTCCTTGCAAAAAAAATAAGTAAATAACGTAAAGCATATAGAAGTAAGTATATAACGTCAGCGCTGCAGGCACCCTTTTATTCCTGTCCCCAAAGTGACTACCCTGGAGTAACTCACAATTTGCAGTATATAAAACAATAACAATAATAACAACAACAAATGCAGACCTTACTATGTGCCGGACTTCCAAGTGCCTCACCTACGTGAATACTTTTAGCCTTACATCAACACAATGAGGTTTTCATTTCTCTCTCCCCTTTTCCATAAAAGGAAACTGAGGCCCAGAGAGATTCAATAACTGGCCAGAAGTTACACAGCTTTCATAGGTCTGAATCAAGATTCCAACTCAGATGTCAGGATCCAAAGTTGATGCTCTTTACCATTATACTATTTGGCCTCTCTGCCACATCTATTTATATGGAACTACACACACACACACACACACACACACACACACACACACACACACACACACACATACACGTATCCACTAATGGAAAAATGATCTGGGGCCGTGCTATTTGGCCATTTGTTCTTTTCGATTAAGAATCCTGGCCATCTTTTTGTCTCAGCATATTTAGATCTACTTCTTTCTAATACAAATGTGGCTTAATTTGTTAATCCTGTCTCCTATCAATGGACACATGGACACATGGACATGTGGGTTGTTTCTAAATTGCCACTATTACAAATAAAGGTGAAGGGGAACATCCTCTTGTTCGTATTTGAGCACATTTATGTGACTGCTTCTATGGGCTAGATCCCTAGCTTAGGGTGTCCAATTTAAGGTCCCTCAAAAGCATATGTACAGAACCACTTTCTGTTGTGGGACTTGGCACAGGGAACGGTGTGTTTCTGATGTTCATGTTTCACCATGGACACCACCCTGTAACCAACACATAAATGGACATGGGAATTCATCTGTTTAACAGCCCTGGGAAACCCTGAGAGTCATAGGCTCAATGATCTACAGGCGGGCAAAGTGAAAATCAGTTGCTGGTCTTATCTCGTTTTGTAAGAAAATGCCATTCCTTTTTGTGGATGCAGTTGATTACAGCTTTAAAAATGCTGTTCCTCTCACTCCTCCTGATGGGATTGTTATTTTCCCTTTATCTTCTGCATTCAGCTCACATATGGGTACAACTTTAAGGTTTGAAGGCACTGACTCAGATCCTCATGACTGTCAGCTGATGTAGATGGCGGGGTCCGGTGTCGCTAACATAGATGGTGGGGTCCGTGTTTGTGATTCACCTCTCTCGTGCAGTAAGAGGCAGAGAGCACCCCCAAACGGCAATCAGGGAGGACTCAGTAGAGGTTTGATGACAAAGCGTGAGCAGGGTTTAGGCAACCAATGAGAGACAATGCAGTACCACGGGGCTGACAACACCCCTAACCTGAAGGGGTGGAATAGGACCTGGAGCCTGGAGAAAGGCAGGGAGCTGAACCATCTCTGGCAGGCACTGTGGTCAAGCTGGGGCCCTCATCTTGCTGTCCCATTACTGCCTTCTGTCAACTAGACCAGGCAGAAAGCCAGGGACCGGTTGGTACAACTAGTTCATACAGGTCAATATCCTGGACTTTTTCTACTTTGGAGGAAGTACAGTGATCTTTCTCCCACTTTCTCTCCTATTATCACTTGGTTTGCATTATTCACATGACAGTTCTTACACCACCTGCGTTAGAGTAATGTGCGACATGCTTTCATCTCCTCTGCAAACTCACAGCCCCTGCTAACTCTCCGGCCTCACCTGTTCCCAGGCCCCATCGCCTGATCTTTGCTTGAGTCTCATCAAGCTCCCGTGGGGTCGTGGCCTTGGCGTGGTCTCTCGTTCCTCTGTGCCTTTCCTCATCCTGTTTCTTCGCCCTTTCCCGCGTCTACTTCCTTCCTTCCTCTCCTCCCCTTCTTTCGGATATCCTACCATAAAATCCACCCTTTTAATGTACACAAGTCAACGGCTTTTATTATACTCACAGAGTTGTACATCCATCCCTACAATCAATTTTAGAGCATTTCTGTTTCCCCAACAGATACCCTGTACCCATTAACAGCCACTCCTCAGTTCTTCCCAATCTCCCCGGCCCTGAGCAAACACTAATCTTTCTATCTCTAAAGATCTGTCTCTTACGGACATTTCGTTTAAATGGAATCATACGACGTTTGCCCTTTCACGTCGGGCTTCTTTTGGCATCTTTGTATTTATCCATTCATCAGATGGCCGCTTAGGTTGTTTCCACTCTGGCTGCTGTGGTTAACGCTCCTAGGAACCTTTGTGTAGTTAATGCTCCTGTGAACCTTTGCGTACACCTTTTTGTGTGGATGTTCGTTTTCGATTCTCCTGAGTATGTACTTTTCCCCTGCCCCGCTGGGTGCCCCATCTCATCCTGGCTGACCCCTGACGCCCTTCAGGACGCAGCAGGGCTCTGCCTCTTCCCTTCAGGAGCTTCTCCGACTCTCCCTCTCACTCACCATCTCCCTCCCTTTCCTCTGAGCTCCTGTAGCCCATGTTTACCCAGGTTGCATGCTCTTCATATGACACTGTTATTATCAGTGACTTCCCATCTACCCCTGCTGGCCTCTGAGCCCCTCACGGGCAAGAACTATGTCACTGGGTCTGTAACACTTAGTGTGGTGCTTGGCATGTTTGGCAATGAATGAATGAATGAATGAATGAGTGAGTGAGTGAGTGAATGAGAACAGAGACTGCCCTATGACTCTGCCTTGAATATAGATCTATGAAATGCATAGACGAAGACCCCATTCCTCATTTGGAGGAGCAAGAGGTAGCCCTGGCAATGTGGTCTCTTTTTTAATCATAGAAGGTGCCTATATAAACATCTAAGTCTGAAAACAGAGAGAGGAGTGTGTATGTGTGCACAGATCTATGCTTAGGAAAGGCTGCTGTGTGGACTGAGCTTCGGGGGAACACTAAGTCTAGCTTTTGGGGGAACCTTTCCTCCCAAATCAGAGCTCTGCATCTAGCAGCTCTCCCCCATCCCCCCCCGCCTCCTGACACACAGGCTGGCTGTGCAGAAGCCCAAGGCACTGACGTCATCCCCACTGGCTGTCTGCATGTGCCTA
>NW_006433949.1:3422007-3435892 GCF_000325575.1 Pteropus alecto | reverse complement strand
GACTCTCCCTCTCACGCCCCATCTCCCTCCCTTTCCTCTGAGCTCCTGTAGCCCATGTTTACCCAGGTTGCATGCTCTTCACATGACACCGTTATTATCAGTGACTTCCCATCTACCCCTGCTGGCCTCTGAGCCCCTCACGGGCAAGAACTATGTCACTGGGTCTGTAACACTTAGTGTGGTGCTTGGCATGTTTGGCAATGAATGAATGAATGAATGAATGAGTGAGTGAGTGAGTGAATGAGAACAGAGACTGCCCTATGACTCTGCCTTGAATATAGATCTATGAAATGCATAGACGAAGACCCCGTTCCTCATTTGGAGGAGCCAAGAGGTAGCCTGGCAATGTGGTCTCTTTTTTAATCATAGAAGGTGCCTATATAAACATCTAAGTCTGAAAACAGAGAGAGGAGTGTGTATGTGTGCACAGATCTATGCTTAGGAAAGGCTGCTGCGTGGACTGAGCTTCTGGGGAACACTAAGTCTAGCTTTTGGGGGAACCTTTCCTCCCAAATCAGAGCTCTGCATCTAGCAGCTCTCCCCCATCCCCCTCCACCTCCTGACACACAGGCTGGCTGTGCAGAAGCCCAAGGCACTGACGTCATCCCCACTGGCTGTCTGCACGTGCCTACTGACCGAAATACAAATCTTTATTTCTGCAGGTTGGTGAAAACCCTGTGTCCTTGGAGAAAGCTGCTTCCCGTTTTCCTGAGGGGGAGCCCAGAGCTTGAAAGGCCACGGTTGGCACTTCGAGAAGGAAGTGGAGAATAAAGACGGCGCCTGGGGCACTAGAAACATTGCAGAATGGGACTGGGGAAGCTCTTTGGATATCCAGCTGCAGGAACAGACACCCCAATGCTATTTACATACAGCTCTCTCTATATATATACAAAAGAAAATATGAATATTACTACTCAGTGCATGCCTGTTGAGGACGTGGTCCCCGCCCTTCTCTGCACCTGCCGATGTGAACTTTGATACTCTTTCATGTCTGGGGCACCAGAAGAGAGATCCCTACTGTGTATGGAGAAAATCTGCAAAGACTGGTGGGAATTAGCCTCAGAGTCGACTCACCGCCTGGGGAGGGATGCTGGTGGAGGAAGAGGCGAAACTGCAAAAGGCAACGTAGAAAGACAGAGTGAGGAGGACTCGAGGCCAGTTCGTAGGGGCCGTCTGGGATACCACCACTTCCAGGTCTTGACAAGCCCTAGCCTCCCTCTCTGTACTCACCTAGGTAGATAGCTAGTCCCACTGTCACATCCAGACGAATGGGATGGCTTTTTTCCTGCCGATCTGGTGTCTCTGGTGCTTCACTTACATTTTGCTGGTGCTAAGCGTGTTCTTGCTGGTGCTGCCGTGGTATTCTGCGAGGCCAGGGGACAAGAGAGATGTCTATTTTCTTGTTTCAGATTCTCTTTTTAAAGGGAGGAGGGGAAAGTGCCACTTGAGAGTCTCTTCTTTTTCTCTATGTGGGAACCGAGTATCCAGAGGCATTTTGGAGAAAAACTTGGAGTCTGGGAGGAAGGGAGGGGTTGGCATTCGTGGCATGCTGGTTACGAAGCGGAAAGCTGACCTCATATGTGATTTGTGGAAAGCTGACCTCATATGTGACTTGTTTGCTGTCTCTTCCACCCTCAAAAAAGCATCTTGGGAGTTCAGCCCACGGCCTCCCCCACTCCCCAAGGGGATTTCAGGGCTCAGGTTTTACCGATTAAAGAGCCAAGAAATGGCTATGTTCTGGTTAAGGGTAATTTATAAGCAAGGGACGTTGGGGGAGGGAGCGGGTCATTTAAATGAAATGCACCAGCATCTCACTGACTGACAGAGGGTCTGATCCCTACCCCCCAGGATAAGCTCCTATTTTCAGAAGTTTCTAGAAGGGCTAAAAAAAGATGTGTGCTGGACTGAGACTTGGCTGCAAAGACTCTTCAGGGAACCATGATTATATTTTTTGCTTTCATTTTAAAAAGTCCAACAAAAACAGGTATTATTCCTCTGTGCGGGGTGTCACACACACTGCCGTTTTCAAAGCTGAGATGGTGAGGCGCCAGGCTGCAGGTTCGGTCATTCTACAAGGCTGGATTTGCAGGTCACCATCCTGTACCTATAGGCGGGGGTCCATTGGGCTGGTTAGCAGACACCTTTCCAGTTCTAAGAAGTCAGCAGAGGGATCAGCCGTTATGGCTGACATGGGCCTGAATGGGAATAATCCCCTGTAGGCTTTGCCGAAAATTACCAAGCCCTTTAGAATGCAGGATCTTTCAGTGCTGCTGCAAGCTGGGAGCTGTCTTCCAAAAAAAAAAAAAAAAAAAAAAAATTCATGCCTGATGTTTTCCTAAACAGCCCTTTAAAGAAAAATGCAACCCAAACGGCTGAAGGGGAGTACAGCTCCCCCAACCTGCCTCCCCGGCCCCCCAGACAGCTTGGAACTTAGCAAAGCGAAAAGGAAAGCTTGTTTATGGAGCCCTTGTTTTATTTCCTGGTTGGAGCCCTCCCCACAGTTATGTTCACAGGGCATGGGTGTGTAGGCACGAACTGCAGAGAGCGGCAGGCGACATCCCCACCACCAAGCCGTGAACTTCGAGAAGGCAAATTAATTAGAATATGAAATACAGTCTCTGCTTTTATTCAGACACCTGAGTCTTTCCAGCTCACCCCATTTGGGGGGAGGGTTTTTCGTTATTCTAGTTGAATGCAATCCGAGCTCTCTGCTGCTTTAAGGCTGCACCTTCAAGACTAGGGTAGGGACACGCTGGCCCCCTAGACACAGGGGCAAGGGGCAAGGTCAGAGAATCCCTTTTCCAAGCCTGACTTGCCTACTAGCTTATGACATTTCCACTGGAGGAGCCAACTCCAAATGCTGGGGTTGGCATTTTGGGCAATTTTGATTTCAATGAAGCCACATTGCTGAGAGAACGGGCCACCCATGACCTCCTGATGGAGCTTTGCAGCCAAGTCCCTTGTACATATTCTCTCGTATTAGAAACTGTGTGTTTATCTAATCCTGGCTTTTTCTTGCACATCATTAATTTGAGTGCACTTCTCAACTGCCCCGATTTTTGACGAGGGGTTGTTTTTAATGCTTGTTTTTATATGAGATCTGACTTCTTGATGGACATTTGTATTAGGACATTGAAGCATGATATATATGTATATATTGTCTCCACCGTCTCTCCTGTTGCATTACTTGGATTGCATGAGATAGTGGGGTGGTGTTTTTTTTTTTTTTTTTAAATATTTCCACAGTGTGCAAAGTGCTGGCACTGTTTCTCCCTCTCTCCCCTCCTTTTCTCCGGCTGCCAAGGAGTCATTGATTTTGATTAGTTTCACTGCAGAGCGTCTGTGAAGAGAGAGAGAGAGGGAGGGAGGCTTTGAAATAAATTTTAAAAAAGACCTCATATCGGGTTTCAGCAGACAGCAGTGTGTGTGTGTGTGTGTGTGTGTGTGTATGTGTGTGCGCGTGTGTGTGTATGTACATGTATGTGTGTGTGCGCGTGCACGCCGGTGTAAAGCAGAGGGAGGCCTCTGAGATCATTGTTTAGGTAGCTTGCTGCATAATGAGGTGAGGAGCAAACAGAAGGGCCTCCTCCTTCATGATGGTGCTGATTGTTCTCAGAGGGTGGGGGTCCAGGGGCCATAGGGATCGGAGCCTCCTGGGACTTCAGCATTCCAAAGTAGATCTGGAAGCTTCTCTCCCCTACCCCGTCTTCCACTATGAAATAATATCTCTTTCCCCCTTTTCAAATTTGGGTTCCATTTCATATTCCAATTTGGCATAGATGTAGCTTGAGTAACAGGTTTCTTGGGGGAAGCCCATGCGCCTCTTTGGCTGCTGTCCATGGTCCTAGGCCATGACAGTCTCCAAGGACGCAATTCCTATTTCCTTCCTCTTTCATGGACACACTGGAGACTTCTTTTCCGCTTCTTCCAGTGGTCTCATTTTAAAATTCTTTTCTGTTTTGATGACAATGCTGTCACAGAACAATAGAGCTGTGACTTTGATTTCACAATTTATGTATCCGATCTCACGTACTCCTAGCTCAGTTATATCATGTTTTGACAGCGATGAAATACCACTTCCTCTCGCTGGGAAATCGGGGGAGTCCTCCTCTGATTCTACACAAGTATCTTTTGGGGACACTGGTTTGCCATTGTGGACTTTTTAAGTGTCTACCTGGTATTAGAAGCTGCAATGTTGATATCAATTCATCCTCTAAATGTTCCCATAAATCCAACTGGGCCAGTCAGAGGGTCAGAAGCTTTGATGGGGGTGAGGGAGGACAGGCTAGATGCCCTGGCCTAGTCCCATGGGAGCTAATAGAAAGAGGAAGTTGATGTCAAAGTGTTGTTTTAAAGCTTAAACTGATAGTTTGTTTTTGAAAATTTAATCTGTTCCTTCAACACTTGTTTATTGAGCACCTACGCTGTGCCAGGTTGTGGAATCCCATCTGGGAAGAGACTTATTCATCGTGGAGGGGCAGCCCTTTTTGGAACAAATGATGCTAACTGTCCCTTCTCAGTCTGGTTCACAGTTTTTAACAGATTCGTTAGGTCATCACTATGACCCCAAGCCCTACTGGCAGATCGTTCTATAGTATTTATATTTACTGAGTGCCACGCTATCATGAAGGCATTTAGAAAACCTGCAATCTCAACTCATTCCCAGCATGGAGACACTGGTTCTTGCTGCCTCACACAGCAAGGAGAGCCGCCATTTACGGAGTGCTCGCTGCTCCCAAGCACTGAGCTAGGTGCTCTACGTGTTTCCCCCTCAGTTATTCCTCGGCCCACTCTGCAAGATGGAACTGTTATTATTCCCATTTTACATTTGAGGAAGCCGAGGCTCAGAGAGTGTATGCAACTTAGCCTGAGGCCACACACAGGGTGGAGTGGCTGAGCCAAGATTTGGACTCAGGCCTGCTTGATACCCCAAGCCCATGAGCTGACCTGTTATGTAGGAGTCCTTCCTGAGCTGGTCCCAAGGCATTGTTAGTTCAAGGGCAAGGCCAAGCCAGGGGCCCAGCGGGAAGCAGGGGAGCCTGACTTAGGTCCGCTGTGTGTTGTATCTGGGGACACTGCAGGGCAGGCTGGATGGTTTACTTGGGGTTTTACGTATTTATCTCCTCTCCTTTGTGTTCCTGATTTCTATAAGGTCCCCGAGAGGAGCATCTATTTGCAAACAGGGCCTGTTTGACTTACTTCCTAGGACATGGGAAGCTTTTCTTACCTCCTTTCCTGTTCCCTCCCCCACCTGAAACCCCAACTTACTCCCAAGGTCTTTTGCACTATAAGCACCCAGGAGCCCGTGTGTGTGGTGTGTGGTGGGGATGGCTGTGGGATGTCTGGAACCTCAGTGAGGCCTCTGGCTCAGCTGGAGAGGCAATAAGCTTGGGGACATTCCGTTCTGGGTTCTGACCTTGCTGATCCGTTTGCTCTTTTGTAAGAGGAATTTCATACCTTGGAGACGCTTTGTACATATTTGTAATGACTTTATTAAAAAATTGGTTGTGCACTTCTAGCCGAAGACCTTTGTGTTTTCATTTCCTTGTGGAAAGTTGGCCCTCAAAGATGATGGGAGGATCTGGATGCACACCTCAACCTTCGCTGGGGCAGAAGGCCACACACTCGCCTCCCTTCTCTGCCTCATATTTGAGAATCTCCCCAGCCTACCCAAGTGAGAGTTGGCCTAAACAGTACCCTTGGATTAGGAAACAGGTCAGGGGAACCTGCCCAACAGTTCAAGGTCAGTGCAGAAAACCATCACTTATGTATGTCATGGTGTAGGTAAGCCGATGAGCCTGCAGTCTGATGTCTCTAACACTTGGCAAATGGGCGATGGGTGGGTGCTCTCACCTGCATCACCTAGTCTGAGATGTACCAAAACACCAAGTTCTAGTCTCTTCCTAGGAATGGTGGGTTGAGGATAGGTTGTTTTTCTAGAAAATAGATCCGGTCTTTTTCTTTAGGGACCCGCCCCTCCCCAACTCAGTCCATGTGACTTAGAGCGGTTGACTGCATCCTCCCGTCCACCTCTGTCCCCACCTCCTAAGCTCAACACCTGACCCAAACCTGGCCAGCCAGCGCTCTTGAGTCCCAAAGGCTAAATTGATTGGTTTGGGGACAAACTAACGAGTCAACTAAAGTGATTGCTTTGGGGACAGACTAATGAGTCAACTTCTGACTCCTGCTAGAACTTTGGAGAAGCAGAAGCTCTCTTTGCTGGTCTTGGGAAGCTGGCAGAACCTAAGTGTAGGGCTGCTGGAGGCTATTGTACCACCACACGGGATCCGATAGCCTGAAGATCAAACCATCAGAGGAAAACAGGATTGAGGGCTGAAAAGCCACAATTCCAGTCTCATCGTGGGAGCCCCTGAATCCAGCTATACCTGCAGCCCTTACTGTTATACGAACTAAATAAAGTCCTTTCATTTTAGCCATATTTGGAGTTGGTTCTCAAGTAATTGCAACCAAAAAGTTCTGCCTGATGAAGTTCTTGTGATGGCTTCATAATGCTGCCCTGAGAGGCATAAATTGTCACCTAGTGCTATTATAGCTGACCCTTGAACAATATGGGTTTTAACTGCATGGGGCCACTTACACGCGTATTTTTTTTTCAACAAATACTATAGAGGTATTTTCTCTTCTTTATAATTTTCTTAATAACGTTTTTTCTCCAGCTTAAGAATACAGTATAAAATACATGGAACATACAAAATATGCATTAATCAACTGTTTATGTTATTGATAAGGCTTCTGGTCAATAGTAGGCTATCGTAAGTAGTTAAGTTTTGGGGGGGCCAAAAGTTACATGTGGATTTTCCACTACGCGGGCCGTTGTTAGCCCTAACACCTGTGTTGTTCGTGGTCAATTGTAATTGACGTTTTAAATATCCATCGTAATCTGGCACCCAGAAAACCCTTCTTAAATCAGCCTATACATGTGATCTACATGTAGTTAACCACTGTTGTGGGCACTGTGGATGCCACGCCCAGATCCCTTGTGATCTCTTCTACCAGTTCTGTTTCATCCTGCACCTTGTCAGGTACTTTGTGGCACCTGACACATTCAGAGGCTTGGGGCATCCTCAGTGGAGTGCCTGGGTGCCTGAGAGGTCCCTTCTAGCAATCAACCCATGGCTAAGGACTTACAGTGTGGAGTACAAAAGTCTCAGGGTGGGACAAGCTCTGAGATGCAACAGAGGCTCCAGAACCCCCTGTGGGATCCAGAGGAGCTGCAACTTCACCCTCTTGTTCGGCCTCTTGCCCTTCTCTCTCCTGTTCCATTCATTCTCTTACTGGCTGATCCCAGGAGGACGTCCTCAATAAATCACGTGACACACGACGGGATCTGCTGTGGGGGACACTCAACAGCAGATGGCCGCTCGCTGCACGAAATGCTTCTTTGCATTTCTCCTTCGCATTCCTCAAGAGGAAACAGAAAACTCAAGACCATGAATCTAAGTTTCGTTGACAGATGATATTTATTGGCAGAATGGAACTTGGGGACATTAAAAACACCAAAGGTGGCTCTGTTTGACCTACGGCAAAAGTACTTAAAGATTCCAGGACTCACTTTACATTTCCTCTTTCCAAGCCGAGTCTTAGCAGCCTGGAGGTCTCCAAATCTCTCTCCCTCTTTCCTCTGGAAGGTGATAAAACTGTTACATCCAGGCCCAAAGCATGCCTTTCTATTCCCTCACACTTACTATGCTCAAGATCTTCTACATCAAGACAGCCACCTCCAAGACTTCACGGAACGTGGGTCAGTGAATCACAAAACATTACGCACAGCGTACTCCAATCTGATACTTGATTCACTTCTCCTTAAAACGGATGAGATTCAGAGGCCAGGCAGGTATAGGAGAGTGGCATTGTTTTTCCCTTCCGATGGGGACTCTTGGCGTTGACACTTGTGTCAGGGAATATGTGCAGCTTGATGTTTGGAAAACTCTGAACTGGCTGCTGTTCCTCCCTAGAGCAGAAGTTAAATCCTCCTACCTGGGAAAAAAAAAAAAAAATCCTCCAGACAGGACTTTTCCCTGGAGGGTAGGGGATGAATAAATAAAATCCTAAACTCAATCATCCCACCTGCCCCAGAGTGTCTCCCACATGTGATACTCTTTACAGTATCAGGAACATGGCTTGTTATTTGCAGAATGTCGGAGAATTTTTTTTTCGGTGTGGTATGAATGTAACTGACCAAACCATTAATCAACATTGTTAATTTCCCTGGTTCCAGCAGATAATACACTATGCTACGGACAAGTGATTTCCCAAAGTCATGCGGAGTTTAGAACCAGAATTCCAGGCCTGATTCCCAGCACACTGCTGTATCTGCTCCATCGCACGCTGCCGCTTTAATAAGTCTTCTCCAGCCCCAATTTCTCATGCCTCCTTGAAGGCATCTGCAGGAAGGGAAATCTTTCTGATAAAAACCAGTTGCAGAAGCTCTTGGGGCTTCCTCTTGGTTCCTCCTCAAGGTGGGGTGAATAGAGCAGCCATGTCCACTGAGCCCCTTTTCCCTCTGCTTCCCCTTCTGACTTGATTATTCAGGCAAGTGGGATTGTAACATCACGGCCATTGCCATAGTAACAGAGCTTGAAAGATGCCACGCTGCCCTGGAAGGGATGTCTTGCTGGGTACCAGGAAAGAGCTAGGGATGTCGGGGAAAAGAAAAGATCCTGGCTTGATAGCACACAGGGACGAATGTCCTGAATCTATTGGGGTGGGGGGGGGGTGGGCATGTTAACACTGGCTGAGCGCAAAATGGCCGCAGGGCTCCCGCCATCTCTCCTGGGGCTTCCTTGCCAATCTGCTCACTGGCCACCCGGATTGCTTTCTGTGTCATGTCGTTGGTGCTAGAACATTGTGCTGAGGCTGACGAGGAGAAAAGAGAGTTGGGAGAAAGCTAGAGCAGGCAAGATTCCAGTGGCTTCTATGTGACCACCCGTGCCATCTCCTCCCAGATTTCGAAGCAGGGAGGGAGGCTGCGCTGTTATAGGGATTAGTAGCTCTGTTATAGAGATTACAGAAACACTGATCGCTGCTGTGCTTTCTGCCACCACCCTGGCTTGTGGACAAATCGTCACATAGATTGTCCCTTTTGCTCTGAAGGCTACCAGGAAAGAGGAGATGTCCCCAGGGGCTACTGACGAGCCTGAGACTGTGGAGAGAGGAAGAGGACAAGAGCAGAGGGAGGAGAGAAATACAGATGAGCGTGGAAATCCAGCGGGGTCTGTATTTGGGCCAAAGCTGACCCTTCTTGGTACCCACACATGACTGAGCATCCCAGCCCAGAGCTTGGGACTCTGTCTTTCTGTGGGCCCAGACATAGTTAGACTTCAGGAGCGAGCATTCGCTATTAGCATTCTCAACGCAGTATGAACTGAACATGCTATGCATCTGGGCCACCCATGGGTATCAAAATCACCTCTTATGCTTTAAAAAACCACATGTGCCAGGCCCCACACTTGCAGTGTCTGAGCAGCGGGTCACCATGGGGGTTATGAATGCTCTGAAGCTAGATAGGCCTGGGCTGGAAACTCGGTCTGCTGCTGCTAGCTGGGTGACGCCGGTGGAGGTACCACATTGAGCTCTGTGCCTCAGTTTCCTCAGGTGTACAATGGAGGAAACAACAGTTCCCTCACCCCTGTTGTGAAGATCATGGGGTCGTCCAGGCAGAACGTACAGCGCCATGCCTGGCTGACTCTTGGTGTCTAAGTTTCTGTGGGGATAAGGTGGGGCCCGGCGCTGGTGTTTGAAAGACTTCACAGTGACCCTCGCCTGTGGACCCGGGCCCCCTGGGGGTAGGCAGCGATCTCGAGGCCCCGCCCCAGTTTGCAGCATCAGATATTATTAGGTCACCTCGCGTTAAAATAAGCAACAGGCGGGACTTTGTCCATTCCTGGTTCCTTGACTTGGAGGGCGGAGGGCGTGGGAAACCGACCTGGGCAGAGACCGAGTCTGAGTTAGGAGGCTTCCGGATTGCAGGAGGATGCGCGCACGCTATGCCACGGGGCACGAGAAGAAAGTGAGGGTGGGGAGCTCGAGGCGGGGTGTGTGGAGCTGGCTTTAGGGGAAGAGGTGGAGAAAAGCAGGCAGGAGGTAGGACGGTAAGCGCTTACAGCCTGCTTCCCAAAACGTCCCCAGCGCTGGACCCGACAACACTGACCCGCCGTCATCTCCCCGGGTGTGCCGCAGCTTCAGCCCTAATACACCTGGAAGTGTGCTGAAGTGGCCCCGTCCTTCCAGCAGCGCAGGGTGTCCACGGCAACGGAGCGACACAGCGGGCAGGTGCGCTCGCGGTCCAGCCAGAGGCAGAGGCACTCCTCACAGAACACGTGCTGTGGGGACAGCGACGAGTGCCACCAGAATCTCAACCCCCGAAGGCCCGCGACGCGCATGCCCACCTTGGTCTTGGGCTGCAGCGGTGAACAAAGCAAGTGATTCTTGCCCTCCCGGAGCTGGCACTCTAGTTGGGGAAGACGGCTGTCAAAATAACCTCTAAAATGTGGAGTGTGTCAGTTGTTTAGTGCCAAGACGGAAAAGCAGGGAAGAGATGATGGGGTGTGCTGGGGGCAGGGGGGTGCTGCAGTGTGAAACAGGGTGGCCTGGCAGCACTTCGCTCAGACACTGACATCTGAGTCAGACTTGAAAGAGGGTGAAGAGTGAGCCCTGGTGATATCTGGGAAGAGAGTGCTCCAGGCAGAGGGAACAGTAATTGCAAAGGTCTTGAGGCAGGAGTGTGCCTGGTGTATGGAGAAATAGCAAGGAAGAGTGTGGCTGAGCCTGGAGTGGTCCGTGCGAGGGGGAGATGAAGCCAGCGAGTTGATGGGGGTGGGGAGATGCAGACTGAACAGGGTCTTGTGGGCCACTGCGAGGACTCTGGCTTTTATTGTGAGGGAAGAGGGGAGCAACGGCAGGGCTTTGAGCAGAAGCATGACTTGATAGGATTTTCATTTTTAAAAGACCCCTCTGGCAGCTGAGTGGAGACCAGACCGCAGGGGTCAAGGGAAATATCGCGAGACCAGAAACATGAACGGGTTCCACCGCTTTCCAACTATTACTTGGACGAGTGATTTAACCTCCCCGTGCCTCAGTTTCCTCATCTTTAAAATGGGGATAACAGTACTCTCTTCATAGGAAGATTAGCTAACATTAAAAGCACTCAGACGTGACGATCGAATGCAGGATGTGATTCCTGACTGGATCCTGGAGAGGAGAAAAATCCTAGCTACGAAGGATATTTTGAAGACAACTGGAGAAATTTGAACATTGGTATTTTTTATCAATTTTAAATTTCCTGGGTGTGGTTATGGGAGAGAATGTCCTTGTTTTTAGGAGATGTATGCGGAAGTATTTAGGGATGAGGAATCAAAATGTCAGCAACTTACGTTTGACAGGTTGAGGGGGGAAAATTTATATCAAGAAAGGCAAATGTAGTAAAATGTTAATGGTTTAAAATTAATATTAATGTTAATGTGAACTAGATGAAAGACAAAGGTTGTTTATTCTACTATCTTTCAACTTTTCTGTAGATGTGATGATTTTTTTAAATAAACTTACTTATTTAAATTAGTTTCAAGTATACAGAACATTGGTTAGACATCTATATTATTCACAAAATGATTTCCTCAATTGCTCCCTCCCTCCCCTGGCCCTCCACTTAGTAGGTTTGAAATTTTTAAAAATAAAAAGTTTGGGGAATATGTTAATATAAAAACTAAACAAAATGTTTTATTTTTTTAAATAAATAAATAAATAAATAAGGCAATTAGAACAACATCTGGCAAACAGCAAGTGTTCTGTAAGTGTTGGCTATGATACAGTAATAGTTATGATTATATTCTGTCTGTTTAGCATCTAATGGACGAGTTTGATCTGGGAAGGCTTCCTGGAGGAAGAGCCGCTTGTGTTGAGACCTGGAGGATGTACAAGAGTAAAGAGGAGGGGTGGGGATAAAGTATTCCACTTTATACAAAGTGCATATGGGCTGGAGGGAAGAGCTGTACGAAGCTCCTGAGATGGGAAGGCATTTGAGGCACTCAGGGACAGCTATTGTGGCTACAGTGAGGTGGGCAGAGGGGTGTAGGGGAGAGGAGGTGAGCAGGCCACATAGAACTTGAAGGCCATGCCCAGATCCTGGTCTGAAGGGCAGGACCCAGGGGTCAGCGGGCCCAGTAGCTACCCATGAGGGCACTGATTGTTGCTGTTGCATTCCCACTGCTCAGCCCCGAGCCTGCAGGGTAGGGGCTTTGTAAATGTAGCTGACAAATGAGTGTCAGATCAGAGGGGAGATTCTGGAGATCCCAGGATGATTAATAGCTGGTCTGTGCCCTTCAGGAGCTCAGTCACCTCCTCAGAGAAATAGGCAGGACAGAATCTGGTGCTAAAGTAAGAGAGTCAGAGAACACAGGTCTACCCAGAGCCAGTCATGATCCTGGACCAACTCCGCATCCAGAGAAAGGGCTGAGCCCCTACAGAGGAAGGAGAAGGAGGGGCCCTTCCGGGCTGGGAGGGCAGGACGGGGTAGGTTTATGATCAGTGGGGAATGCAGGCCTCGCTGGGTTGTTAACGGTTGGTTCCCTGGCTGTGTCCCCTGGAGCATAGAGCTGGGTGAGGAGTCCGTGGGGTTGGATGGGCTATTTCGTTCTCACTCGCATTCCATCTGGACTCCTGGGGTTTTGCTCAAAGAATCAGAGCAGGTTCTCGGAGTTACAATAGAGCTACTATTTCCTCACCAAGTGTCTGTAAGGATGGAAACAGGTGAGGCCTATGACAGAGTATCAAGTGTGAGGCTCCTGGAAGCCCAAAATTAATAGGAATCCCCACTATCATGCCCTCTTTCTTTTATACCATCGACACTCAAAAAAAACACACTCAGAGTGGCCAAGAACTGGAGGGCAGTTTGTTCTCTAATCACACTCTGATTCTTTTTAGCAGAGAGTCCTTTAAGCCGAGTTTGTGTTCAAAATGCCTTTTCTCTGACTCCCATGGCCTGGCAGGGGGCATGCCATAAATACTGTGGAGAGACTAACTGGGCAGGTGCGCTCTGGCTGAGCAGAGTGGTCTAACCTCTGGTCACGCTCAGTGTCTGCCTGACTAGTTTCAATGGACAATCTGCTTCCTAGGCCCTGGCTCTCGGGGGATGGGGCTTAGGGGGCGGGTGTGAGTTACACACTGATCTTAACTTGATGACCCTTGGAAGAGGAGACAAGATGTTCCTTTAGCCCAGTGGCTCTTCATCCATCTGTCCTTCTGTTCATCTATCCACTCATCCATTCATCCATCCATCCACCTACCCACCCACCCACCTACCTATTCGCCCACCCACCTACTCGCCTATTCACCCACCCACCTGTCCATCCATTTGCCCATCCATCCAGTCACCCACACATTTATACCTCTACCCACCTACCTTTGCACTTACCCACCCACCTCTTTACCTGGTCACCATCCATCTCCATCCCAATCATCCAATCATCCATCCATCCATCCATCCATCCATCCATCCATCCATCCATCCATACTACTCCTTTCATCTCATTCCATTCAGCCCATTCCATTCATCTATCCATCACATTTCATCCAAACATCCATCAACTTCCCATCGATCCAATATTTACTAACTCTGCTGCTAAACAAGTTAGACGTGGTCACCACTCTCAAATTGCTTATAATTTGGCAAAGAGGAAAGAGACCTTACACAACCAGTTGCCTAGTTAACTATCTGGCTGAGATAGTTAAACTGTGGGATAAGTGCCATGAAGGAAAAACACAGAGATCTATGCAGCCATATAGCTGTGGGGGAAGAGTCAGGGAAGCCTTTATTGAGCAAGAAACATTTGACTCATTCATTCATTCATTCATTCATTCATTCATTAGT
>NW_006433949.1:3408320-3421029 GCF_000325575.1 Pteropus alecto | reverse complement strand
TGGCTTATTTGTTTTTGAAAAAGACATGTTCTCGTGTGTGTGTGTGTGTGTGTGTGTGTGTGTGTGTGTGTGTGTGTGTGTGTGTTTAAATTTTATAAAGCGTCTCTGGAAAGATAAAGGAAACTGGTAACAATGGTTGCCTGTGTTGGTATTTAGGGGACTGGGGAGCTGGGGACAAGGGTAGGAGGTCTGCCATCACTTTCTTTTTATAGCTTTAAAACATTTTTTAATTGAAAGTTTTATTTTAAAATAATTTTAGACTGACAGGAGTTGCAGTTAGTACAGAAAGTCCTCATATACCCCTCATCCGGTTTTACTTCCCCCTAATATTATGACCTGGCATTGCCACATACACTTGTCACACCGACACACTGCTATTGACTAAACTCCAGACTTTGTTTGGATTTCATCAGCCTGGTTTTCCTACCCATGTCCTTGCTCTGTTGCAGGATCCAAACCGGGTTCTGCATGGCTTTTAGTCGTCACGACTCCTCACTCATGAATTCCTCAGTCTGAATTTTGAATCGTGCAAATATAGTCTCAATGTTAAAATAAATAAGATTAAAAAATGAAGAAAAAAAAATGAACCTCCTAAAATCTCCAAACAGCAAAAACAGAAAAAATTTTGCTGATGCCAAAAAAGACCCTACCTCCTGTCTTCTCACCCCTGGAAGGTGGTGGCAGGGTGGAGCCATATGCTCTCTCATTCCTTCTAGTCTGCAGACTATGCCTCCTCCAAAAAGCCTTTCCAACCAGGAGCTCATCGCTCTCTATCCTGGCCCCCCTGGGACGCTAGCGGCATGAATCTCTCTTACACAGCACTTATCACCGCCTGCCTTGTTTCATAGTTATTTATGTATGTGTCTGTCTCCCCAAGGAGACCGTGGGCTTCCAGGAGAGGGGACAGGGTCTGCATGCCCTCTGCCTCCCCTCTCCGGTGTCTGATAGGATGCTTGACTCATACACATTTGCTAAATTGACATCTTAGCCCCCGATGTCAGGAGGAAGAGGAGGGGAGGGCTACATTTAGGAGGTTAGGAGGGGCTGATCAGTACTTATTGCTATGGGTTTGTGACTCACAACTAATAATAAAAACAAATGGTGATAATAATTATAACGATAATAAAAATAATTTTTATGGCTGAATATCTTAAATTTAGCTCTTTCAGAGATGCTTTCATTTAAGCCTAGTAACAACTTTACAAAGCAGGCATTATTGTGATACCCATTTTATAGATGAGACAAACCGAGGCTCAGGGAGATGGAGTGATCCGCCCAGGCACCAGAGTGCTGCTGGGATTCACACTCAGGATATCCTGACACGACACCACATAGAATTTTTCATTTTTGACATTTTACTAATGAAACCGTGGCTCAGAGAGGTGAAGAAACCTGGCATCCAGCTCGTAAGAGGCAGAGCTGAGATTTGAACCTGGGTCTGGCTGATTCCAGTCCTGACCACAATGCTCCCAAAGATGAATCCCAGAACCCCGAGGTCTGATCAAGGGACAGGTACTTGAGAGTTCTGCATGGGGTGGAGCCTGCCGGTCCCCCAGCCTCAGCCTCCGAGGGCCCCACCCAGCCCTGCTCACCTGGCACATAAGGATCAGAGGTTCCCGGAACTCGGCCTGGCAGATGGCACAGATATCGCCGGCTTCTGTGCATTGCTGCCCAGTGGCCCGGACTCCGTAATTCTGTTTGTGGGAAGGGAGAGAGACAAACACAGCTGCGGCCCCTCACTGGAGCGATACCCTCAGAAGCATGCCGAGATCGGTTTCTGGCTTCTGGTTCCTGTGACTTCGGCTAGGACTGCGTGAAGCCAACTCACCTGAGAGGTGCAGAGAAGCTTCAGGGCTTTCCTAACTCCACCCACACGGCCACAGATGTCGAAGGACTGAAAGGAGAGCGGGTGATGGTTGAAAAGTATGCAAGGGTGGGATAGGGTCTCGCTCACCACTCCCGAACAATTCCCGTAGACGCCCCGCTCCCTGCCCGCCTTTGCCTCTGAGCACTTTCGAGGCACTTCTTCCCCTCTGAAACTCCTCATTCCCATCAGTTTTGCTTGGCTTTGGCCTTCCTGCCTTATATGGGCATTCTCCCACGCTACCTGGGCCAGGACAGCAAACACATGGCATGCATACTGCATTTCCCTGCTCCCAAGCCCAGGGCAGGCATTGCTAATCGATCACAGCACTCTTCTTCTGAGCCCAGCCAAGGCCTGATAATCCTCCTCCATCTGGCACTCCAATCAGGCACTACCAGTCGGTCAGGATCAGCAGGCAAGATAAGCCCCAGTGGCTGACACTGCATGGATTGCCTGACTAGTCCTGCTGGGAGGAGGAAAGAGGAGAGGACCCATGCAATCGCCCAGGATTTTCTAAAGCCAGAAACGGAGAAGGAAAAAGAAAGAGAAAGATGTACTTATTCTTGGGGGGCAGGTGGGGGGGGAAGCGGGGGAGGTAGAAACTGATTTGTACTAATGATGAAAAGGGAAGCCCTGCATACCGATGTGCAGAGCTGAGGGTGTGCAATTTAAGAGGAACAGAAAACGAACTCAGCGGCAGTGCTGTCTGTGGGTTAAGAACTGCAGGCTTTGGAGGCAGGCTGCCCGGGTCTGACACTCACGCCGTCATCTCTAGCTGAGTGGTACCCGGCAAGTTACATACGTCTCTCTGAGCCTCAGTTTCCTCACCCATAAAATGGGAGTGATAATGGCAGGTATCTCGAAAGGCTGTTGTGAAGAAGACTGCGTGAAAGGACAGCACACGGTGAGCTTTGTGGGCAAGAACTCGGGGTGGATTTAACCATAAAAAGGAGTGAAGTACTGACACCTGCTATGACGTAAAGATGCCTTGGAAACAAGATGCTGCGTGAAAGAAGCCAGACATAGGGTCACGTATTATACGATTCCATTTACACGAAATATCCAGAAGAGGCAAATCCATGGCAATAGCTAGAAGGCAGGTGGTTGCCAGGGGCCGGGTTGGGGGAGAGAGTGGAGGAACGGGGAGTGACTGCTAATGGGGACCAGGTTTCTTTTTGGGGTGACGAAAATGTCTTGGTACTAACGAGAGGTGGTGGTGGCCCTACACTCTGAATCTGCTAAATGTCACTGAATTTTGTGTTGTAAGAATTTTACCTCAGTTGAAAAAAGAGAGATTAGGGTGTTATTCCAAGCTCTCCACTTGCCCCCCAGACCCGGCTAGTGGATGGGGCCTTCCGTAGGCCAGCCCTCCAGCCTCTGGGCACCTCACCTTGCAGAGGCTGTAGAGGATCATCAGGACCCCTCCCAGAAAGTAGCTGTTGGAGGTGTCATCACCCATGATGTATTTATACCACAGCTGGATGGGGACAAGCGAGCGGAACAGCTGGCTCAACTCCTCGATGACCAGATAGAACTTTCCCTGAAACCACACAGAAAGCATCAATTATTATTAGCAGTAAAGACCCAAAGGACCCAGCCGGGGGGCCCCCAGCCCAGGCAGTAATGACATTCCAGGTCATAGGCAGGCCATTAATCAGCTTTGGAAAGCACTCAGGCTTGCTCCTAATGGGCCTGAGATATGACCGGGGAGACGTGGCCCCTGCCCGCTGCCCTCACCCACTGCTCACCAGCCCAGAAGATCAGAGCCCCGAGGATAGTGTTTCGAAGATGGAGAAACCAGACACCTTTGGTAGAGAGCTGGAGGGTGGGTAGTGACCCTGGTGCCTGCTGTGGCTTTGAGGCTCAAAGCCAAATGTGAGGGCATAGTCCCTGCCCCGCACACAGATCACCTCCGTCTCTAGAGGGCTGACCCAGGCATCACAGGGACATGGGGCAGGGTGGACCACAGGACGCAGGTAAGGGCAGGCTGAGAGGCAGGCAGGGGAAGGTATGCATTTTCCATTCCAGGAGAATGTCTACTGTCACCACGGAGGCAGGATAATATCTGGTGAAAGAACATGGACTTGAGGACTCAGACGGGGCGAGGCTTGAATCTTATCTTGCTGCATGTTTGTGAGTTTCAGTGTCTACATCTACAGAATGGACGTCACGATTCCTACCTTTTGGGGTTGTTCTCAGGATTGAAAGAGATAAGCAGGAAAAGCACCTCACGCTATACCTGGCACACAGCAGTGCTCAACAAGTTCTATTTCCCTTCTTCCTCTTCCCTTGGACAAGTCCCCCAAGCTTTCTGTGGCCTGTGCTATAAAATGGAGATGAAAATAGCCCCAGCCTGTCATGTCCAATAAAAAACAAACACCTACTTATGACCCAGCAATTCCACTCCTAGGTATGTACCCAAGAGAAATAAAAACATATGCCCACTTGTAGGTCATGGCAATTTTATTCATAATACCCCCAAACTGGAAACAGTCCAACTGCTCATCAAAGGAAGAGTGGACAAACAAATTGTGGTATATTTACACAGTAGAATACTACTCAGCAATAAAAATGAACAAATGGCTGATATACACAACGACATGGATGAATCTCACAGGCATCATGTTAAACCAAAGGAGACAGTTATTAGAGAGCACACATTGCACAATCCTGATTTATAGGAAGTCTCAGAATAGGTAATGCTAACCCATAGTGATGGAAATCAGATCAGTAGTTGCCTAGGGTGAGGGGTGGGGAGAATCGACTGTGAGGTGATATCAAGGAATTTTAGGGAGTGATAAAAATATGTTATCTTATGATTGGGATGGTGGTTACGTGAGTGTACACGTTTGCCAAAACTCATTGAAATATATGCTGCAAATCTGTGCATTTATTGTATTTAAATTATACCTCAAGAAACCTGATTAAAATAAATAAACAAACATAAGGCCTAGACATACGTGGCCTAAAAAATATAAATAATCTTTGCTCCAGCAAGTCTATTTCTAGGAATTTCCTTCTCTTCTTTCCTTCCATTACTGATGATAAAGACTCCAACACATCCCCAAAATTTCAGAGCGGGCTCAGGTCCTTTTTTTTAGTGGCTTCACTATATGTGCCAAGCTCTTCCTCTGCAGATGGAATGCTGGTCCCCGATTCTTTGCCAAGCTAACACCCATTCATCTTTTGGGTCTTAGCTAACTGTCACCTCCAATGAGAAGTCTTCCTCAACTCTTTAATTAAATTAGGTGCTCCTGTTACACCCTCTAAATCACTCCTTCGGAGCACTTCTCACAATATTTAAAACATTATTTTGGTATCTGTCTGTCCCACTGGACGGGGAGCCCCCTCAGTGCAAAGATAATTTAGTTCCTGGTCATATCACCAGTATCTAGCACATAGTAGGTGCTCATGTAATAACTGGGGCCCTCTGAAGCTAAAGATGACACCCTCATTACTGACATCAACTTCACAGAGTTTGCTGATGAAGGAGAGTTGGAACATCAAAGAGAGGCTGTGTCTTTATAAGCAAGCGCCAGTGTCACAGAAGATAAAATAAAGGGACTGAGTGCCTGTGTGGCACCATGCTAAAGGTAGTAATTAGCTGCCGGGGGCGGGCCACTTGGAGGAGATAAAACCACCGGGGAAAACTGGGCATATCCCAGTGAAACCATCTCTCTCTAATTAAGCAGTTTTATAATTCCAGGTTTCTCAAGCATGTTATTTCTGACGACCACCATATGGAACGTGTGGTTTCTCCGGGGTGTCAGAGCACAGGGACGGAGATCAGATTATGAGCTGTCTGGTCTCCCTGCCACCCGTGAAGTGGGGATGGCAGCAATTGCTGCGGGACTGAGGGACCGAGAGTTCTCTCCTGGGATTCTGATACAGGGGGCGGGGAGGCAGATTCTATTCTGATTTCCTTACTGCTAGGATTGGGGGGGGGTGGGACAAAAAGGGAAACGGGAAACAAGCAAACAACAGAGGGCTGACTCTGGAAGGGGTGGTAAATGAGGGGGAGTGTGATGCGGAGAAGCGGAAGAAATGAACAGAGAATTTCTGAGACGCACCTACATGGGAAAGATGATCTGAAGTATTATGGGGGTGAGGAGGAAGGGAGGGGAGACACAATCAGATAATTGTCAGCAGCGTAAATGTATAAAGAATGGATAGAGATGAAATATTTTTCTGCACTGAGATTAATAACGAATATGTATACAGCTTTGCCTGTTACCGAATCTCTTTCATACACATTTTTTCATCTCTAGAAGCAGGACAGCACCGTCGGTAAGGGCACAGGATTTGGGGCTCCAAGATCAGATCTGACACCTACTACATTGGTTGATTTTGGACAAAAATTTAACCTCTCTGAGGCTCAGTTTCTTCATCTGTAAAAGGGGGTTGAAATTATATATATCCACTCATCCATCCATGCATCCATCCATCCGTCCATCCGTCCATCCACCCACCCACCCACCCACAGTGGTGTGCTGGTAAACCAGCTCTCTGGAAAACAACAAAACAAGGCCCTGATTTGTGTGTTTGCCAATTTCTGTGGTGTAAATACTCCCACAAGGCCACTTTGAAGATACCAAGGGTTTAATAACTACTTGCAAATTTTCTGAAAATTTAACCATCCTTCTCAGTAGCCAGTGCAATCTGGCTCCTATACACCAGGGTGACTGTGAAGATTAAACGGGCAAATGGACCTAACGTAGGGGGTACCCAGGAAGGGCCCAGTATGTGATAAGAGCTCGTAATGAGAATCTGGAGATGTGTTATTGTCATCTCTTAGAGATGAGAAACCTCGGGTTCAGAGGAACTAAGGAACACTAGAATGAGACAGAAGTGCTGCCTGGGACTTCAAGATCAGGCCTCATGAGACCTGGCAGCTCTCACTGCCTTCCTGTTGCCTGCCATGCCTCTTGCTGCCCCCATGTTGTGAGAAGGCCAAGTGACAAGGAGACGTCATGTGAAGAGGGAGAGGCTGTGAGACCCCATGGGGAAGAAGAAAGCAAAGCAGCCGACAGTGAGAACTGACGCCCCAGATACAGGGCCTTATACGAGTCATTCCAGCCATTTCAGCTGAGGCATTGGAACTGAGAGAGGAAAAGCCGTCTTGGATGGTCCGGCCTCAGCAGACGTCATGTGGAGACCAGCTGTCCTCGACGTGCCCAGACTGAACTTCTGACCCACAGAATCATGAGAAGTAATAAAATGGTTGTTTTAAGCAGACAGGAAAGAAAGGAGGAAGGGAAGGAGGGGGAAAGAAAGAGAAAGAAAGAAAAAGAATGAACTAAAGTATTCATCTAAGACTACTCGGCTAGTGCTATGGGTTGAATTGAAGTCCTAATGCTCAATGTGATAGAATTTGGAGAAGGAGCCTTTTGGTGAAAATTAGGTTATGCGGGTGGAGCCCTCCTGAATGGGATTAGTTCCCTTATAAGAATTGATATGAGAGAGCTAGCTGACTGAGAAAGAAAGAAAAAGAATGAACTAAA
Organism: Pteropus alecto; assembly: GCF_000325575.1. Classification (NCBI taxonomy): domain Eukaryota; kingdom Metazoa; phylum Chordata; class Mammalia; order Chiroptera; family Pteropodidae; genus Pteropus; species Pteropus alecto. Next base: position 3,413,664 of record NW_006433949.1, on the reverse strand, counting down.
GTATTCATCTAAGACTACTCGGCTAGTGCTATGGGTTGAATTGAAGTCCTAATGCTCAATGTGATAGAATTTGGAGAAGGAGCCTTTTGGTGAAAATTAGGTTATGCGGGTGGAGCCCTCATGAATGGGATTAATGCCCTTATAAGAATTGATATGAGAGAGCTAGCTGACCGGCGTTCTCACAAGGAGACCGCCGTCTGCAAGCCAGAAAGAGAGTTCTCACTAGGAGCCGAATAGGCCAGCACCTTGACCTTGGACTTTGCAGCCTCCAGAACTATGAGAAATAAATGTCTGTTGTTTAAGCCACCGGCCTGTGGCATTTTGTTAGAGCAGCCTGAGCAGACAAATACAGCTGGCCAGTAGCCGACCTGTGATTTGAATGTAGGTCTTTTATTCTTATCTTTTGCCTGAGTTTAAGTCCCAGCTCTGCCACTTTCTAGCTGTGAACCGCTAGCAAAGTCCTTCCTCTCCCTGTGCCCAGTCCCCTGCGGTCATTCTTGATTCTTCTTTCTCTCATAAGCATCATCTGACCTGTCTATAAAGCTTGTTGGACATAGTTCCTTAACTGACCTCTGCTTCTGTCCTTGTCCCCTCTATGGTTTATCCCTCACACAGCAGCTAGAATGAGCCTTTCAAGATACAAGGCAACTCGATTCATCTGGTTGGCTTCGAACCTACCAATGTCTTCTATCTCGTGAGGCGTGATATCTGAAACCCTTGCCACGTCCTCCAGATCCTACAGATCTGCTGGGGCTTATTTCTCAACAAAAGCCAAGCACAGTCCTACTCCAGGGCCTCTGCATTTCTTCTTCCCTCTCCCTGGAGCACCCGTCCTCCTGATACCTGTCCGCTGGCTCCCTCACTTCCCTTAGGTCTCGGCACAAATGTCACCGTGTCAAGAAGGAACACTGACCAGCGGACGTCGAATAGCACCTATGGACTCCCCTCTTCTCCCTAACACTCCCCGCCCTGTGTCCCGGCCTCACTTGCTTCACTGCACTCACCCCCGAACATCGTCTATATTTCTCTGTATAAGCTCCTGAAACGCAGGGGCTCTGTATCTTTTGGCCGTTCATGGTTTCTGTCTGCAGAACCTAGAACAGTGCTGGGCACCAAACAGGGTGCGCAATACACATCTGCGGAAGGAATAAGTGGGCCTCGGTGTCCTCGTCTATAAACTGGAGATAATAACATGTCCCTCAAAGGGTCGTGACGGTAATAACAGCAAATGTAGACACTGAGGACTTATAATTTGCCAGGTGCTGTTTTAAGCACTTTTATTATTTCATTTCGTCCTCACAACCAGTGAGATAGACGCTATCGTTAAGCTCATTTTGCAGAAGAGCGAACCGAGGCACAGAGAAGTTAAGTCACTTGCTTAAGGTCACATGGCTCATAGGTGGCAGAGACAGAATTTGAATACAGGCGGGCTGGCTCCGAAGGCCACTTTATAAATCTCTTGTTGGAAAAACAAGCAACACATGTAAAGAGCTTAAAACAAGGTGTGACATACCATAACATTATATATTGGCCATTACTATTATTACTACTACTTGTGGCCAGCTAAAAGCAGCTCGTTTTGGACTAAGAGGCCAAATTGAGATAAAGCAGTCACCCTGGTTGAGGACTGTCCCATAGGCCATGTCTCCTGGGTGACTCTGATGTGTAGATGGCAGGCAATATTTGCCAGTGCTTCTTAAGGCTAGCTTGGAGCGTTAGCACTCCAAGACCCCGTACCAAAAAAGCCAGTCACACTGCCATGAGGAGAGCAATACCTGTGCCTCTTCACAGAATGTTCTTCATAGAACACAAAGCTGATCACTGCAGACCCCAGCTTATAACCCTTCATGGCTCCCCACTGCTCTTTACATGGACTTTCCATGCCCTCTTGACCTGGCCCCATCTATAATGGAGCCACATGGCACCAGGGAACCTTCTTCCACGTGCAACACTCCTGCCGACCTCTGCACGAGCTGGTCTTCTACTTGCCCTATCTCAGCTTGTCACTCCATCACCGAGCTTCCATGGCTACCTCCCAAAACCGCTTGGGGAAAACCTGTGACCTTGATGGTGTCCACTATGCAGGATTACTGGGAGCACCCAACTAAGTCAGTATGTCTCGAAGTGTGGTCCGGGACCCTGGTGGACCCCAAACTCCTTTCAGGGGGTCTGTGAAGTCAAAATTATTTCCATAATAATTCTAAGACATCATTTGACATTTTTACTAACAACTAGTGTACACTGGAGTTTTTCCTGAGACAACATGACATGTGATGCTGCATCAAATGTGAAAATGCAGGTATTTTCTATGAAGTCAAACATTAACGAAATCTATAAAAATGTAAAAAAAAAAAAATCCTTTCTCAGTAATTAAAATACACTATGTCTCATTAAAATGTTATTTATGTTAACATGTAACGGGGCATTTTAAATCAATTAGTAACACTTATAAAAAGTTCTCTTTTAACTTCTATTATGAATAACTATAACCTATGTAAACAGAAGCTCTTTGGGCTCTTCAATACTTTTTAGAAGTGTAAAATGGTCCTGAGTCTAAAACATTTGAGAACGCCTGAGAAACACCTGGCACAGAGTAAGTGCTCAATACCTTTGATGATGATAAATGATGGTGGTGGTGGCCTGTTCTTCTGGCTAGGCTGAGAGCTTCATGAGCGCAAAGGACCAAAGAACCATATCTTGTTCAAAAATCCTGTTTACATCCATTCTCCCCTTCCTTCTTAGTACTAGAGTCCTCCATTTTTTAGCTAGATTTTTCAAGCACAGCTGTCTTGAAAACAAGACCATATCTCCCAGCTTCTCTTGTATCTGGGTAGCATTTTAGTCACTAAGATATAGTATGAGCATCATGAGGCAACTTCAGAGAATCTTTCACCTCATTCTTCTTCCTCTCTCTGATCTTGCTGTCTAGGACTTGGATATGATGGCTGGTGCTCTAGCTACCACCTTAGACCATGAGGAGGAGTCCCATACCCTAGGACTGGTGAAGCAGTGAATCAGAAGGTGTCTTCGGGCTTTATGTGGAAAGAAATAAACTTTTAGAAATTAGACCACTATTATTTTTCGTTATTTGCTGTTATTAGCTTATTCTAATTCTTACTAATACAAAGGGTGACACTCAGTAGGTGTTTGTTGACTGAATGAACGAGGGGATTGAATGACCTTATGACTTAAATGGCTAGGTTTTTTCTACAGGTGTGGCTCATAGAGAACCCTCATGCCAAAGGTGCTAAGAACCAAGGACTTGCACATAAAGAAGTGTTTATAAAATGACGAGGCTACAAGATAGGAAGGGGTTTCGTCCAGTGACTGCTGGGTTGGGCGCAAGAGTACCATGGGAAAGAAATGCAGTGCAGAAGGAAGCAGGAAGGACTGTGGCACTGGGTGTGGGTCCCAGCTCTGCCCCTTCTAAGCTGCTCAGGCCCTGCAGTCTGAGCAAGTACAACAGTGAAGAGCATGAACTTTGGAGTCACATGACTTGGGTTTCAGTTCTGACTCTGCCTCTTACTGGGGCAAGTTACCTCATCCTTCTATGCCTGTTTCCTTCTTGGTAAAATGGGGCTAACGCTAGCACCTACCTCCTGGGGTTCCTGGGAGGACAAATGAGCTAATGCATGTAAAGCACTGAGTTCAGTGCCTGGCACGTGGAAAGTACTGCTGCCCCTGCTAGCAGTCTGGCAAGTATAAAACATCTTACAGACAAAATGAATTAAGCCTGATTAAACAGGATGGCAGTAGACCAGGAAGGCAGAATGGAAAAGAACTGATTTTTATATGTAACCATTTGTAATGTGAAACAGTGTTAAAAGTGTGGCCTTTGAAGTCAGATAGCTAGGTGTGCATCCTTCCTAGCTGTGTGGACTCCGGCAAGCTGCTGGCCTTTTCTGGGCCTCAGCGGTCTGTTCTGATGATGGTGACATTCGAGGCCTCTGAGCACAGTTACAAGAACGACTGGCATAACAGTTTGTATTATAGCATCTATTTAGGTTTTAAGCGACAGAAAGCTAACTTGAAGTATGTTACACAGAAAAACGAGATGTAGTGGGTCACAAAACTGGGAAGGCAGGGGTGGCTCTGGCTTCAAGTACAGCTGGATCCAGGAGCTCAAACAATGGAGTCACAGATCTGTATTTCTGTAGTTCTGTCAATCTTCCCTCCTCTTCTCCACCTCTCAGCTCAGGTTCTCTCTGCAGCTCTTCCTGTCTAAGCTGACAAAGGCAGACTCTCTCCAGGTGGCAGTCATGATGAGGAGGAGAAAGATGACTTAGCTCTTACTATGTGCTAGGTACCACTCTGCACAACACTCTGAGATAGGTGCTATGAATCCAACCGTTTTGCAGATGAGAAAACTGAGGCAGAGAGGACAGGTAACATGCCCCAGGTAACACTGCTACAAAGTGCTGGATCCACCTACAACTGGTAGGAAAGACGACCCCTGCCAACACTCTTATGGCTTGAACTCCAACATAAAGAGAGACTCTGTTTCTCCCTTGGCTCTTTTACCAAACCGAATGGCAAAGTCTCAGATGGCCCTACTGGAGTCAAGCCTCCGCCCTTGCAGCCAAGCTCAAAGGCCAAATGGAGCTATGGGGTCCTATGATTGGTCAGACCTGGTCACATGGCCATAGGAGTGAAGGGGGTGAGGCGCCTTGACTGGACAGCTTCATCAGAACCAAAGGGAGAGGGTGGGACAGTTTCCCCAATAGAAAAGTGGTGTCAAGAGAACGAGGCCAGAAAGTTTCCTGAACCAAAGCACAGGGTCAAATGGTGTCATCGCTGCAAAGTCCTCCTTTAAAGCGGACTGGGGGCAGGGGTGGGGGGTAGGGGGGAAATAAGCAAGAACTGCATCCAGCCTCAGGGACCAGAGAGGCTCCTAGAAGTGTAAAGGGCTCCTCAGCCTCCTGGGTGGTTTTCCCTCATTTGCTTTTGTTGCCCTAGGCTGCTCATTAGTGCCCACCCACATGGGACAGGGCCACACGTCCTGCTCCTAAATGGGCCGACTGGGCAGGCGCAAGGGGCTGAAAACAAAGACTTATTTTTCTGGGAAGGTGGCCTGTGGGTCTGTTATGATTGTAGGCTGCATGGGGGACCGCAGCTGACTGAGCCCTTCAGAACAAAACAGTTGGAACAGCGACCTCAGAAGGACTGTGTCCATCAGCTGAGGGGCAGGCAGGCCCCGCCTTGGTCTTCCCCATCTTGAGGAAGCTAGTGAGGTGGAGGGAGCGTGAAAGCTGGCTTCAGAACAGTGTGTCCAGGAGTGGTCGGAGGAAGCAGTGTAGAGGGGACTGGGAATAGAAAGAAGGCTGGAGGAATGCAGGGAGGGAGG
>NW_006433949.1:3384711-3408303 GCF_000325575.1 Pteropus alecto | reverse complement strand
AAAATGAGAATGTAGGCAGAAGAAGAGAGGAGAGAAATGGCAGAGGAAAAGAACATCTAGGAATGAGTAACCAGGCCAGCAGGGGACAAAGAGGAAAAGTCATCCCTTTATTATTAAGCACTCACTATGGGCCAGGAATTGCACATCAGATGTTCCCCTGGTTGAGAGGTTGTGATCATGCCCATTCCTCAGATGAGAAAGCTCAAAAGACATGGGAGGGAGGCATAGCATGTGGGAGACTAAGCTAGGGAGGGAATTACAAGACTGAAGAGAATAGAAACTAGCAGAAAAAGGGAACTAGGGCTGGCTCACGGTTTGGTGACGAGTTTCTCTGGAACACAGTAGTTGCGTGCTGCCCCCAAACTCTGACAGCCCTAGGAGATGGACACTCTTATGAGCTTAGTTAACAGGCGAGAAAAGAGGGGCTCAAACGATGAGGCAGGTGGTCCAAATCGCTACACAGGGGTAGAGATGGGATTTAAATCCAGTATGACTTCCCACCTCCTGCTTTGAGCCAACAAGAGAAATAGAGAAAGGAAGACTCTAGGAGACAAAGTGAGATGAAAGGAGAGGGAAAGAAAAGATACAAGGTGTGTGTAGGGAGAGAGCGCTGAAAAGGGATGAGAAAATTCAGAATAATGGCTACGCTTGGCAGGGGTACTGACCAGCAAGGGGAATGAAGGAGCCTTCCAGGTAGTAGAAATGTTCCATACTCGAGCTGCCCAATAGAGTAGCCACTGGTCACGTGGCTACTGAGCACTTGAAATGGGGCTAAATCCAAACTGAGATGTACTGAAAGTATAAAATACACAGGGAATTTCAGTCTTAGAAAAACAACCAAAAGGTAAAATACTTCATTAAAATTTTTATACTGAGTTGACATGATAATACTTTGGACAGACTGGGATAAATTTTTACTTGTTTAATGTGGCTACTAGAACATTTTAATTTGCCTGTGTGGCTTACATTATATTTCTATTAGAGAGCGCCGGTGATATCTAGAAACATATGGACATACATATGTAAAAACGCATCGAGCTTTGTATGCTTATAATTAGAGCATGTATAGTGAGTAATTTATACCTCAAAATAACAACAAGAAACCAAGGAAAAAAGGAAAGAGAAGAGAGATCCAGGAAGGATAGAGGCTGAGTACAGCAAGTGCGGACGGTGCTGGCGGGGGCGGGGCCAGAGGCAGCCGCGTTGCCTGGCAACAGGCGCTGCCGGTGACGTCACCGGCCGGCGGCGGCCATTAATCTCCCTTCGGGCTGCCTGCCTCCCTCCTCCTCCCCCCTCCCCGGGGCTGGATGAGATCACCGTGGCGGGCCGCCGGCTGTCCCCGCGCTCCCAACAAATCGACTCCTCGGCGAGCGCCGGCATCTCATGATCTCATGGCCCCGCGGGACGGCGCCGGCCGATGAGGTCACAGCTCCGCGCCCCCGGCCGCCCGGGTCCGTGCACCGCCAGCTCCGGGCTGGGGCCTCGGGGAGACCCCTGCGCCGATACCGAGCCCAGAGTCCGCAGCTCTTCGGCCTCCGCGGACAAAGGAGGTCGCTGTTGGTGCAAAGCGAAGCCGCCTTTTACGTTCTGCTTCTTATTCTATTATTTCCCCGCTATGGCCCTGTGTCCAGTAGAGAGTGACCGCGCCAGCTCCCCTCGACTTGAGGTCAGGAACTGTGCCAGGTGACTTGCCCGCATGATTTCACAGGCGCACAGTGAAGGGAATTCTATTCTTAGCTGTCTTCCAGACTGGGGGACAAAGTTCAGGGATGAGAGACCTGGCGCCAGGTTACCTAGTTAGAAAAGGGTGGAGCAAGGCCTTGAACCGAGATGATGTGAATTAGCCCTCTGACTCGCCTCTTCGTCCGCCTGGATGTGCCCAACCCGTCGGTACCTTCCTCCCAGTTCCTCCCTGCTCTGATGGGTTCAGTGTCAGAGATGCGGGCTTGCTGAGTACCCGTCCACTATTTGCTGGGCACTTCACATATTAAAAGTTACTGTTTTATATGACAAACCCACCCGAGAGGTATTATAAGGACTAGTTTGCAGATGAGAACAGGAGGCTTAGAGGTGAAATGACTGGCAGAGCTGGGATATGATTCTACCGCAGAGCCTTCCTATTACTCTACACTACCTTCTCCAGAAAAAGATTTAGGATTCCTGTTGACAGTGGACAATATACCCTGTCTCTGCTCTCCCTCCCCCAGGGCCAGCCATCAAATGCAGTCAAAGAGGGGCCGGCAGGACCCTCTTAGAGAGCTTCCAACTCACTTGCCAGCAGCAGGTTCTCCATCACTTACTAACCTCATTAACACAGCTCCTGTGCAGATCCTGCAACGTACACTGCCAGGACGGATAGGGAGTAAGGGAACTGACATTTCCTGAGCGGCTGTGATGAGCCAGGCAGAGTCAAGGCCTATTACCAAGGGCAAAGGTGTGAGGGGGTAATTTCCAACTCCATCTTGTGGATGAGAAACCTGAATTTATTTTAACCAAAGTCAGATGGCAAGGAAGAACAAGTGTCAGCTCAAATATCATTTCCACATAGAAAGCCCTTCCCATTTCCCTAAATGAGTCCTCCATGAATTATTTTATGCCTAGTGCTTATCACAATTTGAAGTTTTATGTTTGTATGTTTGTTTGTTTAATAGCGACCTCCCCAACTAAATGAAAGCAGGGACCCTGACTGCTTCATTCACTACTGCATCCCCACACCTACGCAGTACCTGTCATACAGTAGACACTAAATATTTTTGGAGTGAATGCCAAGAATTGGGGCTCAGGCTGATGAGAAGGGCTGATATTCAAACCCAGGTTTGTCGCATAATGCTTGTGCGTATTCCATACTTTTAGGACGCCCAAGACTCTTGGTACGTACACCTTAGAGTAGCATCTCTCTGGTGCTCACTCAGAGCCTATTAATTCTAAGTTTACTATAGTACTGATAAGCTTGATGTTCTGGTGTCCCAAACAGCAGTGCCCTTGCTTGGAGAGGAGAGGGCAGGAGGAAAAGGGAGGAGGATATACATTGTTTATGCCTGCTCTGGTCTTTAATGATAGCTCAGCAAGAAAGCGGGAATAAAAACTACAAAAAAAGCAGACTCAGGGAAAATAAAGGAATGGTAACCACGAAAACCCCATGGTTTCCTATGGGTGAAGAGAGGGAGGGAGATGGATGGAACCCAGGAGGCGTGTACAGGGAGCTTCTAAGGTACCATTAATTTTCTGCTTTTTAAGTTGGGTATATGAGTCTTTGTTATTACTTTTTAATAACTTACATGTGTTATCAAAAAAAAATAAAAAGGCATAAGTTGAAAATTTGCTTGTCCACTTTTAAAATTCACCATAACAACTCCATGAGGCAGGAGGCAAATTAGGACCCTCAACTTGTAGAGGCTCAGAAAAGTTGACCATTTTGCCTAACATCATGGAACTAATAAGTGACAGTGGTGGGATTTGAATCCAGGTCTGTCTGATGTCAGCACGGATGATCTTACCCACCATCACATCCTGCCTCCTCATAACAGGATACCATCTTCTCCCTCGCATCCCCAATTCCCTATAAAGGCCCTCTATCTGCTCTTCTGGCTTCCATTCCTGGGATGAGGAGGAGGCCAGAGAGCATGCCGATGGCTGGGATCGGCCCTGGTGCGGGGGCCTGGGGGCTACCTGACAGAGCCCTTGGGGCCAGGCTGAGGCCCACAGGAGTCGCCAGGCTGTGAGACAAACCGGCCCCACAACCGCAGCAGCCGAGCACCCAGTTTTATTGGCTACGGTCACCTTATTTAAGAGCCATGGCTGATGAACAAGCAGGGCCCAGGCCACATCCCAGCAACTTGCGTATCAGGAGCTTTCTTACAAACAGGGCCCTGCTCCCCACCACCCAGGAGAGGCCCAATTATGAGGTGTTGATGATTAAGCCTGAAGGGGGCTGGCACCCTGTTAGCTGCAGAAAGACGACCTCTTCCCTCTGTTCCGGTCCCAGATGGATGGATGTGTTTATCTGTCCCCATGTCGGCTGCAATAGTAGGCACAAACACTCTGGGCCGCAACTACCCAAGCCTGGCTGCCTCCTAAGGCACTAGAGCTTAGGTGCAAGGGAGAGAGGTAGAGATGGGCAGAAGGTGCCTCTTTTCCTGGCAGTCTGTATAGTCCATGGCTTGGAACTAGACAGACATGCAGATCTGTCCACTTTGCCTGTCCGTTTGCTGACACGGTGACTTTGCCCATCACATCTCTTCTCTGGGCCTCAGTTTCCTCATCTGCAAAGTGGGGGATGTGGCAGGCTAAAGAATGATCTCCCAAAGATGTCTACAACCTAATCCCTGGAACCTGTGGCTACGTCACCTTACATGACCCAAGGGACTTTGTAGATGTGATTAAATTCAGGATCTTGAGTTAGGGAGATCCTTCTGGATTATCTGAGTGGGCCCGTGATAACCACAAAGGTCCTTGTTAGAAAGACGCAGGGGGGTCAGAGAGAAGAGAGATGTGCTTTGAAAATGGACAAAGGGGCCACAAGCCAAGGAAGGCAGGCAGCCTCTAGAAGCTGGAAAAGGCAAGGGGACAGATTCTCCCCTAGAGCGTCCAGGAGGAACCACCCTGCTGACACTTGGACTTGAGCTTCGAAAGACTGATTTTGGACTTTTAACCTTCAGAATTGTTAGACAGTAAATTTGCTGTTTTAAGTTTGTGTTAATTTGTCACAGTAGCAATAGGAAATGAATACAGAGAAGAAACAGTTGCCACCGTCACGAGGACAGTGTCAGGATCAAATGGTCAGAGAATCTTCGTTGAAGGCCTCCCCTTGAAGGGCTGGCTGGCTTTATGACACAGGACGGGAGAAGGCCAGAAAGCATGCCTGGGGTTGAGAGTGGCCTCTGGTGCTGTGGTCCCCTGCCGCCTCTCTGATTATCCCTCCTGCCACCAGGACCGGCTACATAATTTGTAATACTCAGTGAAAAATGAAAATGCGGGCCTCTTGTTTAAAAATAATGAATATCAAGATGGCAGCAGCAGAGCATTAAGCTGTGGGGCCCTTCTGCAGAGCCTGCCCACCCATGAAGCTGGCCCTGACCCCATTCTGCTCTCGCCATACTGACTTGCTGCTCCTTGAGCTCCCCAAGCATGCTTCCACCCCAGGCCCTTTGCACATGCCGTTTTCCTTGCCTGGAATATTCTTCCTCAGGTATCTGCATGGTGCACTCCCTTTCTGATCGCCCTAGTTAAAAGAGCAACCACACCATGGCATTCATTTCTTCTTCTCCACCTGACATATTGCTTATTTATTTCAGCATCTTATTTATGTAAGTCTCCCGAAAGTAGATACTATGTTTTATTCACTGCTGTATCCCTAGGACCTAACACAGGGCCTGCCACCGAGTAGGTGGTCAAAAAAAATTCTGGCTGAATGAATGAATGGATGGATGGATGGATGGATGGATGTAAAGTGACTAGGACAGTGCTTGGCATGTAGTTTGTGTGTGTGCCGTAATTGGCTTTTGAATGTTCCAATGACAATATTATTGTCTTTATTCCTGGGGAATGACAGAGGGGTGGTATGTTGTCACACCTTCAAGGGCCCCCTTTCCTCTGCTTACTTTTGTTTTGTTCACTAAGTAAGAAATCGTGGCTACAACTTACTGAGCTGCAGCGACTGGAAGGCTTCATTCACAGGCATGACGCTGTTTAACCATCACGTCGGTGTGATTACTATCCCCACGGTATAGATGACGAACGTGAAGCTGAGAGAAGTCTACTGAGTCACCAGAGGCCCCATGGCTATTAAGCAGAGCAGCTGAGATGGAGCCTGCTTCTTTGACTCCGAGTCTAGTAAGACTCTCCACACTGACTGCACATGGCCTGCTTCAGAGACCATAAGCCTGTGCAACACTCAACTAATTACTTAGTTCAACCCGTGTATTCTGAGTGTCTACTATGTACTATGCACGGTGCTAGGGATAAAATGAAACATATGAGAGACCTGGTTTCTGTCTCATCAAGCACAAAGCCTAGGGGGAGAGACAATCCAGCAATCGCAATCTCCCATGATGCTCACAAAACAGGAGCAACCCAGGGACCACAGAAGTACACAGGTGAGTCGACCAAACCCCCCTGGGGCTAGGGTCAGGTCCAGGCTTCCCAGAGAAAGTGAGGTAGAAACGGAGACCTGAGAGCAATCAGGGGTCAGCCAGGCTGAGGGTCAGGGAGACAGTGTTTCCAGCAGAGGGAACCATCCCTCCCTGCTAAGGCCTGGATGTGACAGAAAAAGAGCAGCATTGGGGATGAGGGGAGAGGGACCAAAAAAAGTTCAAAACGTCTGGCGAATGACGGATGGGATGTCAGGCTGGAGAGAGAGGTGAGGTGAGGTGAGGTGATGCCCAGGTGAGCATTCGAAGACTCCACTGCCTCTGAGCAGCTTTAAGATCGTGACAGTGTACTGAAACCCTTAAACCAGGAGCAGCCCGAAACACAGAAGCCTGGCTGCAGGCAAGCCGCTAGTGCAGGGCCAAGTCTCTCGCAGTAACACCAAGCCCCAGACTCCTGCAGCGGCCTGGCTAAGCCCAGGTGGGAACAGACAGCACAGCCCTCCTCTGTCCTCTGCCGCTGCATCTCTGCTGCCATCGCTTGCCACGTTATTGATGTAAGGCTGCGATGTGCCAGGGACTGTGAATGAGGACACAGCGGAGAATAAGTCGGAGTTCCAGAGGTCCGCTCCCTCTCTCCCGTCCTTGTTCTTCTGCATCTGTCTCCCCACCTCTCTGTCAAACCCCTGAAGGCAGGAAAGGTCTTACCCTCATAGCGAAGCTTTAGCAGGCACTGAAAACCCTGCGCTAAGCCTTCCAAATCCATGACCTCACTCGCTCCACACTCCTTGAAGCAGGTAACATTACCTGTCAGTCTCATACGCACATGTGGCAATAGAAGCTTGAAGCCGTGAGCTCACTTAACTGAAGATATACAGCCAATGGCCGAACCAGATTCTAACCCAGACTGCTCCAAGACCCAGCCTAGGGCTGGGCACATGCAGGTAATTAGGAAGTGAAACATTTCTTTCCTTAAAGGTCTGACCCTGGCACTTGTGGGCCCCTATAAGAAGAACCAGAGGTCTGCCAAGCCTTAGTGGGCTCTCACCACTGGGCAGCGAGGCCTGGTTTTTACCTCCAACCCCCAACGACAACCTCCAATAGAGTCCTGACCCGTGAGGGTCATGAGCGAGGATGCACAAAAAGAAAAACATACACAGTAGTTCCCCCTTATCCGCAGGGTGTATGTTCCAAGACGCCCCGTGGATGCCTGAAACTGCAATAGTAGCAAATCTTATATACACTATATTCTGTCCTATACATACATACCTATGATAAAGCTTAATTTATAAATTAGGCACGATAAGAGATTAATGACAATAATAAAATAGAACAATTATAATAACATACTGTAATAAAAGCTGTGTGAATGTGGTCTCTCTCTCTCTGACACTGATCTGAGAACCCAGACAGCTACTAGGCGACTAACGGGCGGGCAGCACGTACAGTATGGAGACTCTGGACGAAGGGGTGATTCACATCCTGGGCCCGATGGAGCAGGACGGTGCAAGATTTCATTATGCTACTCAGAACGGTGCACAATTTAAAACTGACAAATTGTTTATTTCCGGAATTTTCCGTTTATTATTTTCGGACGATTGACTGCGAGTAACTGACACCGTGGAAAGTGAAACCGCGGATACGGGGGACCACTGCACACACACACTGGGCGCCTACTACACGTCAGGAACTGCTGAGAGCGACTCCACCTGCATTCTCGATTTCTTTTCTAACTCACTTCAAAGCTCCCCCAAAACCCTGAGAGGCAGACAGCATCACCTCTTTTACACAGGAGGACACTGAGGCAAAGAGGTGACTAGTCAGAGGCGATGCAGATGGAAATGGCGAGAACCGAGGTTCAAACTGGGATCCGGCTGCCTCCAGAGGCCGAGCTCTTTCCAATCAACTCTGGAACTTTTCGGACAAGCTGAGAAATGTAAGCAGGCGTTCCCGTGGGCCAAAGCTCAGTTCCGAGCTCCTTCCTTCCCCCGGGGATGGAGGAACATCTGGGGGACACGCGAGACAGAACAGCCCCACCCGCAGCAGGGAAAGCCAACGAAAGGAGACCTGTGGGAGCCGCTGCCCCAGCACAACTCCAGGCCCCCGCCCGGAGGGAGAAGGCGAAGTGGACGCCTCCGAGGCCACCTCGGGGAGCCCGGCTGCCTCCCTAACCATTTAGCTGGAGAAGAGCAAGATAATCACCACTTAGCTGGCTAATTACTCCCTGCAGCACCCCAGAGTAGGGGCCACCACCGTGATCCCACAATGTGGCCGGGAAAGGTAGGGCAGGGTGGGCCTGAGAGCCTGGCGGGGACTGGGGTCTCCCCGCCTTGCCCCGTATGCAGATTCACACCAACCACCTACATGCACTCATCTGGCCATTTGAGAGTCATCGCACACCTACTACGCATCACTGTGCCTAAGCATGAGCACAGCAGGTGTCATCCTTGGAGAAGTTCGAGTTATCTAGAAAAATGCACACGCCAAACCGTTTCCCACTTCTGTGCTGTGGCTCCGGCTGTCCCCTCTTCCTGGTATGCCCTTTCGGCTGTTTTGCCTGGCTAACTCTCATCCATCCTTTAAAACTCAGTTCTGAGGTCACCCTACCTAGGAAGACTGTGCTGGGGGCTGGGTTAATGCTCCTTCTCTGTTTTCCAAGGTGCCCTAGGCTTATTGTTTCTCCGTCTGCCATTGGGCTCTGAGCTTTGAGCTTGACAGTCCTGGGTCTGGTAGCCCCCACACCTAGCAGGATGCCTGGCTCTCTGTTGATGTCCAATAAATATTCGTAGAATGAATATATGAGCGAATAAATCATGTGACCTGGAACCAGTAACTGTGGGGCCTTGGTTTCTTCATCTGTAGCCTAAGAAGGTCTAACAGTCTGTGAACAAGCGGGCAGAGGTGCAGCGCAGCCTCTGAGGGATTGGCGGGGGCCTCTGGAATGTCCAATCTGGGCATAATTCATCGTAGTCCAGCTTCTGCCAAAGCCAGGTCAAAGGCTTGTGGATGCCCCAGCCTCTGCCAAAGGCGCTGGTACACAGATTCAAGTTCTCTTCACCTGTGAGGAACCGAAACTGACTCTGGGCTCCTAAGCCAATAAGGACTCCGGAAGGATGCTGGCTTATCTCAGACTCGAAGGAGCGCTGGACGGCAGGCCGCCACCCGGCTAAGGCGGAAGGCCCTCTCCAACTTTCACAAGCACATGGATCTGGTTAAAATGCAGACTGACCCGTGATGTGCTCCCAGGTACTGAATGAATGAATGCTCTCAACCTCCCTGCTTCCTGGGAGAGGGCTCTGGATGGACGCTGGTTTGGCCAGGTGCCTGCCTGCCCGGGACTCTCAGTGATGGGTAATGGAGTAGGAACACCGAGAACAGCCACGGCCCTGGCTCCTGTTCTTGCTTATTCCTGCATATCTAGTTATTCCCAGAGAAGGGCGGGCCTTGAGATGGGGTGGCTGCCCTAAGAGGCCTTGACTACAGCTGAGCAGAGCCCTGGCCAGCTCTCTCCACAGTGACCATCTGAGATGGTGAAAGGTATCATCTTTCAACCTGAAAAGTGATTTGCAAAGGCCCAGTGCTGGGGGTGGGGCGGGGAGTAGGGGTGGCAGGAGTTTAAATAGCAGCTGTGTTCCTAATTTCCCCAAGAGGAGGCCTGGCCGCCCCTCCTCCGTGCTGAGTGTTTGCCATTAAAAACAAACAGTATCATTTGGTTCAATATAAAATGAATTAAAGGAAATTAAACTGAGGGGGCCATGTGGCAAGCCTCGTCTTCCATTGTCTGAAGCCGTTTTTCATCTTCCCCAGTGGGGAGCAACAGCTTGGGGGGTGTGGAGCCATGCAGGATAAATAAACAAATAACCCAAAGGCTCCTCCGACAACTGGGAGGAGGCTGGAGGCTGAGGTTCGGAAAGTCCCAGGTGCCGGCTCTGGCTCTGTCCCTTCTGTGTCCCTTGGTGGCAGAATGCAGCCTTTGAGAGTCTCCCGGGGAATGGAGTGAAGGGAAAAATCAAAAACAAAACAAGATCAACAACAAAAAATGATGTGCGGGCCTTGGAGACAGAGGCGGCGGGCAGGGGAGCGAAGGGAGGAGATTCTGGACCAGAGGGCCTGGGAGATGAGGGCGTGAGGCGCCTGGATTGCTGGGAGTGATTCTGATTCTGACTGGCCCTGGGCTGCATGGAGTGGTTGCTGCTGCCATGTGAGGTGGGGTAATGGAGTCAGGAGGGTGAGCGTGGGGGAAGATGTGCAGAGTGGGGGTTCTAGAACTAGACTGCCCGAGTTCAAATCCCAGTCCTGCCGCTTACCAGCTGTGTGCCCTAGGCGAGTCACTTACCCTCTCTGTGCCTATTTCCTGACCTGCAAACTGGGGATAATAGGGCTGTTGTGAGGATTAAATTAGTTCACATCTACGGAGCACTCAGAACTGTACTAGGCACATTAGCTTTTATTATAATCCTAGATTTTTTAAAAATTTTATCATTATGGGTCCCTCGGCATCTGGAAGACCCAGGCTGAAGTCACAGCTCTGCCACAGACTTGCTCTGTGACCCTGGGTAAGTGAACGCACCTGGCCGGGCCTTGAGTCTCTCTTTACAAACCAGGGATAATCATTCTGGGACAGAGACTGCTGTGCCTCCCAATGTCCATTCTCTCCTTCCTCCTCTAAAACAAGCATCTGACTTTTGCTCAGATCCACAGGCACCCGGCTATAAGATGCTCCTCAGCTACCCATGCAGCAACTGTGACTAAGTGGTGGCCAGTGAGATGAAAATGATGAGAGTAATTTCAGGGAAGTCACTTACAAAGGGAGAGGAACATTTATGATTACTGATGCAAAAATCCTTAGCAAAATAGTAGCACTCGGAATCCAGAAGCATATCAAATGGATACTACATCATGATCAAGTGGGGTTTGTTCCAAGAATGCAAGGCTCTGCATAATAAGAAATCTAATAATGTAGTTCTTCACATAAACAGATCTAAGGAGAAAAATCAAATGATTTTTGATCAAATTCAACAATGATTTTCTTTTAAAAAATTCCAATAAATTGGACTAGATAGAAACTTCCTTGACATAAAACATTGGCCTCAGTCTCCAAATCAGCCTCTTGTTTAATGGAGGATTGTGATGGTTTGTTTTTGTTTTGATTTAGGCTACAATATCGTTATGTAATCAAACACTAATGTAGGTGTTGCTTAGAAGGTATTTTGTAAATGTGATTACCATCTGTAATCAACTGACTTTAAGTAAAGGAGATTATCCCCAATCAGCTGTATGGCTACAGAGCTCTGCGATGCCAGAATGGTCCATTTTCTTTACAAAGAACTGAAGTTAAGGTTTAGGCTTCATTTTACACTGACATTGATTGGTAGGGGCTGTCTGAATTGCTGCACTGAGATGCATCTGGGTGAAGTAGGGCCATGACAGATTAGCGATGCCTGACACAGGCACAGGCTGATAAGCTGAAGCTCCTAGGCTTTCTGCCATTTCAGACTTCGGCACTTCTCTAGGGATTAGTAGGTACCTGACTACCAACTTCAAGCAGAGCAAAGAAAGAACAAATCCTAGGGATGAGTGTGAACATTAAGAGTCCTTGCAGCCTGCCTGTTGCCTTAGGGTAAAACTAAAAATTAGCCTGGCAATTTCAAAGAGTCAAGT
Organism: Pteropus alecto; assembly: GCF_000325575.1. Lineage (NCBI taxonomy): Eukaryota > Metazoa > Chordata > Mammalia > Chiroptera > Pteropodidae > Pteropus > Pteropus alecto. The sequence continues at coordinate 3,396,556 of NW_006433949.1, read as the reverse complement.
TCTTGAAACTGACATTTGGCCAAAGTCACTTGTGTTAGTTTCCGGCAGAGCCTCCTGGCCATATTTCACTCCTTGGGGTCTTCTATTTTCCAAAGTGTCTGTCTACTACAGAATACTGACTTCCCCCTTAAACACGGCTCTACTGCAAAGGCCAAACTAGAAGGAATTAGGAATGTAAATTCCAGAGAAAGGTTAGCAAACTTTTTCTTAAAGGGCCAGACGCTACATATTTTAGGTTTTGTGGGTCATACAGACTCTGTCATCACCACTCAACTCTGCCACCATAGCCTGAAAGTGGACCCAGACAATATGTAAATGACCTAAGGTGGCTATATTCCACTAAAACTTTATTAGGTCCACCGGTTGTAGTTTGCCAACCCCTGAACTAGATTCTGCGGCATACTGTGATCCTCAGTAAAATGATTCCGCGGTTAACAAGTTGGGGAAATGTCAAAGTGAAATGAGATTCCTGACTGCAGGACTTCTCAGAGCCTTTACTAAGCTAATGTGCAAATGGCGGATAACGTTTAAGGCATTTCTCAAAGTTATCTGACCACAGAACACCTTTTAATAAAATGCCCATTGACATCTCCCTAAGGTTCCAGAATCGTAGTTTAGTAAATGGTATTTTTGTTCTCTCTACTTTTGGTTCGATTCTGACTTTCCTGCTTGCTTTAAAATATAAATGGATAACTGGCAACGCTATCTTCTTTGGAATAACAATAATTAACTAGCCAGCACTTGACCGGTGTCATTTTAATTAATTCTCACAACAGGGTTATGAGGTAACCTGATATTCCCATCTTAAAGATGGGGACACTGAGGCTCGGTGAGGTTACTCCAGGTCCCAGAGGCAGAAGATGGGGGAGCTAGAATTTGAACCTATTTAATTTCAAAGTCTGCTCTTTCCATGACCCCACAGTGCTTCCAGAGAAAGACAATGTTTTGCTTACATGCTCTAGAATCTTCTTGGCGATGAAAGAGATGGAGGTGAGTGTTTTTAAAGCACACTAAACATTAGGTGATTCTAATGTTGCTAATGATTGGTATCTTTGCTGAGGGCTTTCTTTTCTGTTCCAGTGAAACCTGATGATGAAAAAAAAAGGCCAACACCTTCAGTAACAGCCACAGACAGAGCACCTGCTGGGCTCACACCCTGGCTTCACTGCTCACCCCCTGGATGACTTTCCTGGGTGACTCTGACACTTAAGTGTCCTCATCTGTAAAATGGAAATAACAACAGTATTTATCTCGTAGTACTGTTGATAGGACCAAATGAAAAGATGCAAATAAAGCACTTTGCACAATGGAGACATAAACAAACAAGAAGGCCTGAGAAGTATTAGCTGTTGTTCTTATAGTTATAGCTCAAGTCAAAAGAGCTGGGTTTGGATCTCAGCTTTGCCACCTATAAGCCTGGTGACCTTGATGGACTATTTAGTCTCCCTGAGCCTCAGTTTTATCTGTAAAGTGGGTTTAGGCAAACTTGGCTATTCCCTCGGAGTCGCTGTACGGCGTTTGTAAGAGGTGGGCTGCATCAGTGAATGAGACAGACATATGTCCACCCCTCAGAATGTATGGTCCAGTGGAGGAGACAAGAACCCAGACAATTATAGAGCAGAGAGGCAAGTGCTGGAAGAGAGGGGGCCATAGGGAAATAAATGAGGGAACTAACATTGCCTGAAGGGGTCTAGGGGGAAGTGACATCTAAGCTGAGTCCAGCAGAACCACAGAATCAATGGGTCAAAGGGCGCTCAACAATTCACACCTATCCAAAGTGTCCTGAGAGGAATCCCTTTAAAAAAAAATCTATAATAAATTTAAACAGTTTCCACAACACAAAAATCCAGCTGTTAAAAGCAGCAGCTTTTAAATATTGCATATTATGAGACGTGCGATCGCATCTTCACACCATCTGAGGTCGCATGTTGGGCCGACCTCCCAAATTTCCACTTTAATGCCCAGAACTGTGACCAGGATGAGATACGCCACCTGGATGATGTTACACTGCGAAAACGATTTTGCAGATGTAATTGGGGTTCCGCATCAGCTGATTCTGAGTTCATCAGAAGGGAAATTATCTGGGTTCGTGATCTAATCACGTGGGCCCTTCAAAAGCGAGAAGTCAGAGAGAGGTGAAGCAGCACAGACATTCCCCACATCCTTTTTGGCTTGAAGATGGAGGAGGCCACATGAAAAGACCAGAGAGGGGTCTCTGGGAGCTGAGAGTGAGCCCTGGAGGACAGCCGGCAAATCAATGGGGTCCTCAGTCCTACAACCCACAGAACTGAATTCTGCCAACAACCTGAATGGGCCTAGAAGTAGGTTCTCCTCCAAAATCTCCAGATAGGAGCCTGGCTAACACTTTGACCGACCTATGAGGACCTATACAGAAAACACGGTCAAGCTGGCCTGGCTTCTGACCTACAGAACTGTGAACTAATCAATGAGTGTTCTTTAAGCTGCTAAATTGGTGGTCATTTGTTAGGCAGCCATTGAAAACTAATGCAGGCAGGCACTATTATCATCTCATGTTATAAATGAGGAAAGGAAAGCAAGCAGAGGTGAAGTAACTTACAGGGTCACACAGGTGGTAAATGGCAAAGGGTTTTGCAAATAGGATTTGAACACAGGCCAGTCCGCCTTCTGACCATTACACTGGCTTTCTGTATATATTTGCCTGGGACAATCTCCAACAGAGATGGTTCTATCTAATCCTAAAGTAGGAGCTGTGTAGAATATTGCTGTTTGAATATATAAAGATGAGTGGGATGAATATAGACATGCATTTGCTTGTACGGTTGGCCTTTGAACAATGTGGGGGTTAGGGTCACCGACCCCCTGTGCAGTCGAAAATGCACGTATAACTTTCGACTCCCCCAAAACTTACCTACTAATAGCCTACTATTAACCAGAAGCCTAACCAATAAAATAAACAGTTGATTAATGCCTATTTTCTATGTTACATGTATTATATACTGTGTTGTTACAAAGTAATCTAGAGAAAAATGATTTTAAAAATCATAAGGAAAATACATTTACAGTACATATCGAAAAAATCCACCTATAAGTGGACCCATGCATTTCAAACTGTGTATGTACACGACAGCTATGAAAAGCTTCAGGGTAGATGTTATCATCCCCTAGGAGAGTAAATGGGTATCTGGGGGGTAGGAAACACAAGGAGACTTTCTACTATACACTGTTCTTGGTGTTCTGACTCTTGGACCCTGTGATTATATAACCTAGTTAAAAAATGAAGTATCCTCAATAAACGGGGGGAAGGTAAGAAGTTAGGAGGCATCTGAATGGATGCAAGAACTGTAGGTAAATTGGCTCACAAGTGTATTAGTTTCGTAGGGCTGGCGTCACGAAGCACCACAGACTGGGTGGCTTAAATCACAGAAAGTACTTTCCCACGGTTCAGGAGACCGGAAGCCCAAGAGCAAGGTTTCGGCAGGTTGGTTTCTTCTGAAACCTCCCTCCGTGGCTTGCAGATGGCCGTCCTTTCTCCGTGTCCTCGCGTGAACTTTCCTGTGTGTGTATCTGTGTCCAAATTTCCTCTTCCTCTAAGGATACCAGTCAATTAGATTAGGACCCACCCTAATGACTTCATTTTAACTTAATTACCTCTTTACAGAATCTTTCTCTAAATACAGACACATTCTGAGGTAATAGGGGTTAGGACTTCAACATACGAATTTTGACAGGACACAGTTCAGCCCGTAACAGCAGAGGATCTGACCCAAGGCCATAAAGCAAATACTGAACTCAGGGTTTCTCAGCCTCGGCACCACTGACATTTGGGGCTGGATCATTCTCGGTTTCGGGGGGCTGTCCTGTGTTGTGGGATGTGCACCAGCATCCCTGGTCTTGATCCACTAAATACCAGTATAGCAACCCCTCCCGGCTGTGACAACCAAAAAATATCTCCAGAAATTGCCAAATGTCCCCGTAGCTGGGATCACTAGTTTGACCCCTTCCCGATCCGCCGTGTGGAGGACAGTTGGGCAAATGCAGCTGACTCTTTGAGAAGTTCTAGACCTTTAGACACAGAATGGTGATGGTGTCCTGTGAGAATCAGCTCAGACCTGGGAAACCCAGACCTGCCCCCAGGGTAGACAGATATCTGCATGCTGGGGAGATGGGAATGCTTGGTCTCCAAGAGGGAAGAGGACACCATCAGTGGGAAATCACTCTGAGGGAAAAAATGCAAGGCCCAGAAAACGGAGGGATTTTAATGGCACAAAAAGCCTCCTGAATCCTCTCGGCTCTTGCGTCAGAGAAAACCACCTTTCTTACTTCCGTCCTCCCTCCCCTGACCCCATCCTGTACTTAGATACAGACAAACCGCTGGGGCTGAGAGCTCATGGAATCCTGCCCTATTGAAATCTCTTGTCCATGGCTTGGCTATGCACGCTGCACTAGAAGTTAGCTGTGATTTCAGACGTGGGAAGGGCTTCCTCTTTCCTATTTTTATGAAGAAGACAGAAAGCTGGTCAAATGCTGTATTCTTTGGAGAAAACAGTTCAGCGAAGCCTTTCCTTGCTTTGGATAGCTAGTCCCAGTAACTAACTACCCAGCAACTAGATACCTGGCCTTCTTACTCCTGGTAACTTCAAGAGGATAAAGATGACCCCTTTAGAGATAAGTAAGTGGAGGGCTCCAAAGAGTGAGGTCACTTTTCCAAGGTCACACAGATAGTGTCCAGGAGCCAGGAGCCAGGACCTGAAACCAGCTTTGCTGACTCAAGGTGGGTGTTCTTTCTACTCTGCAGTCCTGTCTCCATTTATTAGTGACCCGCCAGAAAGTTCTTAGACAAGTACCTGCTTTTACGTTTCTCCATCTGAGAAATGGGCAGAATGGCAGCTGCCTGCTACCCACACTATTGAAAAGTTGAACTGAGAATGTTCTAGAACAGTGCTGTCCAAGGGAATGTTCTATGATAAGGGAAATGTTTTATACCTGTGCTGTCTTACACGGTAGCCACCAGCCATTTGTGGCTATCGAGCATTTGAAATGTGGCTAGTGTAACCGAGGAACTGAATTTTAAATTTAATTTAAATTAAATTTTAATAGCCACATGTGGCTTGCGGCTGCCATATTGAACAGAGCAGCTCTACAATCCTGATCCCAAAAGATATCATTTTAATAAAGGGAAGGAACGAGGTAGACAAGTCAAAATTTTAAATTATTACTAACATTTACGGTAGGAGATGGAGTCCATCTGTATGTTTCTGTGATGAGAGATTTGTTTTCTTAACTTGGTTTGGGTTAGGTTAATATAAAAACAAGTTTCGTTCGCAGAGGATAAAGTGCGTAGATGAAGGTTAGGATGGTGTCTTATTCGTATTCATATTTTCAGGGTCCAGCATTGCCCCTGTAAGCAAACAGGTCCCGAATAACGTCAGTGGGATCAGTGAAAGAGGGACAAGAACTCTATATGGGCGTGGGGAGGGGGGCAGCAGCAGGCCTGGTTTTAAGCCCCTAATAGATAATTAACAGGACGTGCTTCATTCAGCCCATAGCATCTATTGTGCATTTTCTGGGACTCAAACAGACGTAATGGTCCACGCTCTAGCAGGGGGAGACAGAAAAGAAACACAAGACAATCTGATCGCTTCAGATACTGGTACACACTAGGAAGGAAACAAAATGTGATGACGATGCACGTTAGGAGCCACCACTTTCCACGGGGTAGTCAGGGAAGAGACAGGGGAAGTGACACTTGAGTGAGACTTGAATGATGAGAACGTAGGGAAAACTTCCCCAGAGAGAAGAGAAAGTGCAAAGGGTCTGAGAAGGCAGGCACTGGATGCACCGGGGCTCCGCGAGGCCACCGGTGGTTGGTCCAAAGTGAGCAAAGGAGAGAGTCATGGGTGATGAGGTCAGAGAAGTGGGCAGGAGCCAGATCGGGCAGCACGAGATGTATGGGTTATAAGTTATCTGGATTTATGACAAGTGGCTGCTCTAGACACCTAGCCAGCACGATGGTTTGGGACTGAGTTTGAAGATCAGTCAGTGGTCGCCATCGTTAGTTAATCCCACCCCCATCCTGGCTGGCCAATGGGCATGGCTCTCCTGGAAGGCCCAGGTGCAAGAGGATGCCCTCCCGGCAGAGCCTCGGTGTTGAAAGGCACTTGGGAACTGGTGGCTCACTCAGGGATGGTGGGGCCATCAGGCAAACCCAAATGCCAGAAGCCCTACCGGTATAATGACTGTAATATTAAAAACCAACCCACCCTCTCAGAGGATGGCGTGGAGGCACAAGAAAGAGCATCTGTGCTGTGAGCCATTAGGGGTCCCTGACAGATGTGCTCTGCTCCCCCTCACCCCCCAGCTACAAATGAAGACCCATCCTTTTCTTCTGCCCAGACAAGGATTGATGAGGATTTGGGAGAGCACTCAGACAGGCAAGGAAAGGCTGTGAACCTTTTCCAAGCCTGCAATTTATCTTGAGAAGACTATTCACATCACTTTTTACAGGCTGGATTATGCTCTGACCTGGCACATTAATCTCGCTGAATAAAATAATAATAATCAGAAAAAGGGAGCTGGACAGTTGCCAGGGAGACATTAATAACTGTCGCCCACACCTTGGTTGTGCATAGAAGGGGTGCAGGGTCCCATCCCTGCCCCATGGCCCTCGGCAGTGCCCATATGAAGAAGGAAGTGAGGTAGCTACGGCCTGAACTTGGGGAAATTTTATGTGGATGGTATATGGGGATTCTGTTCCTCGATCAACTCTGCAGAACGTACCAAATGAAATCCAGAGACCTTAGATGGGAGGAAGTATGATCGAGTGACTCAGAGCAGGGGTTCTGGAGTCGAGATGCCTGAGTGTGAATCCTGGCTCAGCCACTTCGAAGCTACGTAACCTTGGGCTACTTTCTAACTTTCCACTGCATTCGGGATAAAAAACAGCACCTGCCAGGAATGTAAAATGGCGTAGCTTCTGTGGAAAGCAGTTTGACAGTTCCTGAAAAAGTAAAATGCAGAACTGCCATACGAGCCAGCAATTCCACTCCCAAGTATTGACCCAGAAAAACTGGGTAACAGTGCAAACAGAGACTTGTCCAAGAACGTTCGAAGCAGCACTACTCACAACAGCCAAAAAGTGGAATCAACCGAAATGTCGATCGGAAGGTAAATGGATAAATAAATGGTGGTCTAGCCACATAATGGAATATTATTCAATCGCAAAAAGCAATGACACATACTGCAGCGTGGATGAACCCTGAAAACATTATGGTAAGGGAAGGGAGCCAGACACAAAGGATCACATAATGTATGACCCCATTTATACGAAATGTCCGGAATAGGTAAATCCAAAGACAGGAAGGAAGCAGGTTAGTGGTTACCAGGGATTGGGGGAGGGAGTGTCCGCTAACGGGGACAGGGTTTCCTTTCGGGGTGATGAAAATGTCTTGGAACTAGACACAGGTAATGGTGACACAACACTGTGAATTTTATGTGAATTTTACTTCAATAACCGCCCCCCCCCCCACACACAAACAACAGCACCTGACCTGTAAGACAGCTGTCAGAAGGAAATGAGTTAGAGCCGTCCAGGCCCATGCAAAGGGTTGACTCCGTCTGAGCTGCTACTACTGCTGTTAGTACCGTTATCACAAGGTTTGCAATCTTTGGCAAGTCGTTTAACTCAATTTCTGCTCTGTGAAAAGAGATGTGAACGGTACCCACCCTCCCAGGATCGTTACGATTAAACAAGGCAGTGTCTTCAAGGCTATAAACTCCATGAGTACACGAATTTTTTTGTCTACTTTGTTCGCTGATGTATCCCCGAGCATAGTACAGTGCCTGCCACCGAGCTGGCATTCAGCAAATATTTCTTGAACAAATGGCATTGCTTAACACACTGCCTGGCTCCCGGGAATCGCTGAGCAACGTTTATCCATATTTATTACCATTAATTTGGTTGCCAGATTTCTCTGAGCCTCCTTACAGTGTCCTTTCTAGCACAGAGAAGTGAGTATGACTTTGCCTTGTGGATTTCTGTGTCTTCGTGACAGAGGTGTTTGAACACCTACCAAATACAAGAGGTTCGAGCTGAGCTGAGAATGGAAAAAAAGCTCTCACTACAGAAGAGGTGGTGAGAGTTAGTGTAGCTGACTAGACTACTGATAAATCTATTCACCCGTCCGACTGTCCGTCCATTCATCCATCCACTTATCCACCCATCCATTCAAATATCCATCCATCTATCCATTCATCCATCCACCCCTCCATTCAAATATATATCCATCCAACCATCCATCCATCCATCCATCCATCCATCCATCCATCCATCCATCCACCATCCATCCATCCATCCATCCATCCATCCATCCATCCATCCATCCATCCATCCATCCACCCACCCATCCATCCATCCAAATATTCACCCACCCAATCACTTGCCTACCCATCTATCTATATATCCACCAACTTTCCTATCTGTCCATCCAATTTATCTACCTACCTATACATTTATTCACCCATCCACCCACTCACCCACCCAAATATATATACATGCATACAATGAACATTTCTGAGTGCATGTCATATACGGGTAATCTATCAACAAGCTAGCTGTATTCATTTCCTGCTGCCACAGAGGTTGCAATCAAGCAGAGAAGGCAGACAACTAAACAAGCACTCACAGTCAGGGTGTGAGTGCTGGAATAGGGAGAGTCTAGGGTGCTGTGGGTCCTCAGTAGGGGTGCTATCCCTAGCCTGAAGGGGCAGGGAAGGTTTCTAAGAGGCTGTGACCTGCAGAAGGAGCAAGAGTTAGTTAAGACACGAGTAAGGAAAAGGGTCTTTGAGGCAGAAGGATCAGCATCTGTACTGGGTGCGAGATAGGACAGCATATAGACCCCTCTGGAAGCTGTAAGGGTTAGCTACTCAGTGTCTAGTCCTTCAATGTTCTCATCTGGAAAATGGGATAAGAAGAGCATCTGCCATATGTCAGATCGGAACTAGTTAATGTATATGAAGAAATAAAAGCAGCAGGGTCTGGCTGGAGCACAGAGAACAGAGCAAGGGGGTGGTAGAAGAGAGGGAGCAGAATGAGTAAGGGTGCCAGGGAGGTAGGTGGGACCAGTGGTGAAGAGCTGCAAAGCCTCACCTGCCCCCTCTCCAGCCGATGACCAACACATCCCTCATTATGTCCACATACATTAGGTCTTTTTATCTTTGCAGCATCTCAAGCAGGGTTTAGTTAACATCTCCGGAAGAAACATGCTCAGGGATGCTAAGTGATTCACCCATTTTGGAATTCTGACCTTGAGAACTGTAAGATAATAAATTTATGTTGCTGTAAGCCACTAATGTGGCTTAAATGCGGCAATTTGTTAGAGCTGCCACAGGAGACTAAGACACTAGGGGAATAAATATCTCTGCCTCTCTCTTTCAGGTCTCCCATTGGCTGAGCCCAACTGGACGCCAGGGGCCACGGGAGGCCAGTGATACAGTCCACCCAGGTCAGCCTCCTGGACAGAGAGCAGGTTAAGAAGGGCAGAGAGCGTATCTAAAGGGCCAGAAGAAAGGCATCCAGCACAACCATCACCTCCATTTTATAGATCAGAAAACTGAGGCATACAGAGGCTAACTAACTTACCCAAGGTCGCACAGCTCGTCTGTACAGAGCTAGCAGTCATGAATCACACTTAGGAGTATTGTGAATCATTCACTGAGAGCTGACCATGTGCTAGGCACAGGGCAAAACACTTTCTATTTCTCACCAGCAATGGTTCTTACCAGGTTAGTCCTTAGGAGGAAGGTGCTATTATGGTCATCAGCTGACAGGTGAGGAATCTAAGACTGTCATTTGTCACAGCTAGAAAGGGGTACAGCTGGGACCTGAATGTAGACATGTCCAATGCCGAAGCCCATGTGCATAACCATTAGGCCATGCTGCTTCCAGGTGTCAAGTCCCTAGGGCCACTTGGTATGTGACGTGAGATCAACGGGGCAAAGGGTAATGGTTACTGTGGTCTCAGGAGGGGCAAGTGGGGGACATTGTGGACTGTTTTAGACCCAGTGTTCCCCGTTTTGCCTTTCCTCTTTTTTTTTTTGGTCTTGATGCCATTTTAGACTTCCTGGCACTGCCTCTGGGCACCAGAGCTATGTCTTCATCTAAGAAAACCTCAACAGCCTAAGATTTGGGCTCAATTGGGTAAATCACAAGGTGGGGGAGGAGAGTGCAGGTGAGATGTCGGGTGTGTGTGTGTGTGGGTGTGTGTGTGTGTGTGTGGGTGTGTGGGTGTGTGTGGGTGGGGGTGTGTGTGTGGCAAAATCAGACTCGGATTGCCTTGGTGTGAAATAAGAAGAAATATACACAATGGTCTCTGCCCCCTGGATCCTGACATACAACCCCCGGCCCCCCTTGTAAATGGGGGTGTTAGAAGAATCTTTTGTTTTAACATTCAGTCCTTGATCCCAGTTCCTGACGCAGAGCTCCTAAGACCTTTGTAATTTCTTGAGTGATGGGAGCATCTGCCGTCAAAGTCCTAAATCCCTCGGAATTTCCTAGAGTGTCTTTTCTTCTAACGAGGTGACCCTTGGTGGTCTCCCGGGTCGGGGCTGGCTGGTCACCAGAAAGACCGAGCCATGATTAGAAGCTTGGAATTTTCAGCTCTAACCCCCAAACTTCATGCTGGAAATGGAGTTTATAATCCGTCATGCCTACATGATGAAGCCTCAAAAAAAAAAAAAATTCCAATAGTACGGGGTTCAGAGAGCTTCTGGGGTGGTGGACGCATCTACATGGCAGCGTACCCCAACTCTATGGGGACAGAAGCTCCTGCACACAGGACCCTCCCCCACCTTGCTTTACGTACCTCTTCATCTGGTTATTCATCTGTATCTTTAATCCTATCCTTTAATAATAATAATTACATATTTAATAAACATAATACACGAAGTACTGTTATATAAAGATGGAGGAAGGAACGCAGCCCTGACGACATCCTGACATAAGTCTGGTGAAATCCATTTTGGAATTCTGACCTCCAGAACTATGAGATAGTAAGTTTGTTACTTTAAGCTAAAGTATAGTGTGAAGTATATTATATACATGAAGTATATAATAAAAATATACTTAATAAAAATTATATATTTCCATTACATATTTAATAATAAATACATAATTATAAAAATAGTAATTGACAAATTGGTAAATATTAGTGTTTCCCTGAGTTCTGTGAGCTGTTTTAGCAAATGAATGAACCACGGACGGGGTCATGGGAACCCTGATTTATAACCGGTCGGTCAGAAGCACAGGTGACAGCCTGGGCTTGTGACTGGCGTCTAAAGTGGGGAGGGAGCGGTCTTGTAGGACTGAGCCCTTAACCTCTGGGATCTGATGCTATCTCCAAGTAAGACAGAGTCAGAACTGAGTTAAATTGTAGCTGGTGTCAGAGAATTGCTTGATGTGTGGAAAACCCACACATCTGGTGTCAGAAGTACTGAGTGTGTGAGTAAAGAAGAAACACAGGAGTGTGTTTTTCCTATATACCTGGCTGATGGCTTTGGTCAGCTGTCACTCAAGATGGACAGCCAATTCTAACCCACTCTTCTGCCAACCAATGGCTAGGATGAATTCTGAGCATTCTGAAGTTGAAAAGATGGCTGTTTTTACAGCATGGAAAGCAGGAGTTTCCAGAGATTATTTAGTCTATCTGCCTCTGCTCAGACTCCCCGCTTCGGGTCTTCTTGCAGAGGCACTGGCAATAATTATGTCCTAAAGATGACATGTTGCCCTAGCCTTGCTCAGTCCTCTGAATTACAATGGTTATCCCTCCCAACACCTCTTCAACCCAACACCCGCCTACACCTTTCCCTA
>NW_006433949.1:3384353-3384683 GCF_000325575.1 Pteropus alecto | reverse complement strand
CCCAACCCTGTGTCCGCAGCAGACACCGCTAATCGATCATAGAGTTCTTTCCTTCTGAGCCTCAGTACCCTTTATAAAACATGCTCCCAAAGCCACAAAGAGTGAAAACTCATGAGAGCTATCCTTCCCCGAGAGAAGCAGGACCCATTGCATGTTAACATGCTTTTCTCCTTTCTCGGGTGAAATTCAGGTGAAATCTCCATCAAGGGCAGCTCTGAAAAATGAAACGGGAAATATACCTTGGAGCAGAGGTGTGACAGGCAGGTGCTGACAACGAAGAACCATGCCTAGCTTTTAGGAATTATAAGGTGGGTGACAGGATCTGTTAGC
>NW_006433949.1:3359643-3384301 GCF_000325575.1 Pteropus alecto | reverse complement strand
TGAATCCCCTGCATGTTCAACATGACTGGGGCTCCTTGGTGGCCACAGGCAGTATCTACCTTGGACTTGACGGCCAGGATGATCTTGGGCAGGGCCACGACCAGGCACTTGAGGGCGATGGTGATGTACTTCAGCACAAAGTCTGCGATCCCCACGATCCACAGCAGGTCGAAGAAGTCTAGGGTCTCCAGGTTGGGCTTTAGAAATATGAGGCTGTGGAGAAGGTTCAGAGAGTCAAGATGCTCACTTAGGATCACTGGCCCTTGGCAGCTCCTTCTACTGATTCCAGGAGCCTTGGAAGTATTACCTGCAGAAAGAACACTGAACTGGCTGAACTGGGAGTCAGACATGTGTCCTGTTCCTGAATCTGGTTACTGTGTGTGCTCAGGTGAGTATCTTAATTTCTCTGAGCCTCAGTTCCCTTAAGGGTTAAAATGAGTCTCTTAACTTCTCTGAGCCTCAGTTCCCCTGAGGGTTAAAAGATGAGATTAGCCTAGAGTATCATCAGTTAAGGTCCCCCTGTTATTTTATGGGTCAACAACACGCTTCACAAGAGGAAGCAGAAGGAAGGAGGGAAGGCCGACACTATGGAGGGCGGGGGAGAAGGAGGGTAGAGAAAACTGATGTGCCAGACACTGTGCTAAGCTCTTTATTCAGTGTATCTCATTGTCCTGCACAGTGAGTATTGCTTCTCCCCACTTTATAAATGAGGCACTGAAGCTTGGAGAGGTGAGGTAAGTTGCCCAAGGTCACACTACATGATAATTGGCGTTTGTATCAGACAGACTTGAATTTGAATCCAAGCTTCTCCATTTATTGGGCAAATAATGTTGTCTCTGTAAGCCCCAGTGTTATTATCAGTTAAATTCCTTCCCTCATAGTGGTACTGGTGAGATTTGATTCAGTAACAAGCATCCTTCTATGAGATTGCAGACTCTGCCATGCAGCCAGGAGAACAGCAACTCTCTGAGGCAGGCCCCCTTATCTACCCCATTTTGCAGATGAGGAAACTGAGGCATAGAAAGATAAAGTAATATGCACAAGGTCCTGCATATATTAAGAGGGGGAGGTTGACTGAAACACAGGCATCCCAGCTGCAGTTAGTACCCTCAATCCTTACTCGACAGCAAGGCTACTCGGAGTGTTAACTCGTTTTACCCAACTGTGACCAGGTAAGTTCGCCTCACACTCAAGTTCTGTACTTACCTCAATGGAAACTGGCAATAGCTGTTCTCAAACTGGCACATGTCCATGGACCACACTGAGCATCACTGCTCTCTACTACCACAGAGGATGATGATGTTATTCATAATATAACAGTAGTAGCTAAAAGCTCTTGGTTCTTTACGTCACACTGGCCCTACTCTACACACTTTATGTGTCCTAACTTATTTTGTCTTCCCAATGGCTCTATGAAGTAGGTGCTATGATTATTCCATTTTGAGCTGGGGAAACTAGGGTGCTAAGAGGTGGTGTCGCCTGCCCACAGCATATTAGCTAGAATGTGGATTTAGGACTGGAACCAGCACCCAAACTGTACTTGCTCCCTTGCTTTTTTCCTACTGGATTGGAGGCTCTGAGCGAAGGCCCGATCGAGTTTCATGGGTCCCCTGCAGGGAACAGTGCACACAGCCCAGAGTGGTTGCTTTCTGAATGCTTCCGACATGCTCTGCTGGGCTGGTTGAAAACTGTGAACCGAGGCCTCTTTATTATAGTATTCTAGGAATGAACTGGTCTATTTGTTTACTTTTATTTTTAAAAACCTATTTCTATTTATAATAAAAATCTTTAAAGAACTAGCATAGGGCAAAATCGATGACAACGATCCATGTTGGCAATCTCTCACAATACCTCAGGCTCCTTCCATACCCTCGTCCTGTCTCCGTGGGATTCTCTGTATCCAAGTTTGAGTGGCCGTTCACGTTATAACACGGGAGAGGTCAGCAGCCCTGAGCTCCCTCCTCTGCCTCTGCTCATGCTTCTGGGGATATCACGGGCTGGTTAGTTGACTTCCATGCTCTGCTTCTCTGTTATGCTTCTGATTGCAATAAAATGAAGATCTGCCTTCCACTTTCTATTTTATCTCAGAGTTATCTCAGAGATAGGTGTTAAAGTCACCTATCTGGGTTTTAGTTCAGTGTCTTAGTGTTTTTTGTTTTGCACGGTCTTATGTTTTCTGTTTTGGTATTTGTAGGAGGGGTGGAGCAAATGTGTTTTTCCACAGATTGATCACTAGGTCTACTTATTTCGAACATACGCTATGAAAATTAATGAACTGATATATTTTATCATCGGTTTTGCTCCTTATTAGCCATCACTGCCAATAGGTATAGTAATTCATCATAAAAGAATAAAATTAATTACAGGATTATGATATGTCGAATGGTCCGTGGTTTATCCAGTACTTTTCACATATTGAAACATTTGGCCTCCCTAATAATTAGCCTGTTCAGGTGGGTGAGGCAAGAATAAACTGGGTCGCAGTTTCACGAATGAGGAGATTAGGACAGGCTCCAAAGAGTTCCATTATCTGCCACAAAGCACAAGGCTGGTAAGTGGCAGGACTAAGACTCTCTGACATTGGTCATCAGACTTAAATCCTAGAAAGACATGAGCTTGCTGGTAAGGGCTAGTTACCGGGACTAAGATCATTGAAAAGGGTTTCCTCACTATGAAATGGGGACATCGGTATTCTGCTGGGTCACTGGGAAGGCAAAATAAGATCATAGCTATTGGTATTACCTACAAAACACACTCCCGATCGATATCAAGCAGGAAGAGTCTCAGCTCTGTTGCTTTTCTCCCTAAACAGCTTTCTCTTACTGTGCTGCCAGTTTGACTTAGCCCGGGTTTGATGGGGACGCAGAAGGCTGAGTCTGTGACTGTGATCATGCCCAGAGTGTGACAGGAGCTGGAAATTCATTCGAGGTTCTGGGAAACTCCACCTCCTAGAGCCTCCAGCAGCCTTGATACTCTGGGCTAGACTACTAATGCAGTGTGTGAGATGTGAGCTGATGTCTCGGCACTAACTGCCCGATTGCCCTTTGCAAAACAGATGTGCGTGCTCTGAAAGCTTGGCTCGAGTCTCCATCCCATCCTGGAGGCCCTCACTGGCCAGCCCTCCTCCACTAGCCACTGTGTGGCTATTAGAGAATATAAAATTAAATATGTGGCTTGCATTTCTAGGAGAGAATTCTGCTCTAGGCATGTGTGTACACGACAGGGTGGAACTTGAAAGTTACTACGTGACAAAGCACTACTGCATTGTTCTCAAGTGAAAGGGTGTGTGTCCCAACCCTGACAACACCCTCCCCCACTTTCCCACGGCGGGGTGGGGGGGCGGTGTGTGTCAGACTCCCCTGCTCACCTGTTGTACAGCTGCTGGGAACTGAACGTATAGAGGACATACAAGGTGTTCCCCGCCAGAAAGGCCAAGATCCACAAGATGACCAGCACTGACCTCTTTTCCTGGAGAGAAAGCAAGAGATCTGTAGGGATGCTGCAGTGCCAAAGGTGTACATGGCAGAATATTCCAGAATGTTTTCTGACAAGGAGTAACCTTTTCCTTTCTCAAAGGTTTGGAGGAAACTTTGGGGCTAGTGGTGAATAGAGAAGCATGTTGGCATCTTTCCATCCTACTAGCACCCAAGGGATGATTACGACAGAAATGTGGAAACCTGCTTGGGGAATTACCCAGAAAGGCAGGATAGCGCAGTGGTTAGCAGCACAGACTTTGGAACTGGAAGCCTGAGTTCAAATCCTTGGTCTGCTACCGGGGCAGATTACTTAAACTCTTTTCATTTCCCTTTCTTCGTCTGTAAAATGGGAATACATTGTCTCTCCCTCAGAAAGCTGTGAAAATTAATGTACATGAGATGCTTCGAAAAGTGCCTGGTGTATACTAGATGTCAGTTCACATTGACTGTTAGGAGCTAAGGCACAGCGAGGCTAAGCAGCTCCTACACATTTTAAGCCTCAGTGCCCTCATGTAAAAACAGGGCTTTTGTTAAGGATTAAGTAAAATTCATAAATGTAAACATTCGGTCTGGTACGGGTTCCTATTTCAGGCTCGCTAAATGGTAAGACCCAGTATCCAGACTTTACAACCCGGCAGAAGATGTCACATCTATAGGCTGGAAACTTCTGCTCTCATTTTTTCTAGCACAGTCCTCCCTCCAGGCTACTGTCCTGGTCTGAAGTTCAATGCAGGTCCACACTTATAAGATTAAATTCAAATTCGTACGCTTGGCTGTCAAAGCCCTTCACAATCTGGCCCCGTTTCTTTCTCCAGCCTCTTTTCTGTTTAGTCCCCAGGAAGACAAGCTAGAAAACAGTCTCAGTTTGCTATTTCCCATTAGCTTCTCGGCCTAAGAGCCATCGCAGGAAATTTCTGGAGGAGGTGCCGGGCAGGGTGTGTCCGCGCCTGCGCACCCCGGGAGACATACGTAGACCCTCGTGCTGCTGATTCTCAAAAGCTCATGTCTTCCTGGACCAGGGCGGCTGCATTGCTGGAACAGGATGAGCTCATAGCTTTCCCAGTGTAACCTTCCCTGCGGTTTCGCTAAATGCTCCACTGTCTCCAGACACAGCTCAGTGTCCCACACACCCTCACCATGTATATTTCCTCAGCGTAGACAAAATAAATGCATCTCCATCCACCCATTATCCCAGGAGTGGTCAAGTTTAACGACCCTAGAAACCACCTCCAACCAACCAACTGCTCTTCTCAGTGTGATTAATCTACTCGGCAGCCCTTTTTACCCCAATAAATAATGGATTCCAGTTTAATCCACTGTGAATCCAAACCAAAGTTGGAAGAGAAAGAGGGAATTAGCAGTGCCCAAAGCCAAACTCTGAAGAACAGAAGGGATAGTTCTCTAGTTGTAAGTTGAAATTGCCAAACTTACTAAGGGTCATGCAGACTCTTTCACAGAAAATATGTGCAGGCAGGCAAAACAATACCTGTGTCTTCAATTCATAGGGTTCAGGACCCCGAGAAGCCTGCCCACAGATAAAGGCATCTTTTTACCCCCTAAAGCTCAAGTCAAGGCACATTTCAGAGACAGCCAAAAAGTGTCCCATTATGGTGGAGATGGATCTGTTGTTCTAATAGCAGAAAGGGGTTTGTATGAAGAAGATGAGACTAAGGGTCAGGAAGAACCTCTGGCTCCATGGCCAACTCTGGACCTCAGTGGGCTCATGTCCTCAATGGAGACTGAGCTGCCCTTCACGCCTCACAGAGGTCCAGGTGCTTTTGAGAAATCAGATGATGCCAAAAAAAGGATCAGAGAGGATGGTGGCTATTATGGGATCATATATACAGCACAAAGCATAGGCTTATTAAATAGCTCAATTACATGTTACCTATATGCCTGGCACTGTGCTAAACACCTTCTCTGCACTATCTCATTTCATCCATTCTATGGGTATATGAAGTTGGTGTGCACAGTTCCTTTTCCAGAGGTGGCATCTGAAGCTGAGATCACCGAGGTAACCTGCCTAAGGGTTGGACGTAGGTGGAGGAGCTGGGATTTGAATTTGGGATGAGCAGAGCCTGTGGACTCAACGTCTGGGTTTATCTCCTGATGCCACCACTTGCACTGGCTGTGTGACCTCAGGCAAAAAACTTAGTGTTTCTGAGCTACCGTTTCCTACTGGGAAAATGAAATGAGAATGGCTCTGCCTCTCTCCCAGGTTGCTGGGACAAATGTGCAAGATGAAGTGTGCAAGGAGCCCAGCACTGTGCTGGGCACGCTTAGTGCTCAGCAAGTATTAAGAGGGCATTTAGGATGATGGTGGTGAAGCTGTATGGCCACCGAGTAGTGCCAGGAGGACGGCCTGTACCATGAGGATGGGTTGGAAGTGAGCTAACTGGTTGAATGTCAGGAGGGTAAAGGGACTAGGCTGGGGCGCATGGGGGAGATGCTGCCGGTAGAAGGGCTTGGGAGAAGGATGGCACATCCGGGGATCTGCCCAGGGGTGGCAGGCATAAGAATAGCCTCCCAAAGATGTCCCTGTCTTAATTGATGCAGCTTGTGAATATGTTAGGTCACATGACAAAGGGGAATTAAGGTTACAGGTGGAATTACCATTGCTATCAGGTGACCCTGAGATGGGGAGAGACTTGTGGATTATCCAGGTGGACCCAATGTCATCACAAGGGTCCCTAAAAGTAGAAGAGGGAGGAGAGTCAGAGGGAGATGTGACTACGGAAGGATGGCCACAGGGATGCAATGGTGTTGGCATGAAGAGGAGGAAGGGGCCAGGAGCCAGAGAATGTAGGTGACCTCCACAACCTGGAAAAGGCAAGGAAACAGATTCTCCTTGAAACTCTCCAGAAGGAATACATTCTTGTTGCCACCTTGAGACCCAATTCAGACTTCTGATAGACAGGGCTACAAGATAATAAATTGATGTTTTAAGCCACTAAGATTGTGGCCATTTGTTACGGCAGCCATAGGAGACTAATTTGCCAGGTGACTCACCTTCAGAGAGACTTGTTCTCGGAGCGTGGAGTTGGCGTAGGCAAAGGTGCTGGCCATCCCAATGCACACAGCAATGCCTGTGGGATAGAGGAGGGCCCAACACCCCCACTTAGACTCATCAGGTCTGGCCCTGGCTTACTTGGGACTGTGAGCAATGTTAAAAAGACACATCCCTGGTCCCCTTGGAGTCTAACCACAGAGGAGAGAGGCAATCTCATTTCTGGGGGATTTGGGATGCCATGTACATCACTAAGACCCATGAACTACTCTGAATATAGGCCTCTGACTTACGGATGGAACCAAGGCCACTGTCGGGTATTTTATAGAACCAGTGAAAGGCACAGGCTGTGCAGTCTGGTAAGACCTGGGTTCAAATCTCGACTCTGCCGCCTCTTCTCTGTATGAGCTTAGGCTAGGCACTGCACCTCTCTGAGGCCCAGTTTCCTCATCTATAAAACGGACAGGGTACTAACAGTACTTATCTCATGGAAGGATATTGCTTATAGTGCACAATCTCTAGCAGTTAGTAAATGGTACCTATTATTTCTACTTTCAAAATGGATCTGAAGTGTTATTTGTGATAAAAGCATACACAGAAAAAGATCATAACACCATAAAGAAAATTTAAAGAGGGGGGAAAAATTCCTACTGACAGGAAAGCATGACCCTGGAAGAAGGGGGAACAGAACTGAACTTTCTTCTGCAATTCATGCAATTGCCACTGTTTGCCAAGCTACAACCTTGGAATTCTCCCTGAATGGGGATTTTCAAACCCTACTTTTCCTTACAGGATTCTGCTTTCACATGATGTTCACAGACCCTCATGCTTGGAGCTCACTTTTAACTTTTTAATAGCATGTGTACTCCAGGTATTTTGCCAGATCTACTTTGTCAAAGATGTACTTCTTCATTGAAAATACGTAAGATAAAAACTAGTAACCCCACAAGCCTTTCTTCTATTCTCCTCCTCGATTAAAAAAACAAAAACAAAAACAAAAACAGACCAAAACAAAAAACAAAAAACAAATAAACCTACCAACTGAAAAAGAAAATGACCATCCTCGAGAATAAAATTTAAATTGGGAGTTTGCTGGAATTCAGGGTAAGGGGGAACATGCCAGCTTCCGTTTCTAGCACTAGAAAAGGAGGGGCTTCCATGGTAGCACCCCAGCAAGGAAAGTGGGGTGATGTGAGGCAGTTAGCATTTACCAAGAAGGGGGCAAATAAAACAGGAAGGATAGCTTAATCCCTCTAAATATTGTCTTATGAGATGTAGTTGGCCGTGAGATAGTTCCTACCGTGATTCCTCCTACAGGACTGAAACAGCCTAAAACTCTCCAGGGCACATCAACATCCTGATCTGATAACAATAAGTAACAGTAATAGTGGGCCAGACACCATTTATTGAATGTTAAGTGTGTCAGGCTCTAGGATAAGCACTTTATGAATCATGTTCCTAATAACACTAACAATTGGTAATGTTTATTGAGCACTTGCTCTGTGCCTGGTTCTATGTTAAGTGTTTTGCAGGTATTACTAATGAATACGATGAAAATAATAACCTACATTTGCAGAGTACTGCCCTAAGTGCTTTATATATATTAGCTCATTTAACTTCACTGCAATCTCATGAAGCGTATCCTATTATAACCCTCATTTTATGGATGATGGGCCAGAGGTACAGAGAGGTTAAATAACTCACCCAACATCACACAGCTAGGAAGGGGCAGAGCCTGGGTTCAGACCCAAGCAGTCCGAACTCTTACTTACTACATTCTACTCCTTCGTAGCAACCAACTGGCTAAGGAAGCTTCTACCACAATCTGCACTGGACAGATGAGGAAACTGAGGTTCAGAGGTGAGTGGCTTGCCTTCCTGTTGGCACTTGGGATGGATGGAGAACCCCCCCTCCCCCCCCACACACACTCGGGATGAAGCCCCTATGTCCCTGGGACTCACCAAGCTTATGCTGGAAGCACAGTTTGGCCAGGAGGATCAGAATGAAGGGC
This sequence comes from Pteropus alecto, assembly GCF_000325575.1. Lineage (NCBI taxonomy): Eukaryota > Metazoa > Chordata > Mammalia > Chiroptera > Pteropodidae > Pteropus > Pteropus alecto. Next base: position 3,375,807 of record NW_006433949.1, on the reverse strand, counting down.
AGCCCTTTCTGGAGCCAGCAGACCACAGCCTTCAGCTCGGACAGGGCAGGGGCAGGAGTGCCCGGCTGCTCGTCGCCCGCCTCGTCGGGGTGCGCGCGGTGGTCCCCGCCCACGTGCTGCAGCAGCGAGCTCCCGCGGTGTCCCGCACTGTGGTGGAAGTGGTGGGGCTGGCGGTGGTGGTAGGCGCCCCCCTCGCCCCGGCCCCCGCTCTCCTCCCTGGACGCGGGCATCTGGATGAACACGTCCCCGCCACTGGCCGAGGCCCCCAGCACCAGGCTGGACGGGAACGGCGTGGCCGGAAGGCTGCCTGCCGGGAGGCCGGAGAGGCTGGAGAAGAGCGCTGGCGGGGAGGCCGCTTCTGCCTTCAGACTCTCAAAGACGCCCCCTTCATCCACGCTGGCCTCGGAGCTGAGCGCTTGGCTGCGATTTCTGGGCCAGAAGGGAAGAGAAAGCCCCACAACATCAGGCAGATAGAAAGACAGTCGAGGATGGAGGACAAATCATAGTATCAATGTCATAAGCCGAACTGTGTACCATTCCTCCCCGCAAACTCCTATGTCGAAGCCCTACCCTCAGGACCTCGGAGTGTGACTGTATTTGGAGGCAGGGTTTTTGCAGAGGTGACTAAGTTACAATGAGTTCATTAAGGTGGGCCCTAATCCAATATGACTGATGTCCTTGTAACAGGAAATTTGGACACTGGCACACATACAGGGAAGGTGGTGTGAAGACACAGGGAGAAGCTGGCCATCTGCAAGCCAAGGAGAGAGGCCTAAGAAGAAACCAAGCCTGCCGACACTTTGATCTTGGACTCCCAGCCTCCGGAACTGTGAGAAAATAGATTTCTTTTGTTTAAGCCCTCCAGTCTGTGGTACCTTGTCATGGGCAGCTCTAGCAAACACATACAAATGATAACAGCAACAGGATAACAATCTTTATTGAAATTTTACTATTGTCTATGGCCATGCCACCCTGAACATGCCCGATCTCGTCTGATCTTGGAAGCTAAGCAGGGTCAGGCCTGGTTAATACTTGGATGGGAGACCACCTAGGAATATTAGGTGCTGTAGGCATTCAAAAAAAATTAAAATAAATAAATAAAAAATAAATAACTAATAGATAAATAAATAAATTATATATAAAGAAATTTTACTATGTAACAGTTTTCTAAGTGCTTTCCATTGGTTAACTCTTATGAACCCTGTGAAGTAAGTACTAATAATACCCCCTCATTTGACAGATCAAGAAACTGAGGCACAGACAGAGGGAGTAACTTTTCCAGAGTTACACAGCTCGTAAGGGATGGAGCAAGGGGTACACAGACCCAAGCAGACTAACTCTAGAGCTCACTTTCTTGACTGCTATACTTTAATGAAAAAGAAGCAGAGTTCTATGATTTTAGAATAACCTCAGGGACCCAGGGGCCCTGGCTCAGTAATCTTCAAGTTCAATGATTCCCAGTTCCCAGAAGGGTCCAGCCTTGGTCACAGCTGGTTTTTGGAGGGCAGCAAACAGTAATGGGAAGAAGACTTAATAGAGAAGCCCACATTTGAACCAAGCTCTACCCTTCCCAGGGGCCTTAACAATTCATTTCTCTTCTGAAAAATGGGCCTAAACACCATTCATGCACTGAATTACTGAGGGGTCAAATTCAGAATACCTTTTTCAATGGACTGAGGATTTAGGAGGTGTTCAATAAATGTGAACTATTCTCTCCAGTGCCTATGGAAAGACCTCCAGGGCCAACTGCCTGTTCTAGTTCCCAGCAGGGACCTCTTGTGTTGGAATCAGCCGAAGGATTCCATGGCCATTGCCATGAGTTAACCCCTGCGGTCAGCCCAGAACTGGGTGCACTTTCCCCACAAACACCATGCCTGGAGTTCTGGATGCCATCTCTCTTCTCTTGTGCTTGTCCTCTCTTCGAATGCAAGCATGATGTGGAAACTCAGTCTACACAACAGATACATGCAGAGCTGATGTGCTTCATGTGCATGTGTCAGGCGGAGGGGCAAAGAGCCTCCATCCTCTTACCCTGCAGGAGGGCCCCCAAAGTACCTCTGCAGTCCCTTACGGCACTCAAAATATATTATGAGCTTAGTGAAAGCCAGAGCTGAGTTCCATTCATCCTTTGGACCTACAACCCAGGGCACACAGTAGGTGCTTAATAAACGTATCCTAGCTATTATCCAGGCACAAAATGGCAGTGGGAGGGAGGCTGCGGGGGAATTATACAGTGCTTTCACTTTTGACCCTGTATGATCTATTCTCCATTCAGAGACCAGGGTGCATTTTACCAAACATATTCAGTTACTTCACTATCCCATAAAAGAGCTTCTCATTCCAAAATCCTTCCCACAGCTTCAGATAAACCCTATATAGGGGAGGTAATAGTATTCCCATTTTACAGATAGAGACCGAGGCTCAAAGAACTTGCCAGACACCCTGGATTATCTGGCCCCAAACTCCAATCTTACCGTGTGCCCCTCTCTAACTACGCAAGTTCTTCCTACCGTGGGGCTTTTGCACAGGCTGTTCCCTTCACCAGATGTCACCGCTACCCTGTCCCACTTCGGTACCTATGCTCATCCCTCAGATTTCAACTAAAATCTCTTGCTTGGTGGAGCCTGCCCTGCCTGACCTAACCCCATAGATAACAGTCTTCTCGATCCTAGTTCTTACTGCATCCTAACCTCACCTGCTTGGGACTGACCACAAGTTATCATTTTACTGCTCACCTGTGGCTCTCAACCCTGGCTGCAGGTTATAATCACTTGGGGTGATTATACAGGTGCCTGGGACCCAGTGTTAATCAATCGAATCAAAATCTTTGGGAGTGGGCCCTGGCATCTGTCTTCAGAGCCCCAGGTGATTCCATTGTGTAATCAGCACTGAGAACAGTACTTTAGATTGGCTCTGTGCCATGAGGTCAAAGACCATGATTGTCCCCACTGTATCTCTCCTACCTAGCACAATGCATCTGGCACATAGAACGTGCAGAAGAAACACTGTCTGAAAGAATGAATGAGTGAGCATACTAAAGGTTCTGAGAAGACCTACAATTGAAGAAAGAAATTTTGTTTAAACCTAGTGTTTCCCAAACTTCTTTCACCCTGGGATTCTTTTTTTTCTGTGGAAAATCTATTAATAGCTTACAGAACACCTATGAAACCCTGCAGGGTAAATACTGGTCTGACGAAATCTCGGGGTTGGTTGCTCTGGCTTCCCAAACTTGACTTGAGGGTAAGTTATCATAAACCTGGTGCATGGGAAGGAACTGGAAGATGGTAGCTCCTCCCCTATCACATGGCCCATCCCTGCTTCCCTCCAAAATCCCAGGAAATGTGTGGTCCTTCTTCCTGGCGTTTGGGAGAATAATAAAGACAATATTAACGATGACAATAACAACTGACACCATGGCTATGATCCTCAAGGGGCCTCGAGGTTTTTCTGCTTCAAGGAGCTGAGCTAAGAAAGAAGGAGTCCTGGCAGGTGCCCATGTTGGCCCACATGGGGGCCATCCTCTCTGCCCCACGAGGCCCTGGAAAGCCTTCCTGGTCCCCTTAAGTTCACCAGCACTCTGAGTTCACTGGGCTCAGGGGGCCTCCAGTACAACCAGGGAAGACTCAATCCACCACAGGGCTTTTTATAGCTGGCCTCCCTTCCCCAGGTCCCAGCATCCAATGGAGATTTCAGCCTAAATGGGCAAGAATAGTCCTTGGGGAGGCAGAGGCTGCGCTTCCAACTTAACCACTTAACGGCTAGAGTAGGAGGCAGCCCAGGAGAGGAATGGGTCCACCCAGATAGGAGGCAGACGAAATGTGCTGGCTCAGAGCACAGACTCTGGGGGGCAAAGGGACTGGGGTCCGAATCTCAGCCTTGCCACTTCCTGGCTGTGTGACTTTACTTCCCTTCTCTGAGCCTCAGTTTCCTCACTTATAAAAATTGTGGTTAAAAATAATCCTAACCTCATTAGTGGCACAGAGTAAGTAGGTAGCAATACATGGTGGCCCTTATTTTTAAGGCCAGAGCCCTTCCCTGCAGAACAGGCAGGATCGATGCAAAACTCAGTCCCAAAGCTAGAAGTGGTGGGTACACTGTGATTCAGAATTGCAAGGGAATAGGATATGGAGGAGGAAACGCTTGGCTGCCTGCTCCTTGGATGTATGTGCCAGCAGAGTGGGGGGTGAGGGGTGTCTGGGGCAGGGAGACTGTCACAACCTGAGAACAGGTCCCATGGTGTGTTCTCTCTTGGGCTTAACGAGAGAAATTCTAGCTCATGAGTGTTTTAACTGTGTTTTCTTAGATTCTGCATTTGTCTATTTGGCATCCACTAATTACAGGGCCAAACTAATAGCCAAAGTTGTTTACATCTTCCCTGTGATCCAGAGCCCATATTCCCAACCACCTCTTTCATCTGATTCTCACACATCCAGCCAATATTTCTCCTGCACCAAATCACTCAGGACCAGGCACCAGACAACCAGAGACCAGCCCAGAGCCCACTGACATTACTCAAACTAGACAACACTAAGCTGTTTCCCCTGCCTTGATTTGTGCAGAAAGCAGTAAAAGCTGTGGCCTATGCTTTCTCTTTGCTTCTTTCTGCCTCCTCACTGACCCTGGTGCTTCCCCATGTGGCCCTATGTCGTGTGACATGCCCCTTTCTCTCGGGAAATGTAAGTAATAAAGATCTTTCAATGGCATTAGCCTTTCCATGTTGTCACTCAGTCACCTCTATAAATTAAAATCCTGTGGGTACAATCATTGAGGTAATGAATCAAGTGGATCACCTGTCACAAAGGCTTTGAGACTTACCATAAGAGCAATGCCAGCTGTTATGTATTGAGTAGTATATGCCCTCACTGTGCAAAGCAGTTTCCAATCAGATCTCCTTTGTTCCTCTAACAAGAAACCCTGAGAGGCAGGTATTCAATCCAGTTTTGGGTTACCCCTGACCACCCGAAGCCCAGAGTCCCCAGATAGAAAGAAACCAGGGGATGCCTACCTTTCAGGTGGAACGTTATCCGTGTTACTGCTGTGGCGTCTCTGCATTTTCCTTAAGACCTGAAAGCCAACACATGGCATGAGCCAGACTCTCCCAGCCTTCACGCTGCCTGTCAGATTGCCATGGCAACCATAAATAAGGACTACTCATATATCACATCTCTAGAGCTGACATTTTCCAAACCCTCTTTCCATCTGTTATGTCATTCAACAATACTGAGTAAAGAAAGTGTCATCTCCCCATTTCACAGATACAGATGTTGAGACCCAGAGGTAGAGGAAGTTCTCCCGGGAGAAGAGAAAGTAGTGTGGTGATGTGAGCAGGAACTGGCAGAGGGAGACGTGGATTCTGGACAGATATAGACCCTAATTTGCTGTGTGACTCTGGACAAATCAGTAACCTCTCCGTGGCCTCAGATTCCTCATCTGTTGAATGGGTGGGGGTGGAGTGGCTTCACCCAAAGCTGCTTTCCACCCCTCACATTGAATAAAGTGGTAATGAAAATGTGAACTTTCATGTGGACATGTCACCTTGTTCACTGTGAGGAGCCACATGGACTTCAGAACTCCATGTTGACGACACCTGAGGTGAGCATTCAGGGCTCCTGATGGGGATGTGACCACTGGATTCCAGAGAAAGCAGGCCTCCCGCTCCTCTTCCTCCCCAGAGGGATGCAAAGGTCAAGGGAGTTTGAGACTCCAAACCCTGGATGGAACAGAACACTTACATGAATAGTCCATGGGGTGCCTTGAACCTGAGAATAAGTCTTGGGACATCATGGGTAGCTATAAGTATATGATTCCCTCTCATCGATCTCTCGTTAGGACTCCTGAGGATGGTCATGATCTCAATGTATTTTGTCCTATTGTCAAACTGAGTCCTAATTGGGGAATACAGAACATATGTTTTAGAGCCCCCAATAGCTTTGCATTGCAATCAGAAGAAAATTCAATCTGTTCATACCCTACAGGTTCTACCTGATGCACCTCACCTGTTTCCCACCTTATTTCCCTCCCCTCTGCCTTTAACCACTCCCCTCCAGCCACACTAGCCTTTCTGTTCTGCAAACATACCAGCTGTCCCTGTCTCAGGGACTTTGAACCTGCCGTTCCTTCTCCCTGGAATTCTTTTCCTTCTTGCTAGCTCCTTCAGATCAAACGTCACTTCCTCCAAAAGGCCTTCTCCTTTCGCCCTCCTGACTCACCATAACACTGCCCTGTTTTACTTTCTTCAGAGCACTTATTTATTTACAGGTTTGCTTATTTATGATGTGTCCTTCTTTAGAAGGTAAATGCCACAAAAGCAGAGAGCCTTCGGCCTGCTTTGTCCCTCTACCTCAGTATCTAAAACTGTGCCTGGCACAGAGTAGCACTCATGTGTTTGTTCAATAAGTAAAACTCTGGATCTCTCAGTTACCTTTTTCTACATCCCTTGCTCCCTCCAGACCTTTCACCCTAAAGAAGAAATGAAGGCCAGAGACTTTCCATAAATAAGTTTAGCCTCCTTGAATACCCTTTTTATGAGGACCAAATATGATATCTGAGACTCTTTTAGTTCAGGGCACCATAACTGGTTGTTGAATGACTTCCTAATCCTGACCAGCCTTCTTCAGGGGTCAGCATTGGTGTTACTGGGGTCATTGATTAAAGAGAAAACCCACTGGCTAAGCCTTCTTTCTCTTTTGGAAAATCAGCTAAGAAATGAGTCAGCAGCAGCATCTTCATATATGAAGGAAAGCTTTTTATCTAAACATTTCTCAAGAACTTGCATGCCAGCTTAATGCAATCCAAACAATGACTCCCCATTACCTGCGATACTTGGGGAAAATAAAATACAGTATCCCAAAGCTTCCATCCACAAATTTGACACAGCCTCCTAAATTAAATGGTCAAGATTCTACTTTCAGATGCTTGCTTTTGAAGGGGCTTTAGATTCTTTGTTGAATGCAGGCCGTAAATAATTATTCCAATGTTGAATTCTGGAATAAATATTTGCACATGGGATGCACTTGAATGACTGAAACGGCTTTTAACCCTCTGCTCTATGCATGGACTACATACCCATGAAGAATTACACAGATACTTTTCAATGCATGCTATGTTTTAAGTTGAGTCTCCGGGTCCTTATACATGACTGCACCGAAACGCACGCAAGAGAGCATCTCTTGCAATACTTGCATTGAAAGGAGGCAGGTGCACTCTGGGTAGGATGCCGCGAGCATTTTTCATTCCTGCAGCCAACGTTCAGCTCAAAACGCCCTAGGGACTGCAAGGGCAGGAGACTAAATGGACTATTCCCAGGAAAAAGAAAATCGCGTTCTGTTTTTACCTGCAGAGACAATTCAGCAATCACAGCGGCATCATTCACGTCCTTCCAAGCCAATCATTACTCGAGCAGCCCCGGGAGCACGTGACTACCGAGTGCTTCCGGCCTCTCGCAGGATTCTTTCTCCAGTTGACTGGCCATGCGCTAAGATCCGGGCACAACTACACCCGCAAGCACATGATTGCCCGCCCCTTTCCCGGGCCTCAGCCAATAGAAAGCCGTCTCTCCTCAGGGACCAATGGCGATGAGGCCGAGCGAGGTCGGCCGGTGACGCAGGGGGAGTGGAGGCGGGACCTAGAGCGCGGTCACGTGGCGCGGATTGGCTGACGGGAGCTGGTTGGGCTGAGGGCCGCGGGGCCGGCTCCCGGCGTCAGGGATGCGGCTGCCGGCCGCGTAGGGGCCATGCAGCCCGGGTCCCGGGCCTGTCCCGCTCCGCGCCCCGGCCGCCGCGCCCCGCGTGCGTGCCGGCATGGTGAACCTGGCGGCCATCGTGTGGCGCCGGCTCCTGCGGAAGAGGTGGGTGCTCGCCCTGGTCTTCGGGCTCTCGCTCGTCTACTTCCTCACCAGCACCTTCAAGCAGGTCAGTGGCCGCCCGCCCCGCCGTCCCGCGTTTGCTCCGGGAGCCTCAGGCAGCTCTCCTGGCTAGCCGGCTTCCCCCGGGGTGGGGGAGTTGCCACTGCAGCCGCGCTGCCGCTGTGTCCGGACAGGTGGGCACTGCTGTCCCGGGACTGAGGACGGGCGGAGGTGCCCCTTTTCGTTGGTGCCTTGGCGAGAAGGCGCGCCTGGGCCTGGGGCAGAGCTGGAAATCGAACCCAGTGCCGTGGTCCCTTACGCTGTGGTGGTTATTACCCTCACTGCCCTTACGTGCTTTCTACCTGCCAGGTCCCGTGCTGAGTCGGGGTGTGCATTTCTCACTTTAGCCTCGCTGCATCATTCTTGGGGGCCGGTGTCCCTGTTAGACAGCCGGGAAAGCGAGACGCCAGAGGCGGAGATGGTTGGGTCAGTAAGCAGCCGAGCTCCGAGGCCGGCGCTGGCCTTGGTGTAGTTGAGGGGCGCAGTGGTCCACCTGAGACTCGGTAGGACCCACGAGGTGCCCTTTCCGTGCGTAACTTGGTTGCACGTGGAATTTTCTTTTCACTTCCTCACGCCCTTAGTGTTTCTTCTGTGTGAGAACTCGAGAGAAAAGACAGTGGTTTGGTGGGAAACGTTACCCAAAAGCAGTAGTTAGTCCAGCTTGAGCGTTTGGGTTTTTTAGAAAAGATGGACATACGTGTGGACATACTCAAGGACAGACACCCCAGGACAACCCTGGTGTATGCTATTCTATTGTCTTGTATTTATTAAAAGCTCCCTTTTTTACCCTTTAGGGTCAGGTCTGTAAATAAAATATATCAATGAACAGAAAAGAAAGTAAATGGTCATCCTTGTTTTAGCAAATTGGCAGGGGAGCTGCCAAAAGGAAAGATAGGGAACTAACTCTATCTTACCTCTTAGGCAAACAGAGAGGCTGGGTGATGTAAGCCTTTTTTATTGACTGGGATGTGTTGGTGACATTCATGTGAACTAAGTGCCGCCAGGACTTGTGTTTTCTGCCACCTCACAGACAACGTCTCATGGTCACGTGTTGTCCTTTCTCTGGTGGACCTCTGAATGTTGTGAGCCAGGTCTCAGACGTCTGCCTTCCTCCCAGCCTGACCCAGGTGATCTCTGGTATCATTGGTTAAGTACCAGCTGTATGCTCTTGGGATCCCAATTCATAACTCCAGCCTAAACCTGTCCTGAACACTCCAGAATCTTATATCTTCTGTCTCCACAGTGTATTCTGAATCAGTTCATGTCTCCCAGTTGTCACTGCTGCCACCCTAAGTCAACCTACTTTCATCTCTTATCTGGACCACACCTCCAACAGGTCCTTGTATCCTTGTTCTACAGTCAATTCTCTACCCAGCAGGGTGATACTTTTTAAAAAGTCAGTCATGACCCTCTCCCGTGTATAATTCTTCTCTGGGTTCCTACTGCCTTCAGATGAACTCCAGACTGTTCCAGGATCAGGGTGACTATTTTCTGTCACTTCAGGTCAGGCTAACTGTTACTGCCTCAGGCCACACTCGGTGACACAATTCAAGTTACTTCAGTTTCTTGCCCAGATACCTGTTTTATTTTCTTTGTGGTAGGAACTGAATATTTCTTGTTCATTTACTTGTTTATCTGTTTCCTCTCTCTCTCCTAGAATGTAATTTTCTTGAGAACAGAAAACTGTGTTGTTTATTGAATTCCAGCCCCTAGAATTCTTCCAGGTACTTCATGGGCAGTCGAATATTGGAACAAACGAGTGAGTCTTTTGAATTGGGATGACTTTTCCTTTCTTCTCAGTCTGGCACACTTCTAATTTTTCATATCTTGAGTCAGATGCTGATGCTCTCCACTCTGTGACCTCTACCACCACCTTTTAAGGATTCCAGTGCACATTGTTCATTTTTTTTCAGTATGTCTTTTTCAAAAACCTGTGACTTATGACTATAATCTTTTTTTTTTTTGAGGGGGGGGGTTGATGATTGTGATTTCCCCAGAACTGTTGGCAGAATTTTTGTTTTGTAAATTTCTCTTGCTCTGAGTTCCCCATAGCCCAAGGAACACTTTAGCTATAATTTTTCTATCCCCGCCAGTCAGCCCTTGGCAACTAATAGTCAACCTTGTCTGTCTCGATGGACATTTTATATAAATGGAACTATACAATATGTGGTCTTCTGTGTCTTCTTTCAGTTAGAGGCCAGTGTTTTCAGGTTTCATTCATGTTACAGCATGTGTTAATACTTCATTTTTTTTTTTAACTTTTATTAGCATTTATTTGATGCTAAATTTACTCCCAGGCCATAAGTTTTTGTTTCTTCAGTTTCTTCTGGGATATCTTTTTGTTCTGTGCAACCTCCTCTTCTGGTTTAGAAACAATTTGCTCTTTTTCAGTGAGGATCATCTCAGTGTGTCAGGGGTTGCTCATGGAGGGGTTAATCCGCCCATGAGCTCTGTTAAGTTCTGCACCGCATCTTGGCAGCTTTGTTCACCCGGATGTGCTCAATTACCAGAGAATCTACATCTAAACCCTTAAGTTCTGCGTTACTCTGCATTTTTAAGCATTGCAGCAAGAATTCAGCACTCTTTTTAAGCCACCGACCCTGTGTCCAGCCCCATTGTTTGGCCTGAGTACACCTACCAACTCTACCATTGTAAAGATGGAATGGCACACATCGCTGCTTTAAAGTGACATCTTTCAGATACTTGGTGGCTTTTCGGATATGCATACCCTTGATGGCCTGGGCAGTTTCACGAGTGTTCTAGTGTTCATAACGTGAACATGAAGATTTGAACCTCTCGATTTGCATGATTTTGTGGGGTTTTCTGGGTCAAGTGAATAGCAAACCATTTTCAGAGGTTACCTGAGGCCGCTTATGGGAAGAGAGTACTTCATTTTTATGTCTGAATAATATTCTATTGTATGCATCTACCACATTTTATTTTTCCATTTCTCAGTTGATGGACACTTAGGTTGTTTCCACCTTTGGCTATTATGAATAGCCAAATGCTATTCTATGAACATTGGTGTACAAGGTTTTGTTTGGAGATATGTTTTCAGTTCTCTTGGGTTTGGTCCTAGGAGTGGAATTGATGGGCCATACGCTGACTCTATGTTTAACGTCTTGAGGAACTGCCAGACTTTTCTAAAGTAGTTGTACCATTTGCAGTGAACTTTTAAGAAGCCATACTTGTCAAGTTCTGATGTAGTGTCAAAGAGGATTATCCATGATTATCTGCTAAAGTCATTAAAATACTTATCCCATTTCCAACTACACATCTGCGAGAGGTAGATTTTCTTCCTCTCGAACAAAATACTGCGACACCTTGAATGCAGAGGGAGATAGGTGAATCCAGCTGTCTTCTGTTAAGTCAGACATTTAAAAGATTTACAGAAATGTAAAACATTTCCTCTTCCCACGAAATTTTTTTTTGTTTTGAAAAATATTTTTTCATAAAAAAATGTTGGCACATAGTGGGTTCATTGCTAGTAAATGAATAATTTATTGAAAACAGATATTTTAAGAATTTGTTTTAATTTCCAATATGAAAAATATCAATAGCCATAATGCTCAAAACCCCACACGTTGGGATCCTACATAAATTTTAAGAGTATAAAAAGATCCTTGGGACCAAAAACTTGGAGCCCATTCTGTCTGGTGTTCACATGCATTCGAGTGCGCTGCTTCTGCTCTGCTCTCTGCTGCAGTTTTTGGTCGCTTACCACTCAGGAGCTGGGTTACTGGAGGTGAGCTCGCTTCATTTTGCCTAGCCTCAGGTTCTTCATCTTTAAAATGGAGATGGTAATGTGGGGCATGGGGTGAGGGAGGGGTTTAGGATTAATGGAGAAGCGGCTATGAAAAACAGTGCTCCCCATGATCCCGAGCTCTGCTTCAGTGAGACCATGAACTCATAGAGCAGATGCGGTGCTTTTTGCCTAGAGAATAGTTGATTATCCTCTACTTCTCTGAATTCTTTTCTTTGGTTTTCATGTTAATTAATGCTTTAGGGGATAGGTCGTATTGTGGAGATGGAAGTGCAGGAGAAATTAGTGACACTGGGGGGATACCATTGGGGGAGAGGATTGGGAATAGTGAGTGATGCCAGGTGACTTGGGTACATTTATTTAACAAATGTTTAATGAACTTCAACTGTGTGCCAGGCACTGGCTACAAGATGATGGACATACAGTCAGGCGAAAAGCGGATAAAGCCTTTCTCTCTTAGAGCCTCTACTCTGTTGGGGGATAAGGGGCAGAAATGGCAAATAAGCAGTTATTTAGTGATTTATGATATGAAGAAACAACAAGATGCTGTGCTAGAGCAGCAAGGTGGGCAGGTGAGCTGAGATTACAGAAATCCCAGTCTTAGAGTCAGATGAGGCCTTAGTGGTCCTCCCGTGTGAATACGTGTTCTCAGATTTGTTCAAGTGGTACAGTTCCTGACGTCTTAGTGCTATTTGCATAATTCTTTGAATATATATTAACATCTTCAACCTTAAGTATGTAAATTGGTGCCAACTTAAATACTGTCTAAAGTGGAATAAAGAAAAAGTTGCTTATCTGGTTTTTGTTTCTCACTGATCAAAGTACATACATATTTTCAGAAAGTTTGTAAAGTTCTATGCAAGGTTGAGGAGGAAAACAGTTACCCGTAATCTCATCAACCAGAAGGATTCACTGATGGTATTTGGGCATATTTTCTTCCTTCATTTTTCACATTTTAAAATATAATTGGGGCATACTGTTTCTTCACTTAACATATATGCGTTTCCCCCATCTTTAAGAGCTCTTTATAAGTACAATTTTTTATAACAAATTTTCCATGAATAGGCTGCACTTAACCATTCCCCAAATATTAGCCATTTTGGATGCTCTCTGGCCTGTATCCCTTTTTTCTTTTCTTTATTTTTTTATTATTTATTTTGAGAATCATAAGTAAATCTTTTAATGACAGTGCTTTCTGTTTAAGTGTTCTTAAACAGAAAAATAGACAAGACAGTTATTAATGTATCTCTTTTAAAATGAGAGGTTAACATATATTAGTAATAAAAACATTCCTGTAGCTCTTTACAATTTATGAAGAAATTCTCACATATGTTTGTGCTCCTTTTGGTTCTGCTCTTTCCTTTGTACCTCAGTGTAGCCTGCTTGGACATCTGTCATGGCTGATTGCACTGATTTCTGATGCCTCTTTATCAACTGCTCTGGAGGTTTTTTGAGAAGAGAACCTGACTACCTTTGTCTGTTTCCTTAATGCATTGTGAGATTTTGATACCTTTGAATGAGTCTCGAATGAAAATGTATATACATATATATGTACATATGCATACACACATAAGGATGCTTAAAATTGAGACAACATAATAGGAGAGGTGGAACTGTTTGGGAAAGGTTTCAAACCACCCATCCAATGAAGGAATCCCATAAGTGCCCGTTCGCCACGCCCTTTGCAAGACTGGACTTTCACACAAGTGAACATGTGCTTATTCATTATATTTGCTGTCTTACACAATCCTGTACAATCTTTTTTGATTGTACAAGTCTTATTTAGTCCTTTTGGCGAAGTCTTGAATATTCATGTTTGAAAACAAGTTCAAGTGCTGGGAGAATTGCCTTCCTGTTTACCAGGAATGTGGAAGAGGTCCTTCTGGGATACACTTGCCCATGAACTCTTGTCCCCTCCCATCCCCGCCAGGAAGAATAACAGGATAGCTTGAGAGTAATGAGCATTTTTAACCTTTTTGTGAGATCCAGTTTACTGTACTTTGACCAGCCTCTTAACAGTCTTTACGGCTATTAATTTATCTAGGGTAACATTTGACACACAGTTTAGTTTGCACATAGCTCTATTATGCAGTTAACTGATAGGTCCCAGCAGACCAGAGGAGTATGAATTTATAGGTAGTTAAGCAGTGTGCACCTAAGTGATTTGTCCCATATTCCCAAGGCTTCTGCACTTAGCTCCTCTTCTTGCACCAACCTTGGAACACAGATGTTGTTTTTGTATAACCCATCCTGTTCCTGCTGGTGCCAGTTCTTTCTTTTAAAAGAAACAAAAAGGAGGGGCAGAACAGAAATGAAAGCCACCTTGAAGGACTGCTTTACATTAGTAAACTAAAGAACAAAATCCAGTCCCGTGCAGTCGTGGAAAAATTGTGAACCTGTTATGTAAATGCTGGTAATATTACAAATGGTCTGTATAACTTTTGGAAGTTATTTGACACTGTATAGCATTGACTACTTCTAGTAATAATTACTACTACAAATTTTTCAAGAGAATAAACAAAAATTCTATAATTTCATTATAGTACTATCTATAACAAAACCTGGATGGGCTAAATGTTGATGTGTAGAGGATGTATTTACTAAATTATGGCACAGCAACATGATGGATTATTAGATAGCTTTGAAAATGTGATTCTCAAGATAATGTAGATATTCGAATGGTTTATCATCCAATTAGTGTCAAGAAGCACTGAATGCAAAGCATCCTCGTTTGTAAGTATAAATGCCAGGCAGGGTCAAAGGCTAGATGTTAATATGCAAAAATAGATATAGCTTTGTGATGAGATTGGGGGCAATTTTTATCTTTAATGTTGGTAATCATGTTTTTTTAATAAGCTTATTATTTTAGAATAATTAGATTTACAGAAAAGTTTCAAGGATAGTACAGAGTTCTCGTAGATCGCTCACTTACTGTTTCCTATTGTTAATAACCATGTTTTTAATAATGTTTATCATTTCATGTTAAAAATGAAAATATTCCAAAGATGATAAAAACTGTTAATAGTCACTTCTGTCTCTTCTATGTCGATAATCTGTAGTATACCTTTCTGTACCTTTATCTCAACTCGTACAAACCTGTATTTGTAGATTATTATAATTATCATAATATAATGTGCGATAATATGCATATTACTTTATAACTTGCTTTTTTCACTTAATAATGTACCATGGCCATCCGGTGGTCTACAACCTTGTCTGTATATTGAAATCATCCAGTGCTTTTAAAAATATTGATTACCAGGTCTCATCCACAGAGATTTTTACTCAGTCTAGTCTGGAGTTGGGCTCAGGAGTCAGAATTTGTTTTAAGGCTCCTACATAATCTAACGTGCAAGAACTGCTACTCTAGATAAATTCATATCCAGGTTTTAGGGGTAGGGTCTTGGGGTAATAGCCATAGCTATAATTGCCACAGCTATACCGGTGTTTCTTCAATCTCTTCTCTGTTTTTGGGTTTCCAGGGTTTTCCTACCATATGAACAGTGTTGTAGTTAACATCCTGGTACATCCTTACACATTGGTGCTTCCTATCGGATAGACCTTAAAAATGTGTTTTCTGGGCCAAACTGTGTGTGGATATGTCTTTTTAAGTAATAATAAAGTCTTTCCGGGTTACTTTCCTAAAGAAATCATAGTAACTATAAAGCTCCTTTCCATCGTTGGAAGTTTGCCATCAAACTTTCAAGGTTAGTCCCATTTGCTCAAATAGTGACACAGGACAGATCGTTTTTTAAATTAATGTTTAAATTAAACTTATTGAGGTAACTTTGGTTAATAACATTCTTAATGGTAAAAGCCACAGAACTCTATTAAAATGATAGAATGTTAAAAGTATATAAAAAGCCTTTAGGAGGGAGTCTTTGTAATTGTTTCTTCCTCCAACAATAGGTTGAAGAATTCTGAAGGTGGCTGCCTCATGCGTGGTTTGTTTTCTGGCACTTGGGCACCTTCAAGGTCTCCTTAGTTTCTTTAGTAGTTCAGTGTAGGAAAAGTAAATTTGAAAGCTCCACCACAGCGTGGAGACTAGGGGAAAAGGTCTAAACTCTTGCCTTTAGAGCATCTCCTCACTTTGCATGTCTAGGTAAAGGGCTGGCTGGCAAGGACGTCTTTTGTAAAGAAAGGTATGTTGTAAGGATTACGTACTCAGTATTTTATCATAGAATTTAGCAAGTTGACATGCTTCTTGCCCCTAAAATCAACCTCCTAATTCAGTATTCCCTTAAATTTACCACTGAAGTACTTGTAACTGCTAAGGAAAATGATCTTGTACTCTAGACGTGTCCGGGTATTGTCTGAAATGAGTTGTAGAATTTATTTGAAGTTTCTTCTATAGCATATTTGTTTTAACATCAAAAATATGTTAAACGTCAGAAAGAGGAAGTAAACGTCCTCCAAATTTTTTCACAAAATTAACACTTTTATACACATTATAATTAATGCGCACGTAATCCAGGGACATTCATGTAAGTACTCCAGT
>NW_006433949.1:3356807-3359589 GCF_000325575.1 Pteropus alecto | reverse complement strand
TTTTTTTTTTTACATTTTATTTTATGACTTTGGCTCAGACTTTGCTTATACCAGGGGAGTGCAGATTCTTGTACAAGTTTTTTTTTGGTATTGTTTCTATCCTGTCGCTGTAGTTTCTATGAAAAATTGGTGAAAACGCAAGAAATGGTACTTTAACCTTATCATTAATGGTCTTTTTGTAGGAGGAGAGGGCAGTGAGAGATCGGAATCTCCTCCAAGTTCAAGACCATGATCAGCCCATTCTGTGGAAAGTGCAATTTAACTTGGGCAATAGCAGTCGGCCTAGCAACCAGTGCCGGAACTCCATTCAAGGGAAGCACCTCATCACCGACGAACTGGGTAAGACTGTCTTCCTCCTTTTCCTGCAGTCCGAAATACTCCAGGGTGACCATTCCTAGATTTTTTTTTTAATAGGGATTTTATACAATGTCTTTTCCCTTCTTGCTCTTTTCCAACATTTCTCACATCTTCTTTGTCTTTCATACCTTACTCATTGTTGAAGGTTTTCCTCCATGTCAGAGAAGCTTGGTTTGATAATTCTAACTCTGAAGTTCCTTGTGCCTGCAACATATAGTTTTAGGATTTTGTCATGTGTTAGCCCCTATGCTTCTTCCTGCCAATCTCTTCGTAGCCCCAGGATTTTCAGATCTTGCCAATCTTTTCTTCTTATCTTGGTGAACTCTACAGGCTAGGAGTTCAATTTTCCTCCTTGGTGTCTTGAATGATACCCACATAGTGTTGGCACTTAGGAAATGCACTTGTTGACTGACTGACTGAACAACCTTGAATGAATTATATAAACGCATCCAGAATGTTAACTTGTACAGTTAAATATCTGTCTGAGTTGGTGCTTTCTCTCAGAGTTTTCTCACTTCCTTTTAGTAAGAAAGGTGATTCCTGTGCTGGTGAGGTAGTGTGATTAGACAACTGCTGAGGTTCTTACCACTTTAAGACTGGCTCAGCCTTCTCAAAGAGAAGCTCCCACTAATCCCCAGCCTGCATTCGTTGAGCGCCTGCTGTGTGCTGGGCACTAGGTTAAAGTTCTCCTTGAAAATCTCAGTTGATTTCTGTGACAGTCCTATGAGGTGTAGATATTGCTAGAATACCTATGACGGTATTGTCACTTTGTAGGTGAAAACACAGGCACCGAGAGGTTAAGAAACTTGCCCAAGATGGCAAGGACTCTTTTGTACACCATAAATAGGATACTACTATCACCCTCCAAAAGTAACACTTTTCCTTAATGTCAACTATCCAAACAGTTTTCAGAGTTCCCTGATTGTTTTACAGATTTTTTTTCCCCCAACGGGTCTTTTGCAAATTATCGGGTTGATTGATTTGTTTCCAAGAGTAAATTTTACTCTATTCCAGAGTCTCAGAACAAACAGATTATGAACGTAATGGTGCTGAAACTGATAGGTGACCTTGAATTAGAATCTTCATCTATACTTGAAGCTGAAGGAAATGAAGACACGCTGTCTTTGAAATGTAAACTACAGTGCACAATTGTTTTTTTTTTTAAGTTTACATTCCCAGCAAATTAAAAAAAAAAAAGTTTTTCAAAAAGATCTCAAAGGCATGAGACCAGATGAGATTATTTGAAAGAAGAATCGGAGGAAAACCACCCACTTAGGGTAAAAGAACTGGAAAATTTTGCACAAAAATGCACTGAAAACTCAGCAGTGATGCCAGTGCCAAGCTCTGTTTTTAAGCTTACATTGAAAAGGCAAATAATATTGCAGATAACCTGTTTTTTTTTTTTTTTTTTAAAACAGAGTACGGTTTGGCAAAGGGACATTACTTCCACAAGATAATACAGCCAGTCAGCAGGCAGACCTTGGAGTAGGACTGAACTTGGAGTTCAGTGTTGATTTTTTTTTTTTTATAGACTGCTTTATTTGTATGACACTCAGAAAATATGAAATGTTATGCCTTGGCTTAATATTTAATATTAGATTATGAATGACAATTTGTCATTGTGTCATACATAGCTAGCGAAAGAATAATTTTCCTCTGATTAGCTCAAGTGAGACAAAGACTCTCAGATTTAAGTAAAATGTTCCAAGAATCAATCAATAAAAATTCAAGAGCCATAGGTTTTATTTTACCTCCATGAATGTGGGAAAAGAGAGAAGCAAGCAGTTTAATAAAGAAAACTTATAGGAACTTGTGCTCTTTAGCAAGCAGATGCCACCACAAATATTGCCAGGGTAACAAGTTATTAAATAACCAATTAGAATTACAGAATTTTCAAAGGTTAGAAGTTAATTTTTCGGTCACTAGCAACACACTCTGCTGTTGTGATCTTATAGGGCTCCTTGTTGGAAATGATGTTTGCATCAATAGATTTATGATGTAAAAGGTGAAATCTTGATGAGCTTTCTTTCACCGGAAATTAAGAAGACCTGTGTTTTCAAGGCTACTGGCAATTAGCACTGGGGAGAAAAAGAATGCCTGAGATGCTGACACCTTTATTGTGGAAATGAGGAAAGGACAGAAAGATAATTTCCACAAGTGGAGTTTAGGTCACATTATATTTTACATCTTCCTGTCACAGAAGTGGTAAGATTACTGTGTGTTTATCATTTTGGGCAGAATTTTGAGAAATGTGCTGGTTTTTTTAAGTTGCTTATTTATAATCTCTGTGAGGAAAATGAGTAAGAATAGTTAGAATCCCAGAAGCATTTATGATGGCATTAGAATCATCCTCTCTTAATTGAGAAGATAGAATGGCATGGTTAAAATGACAGAAAGCACCAGGTAAGCCCCAGTTCTAAGTGGC
>NW_006433949.1:3356179-3356777 GCF_000325575.1 Pteropus alecto | reverse complement strand
TTTACTGGTGCCCCCTGCTTTGATACAGTCTTTGTTTTCCAGACTAGTTTCTGAAAACAACCTTATACTTCACCAGATCTCTTTCTCTGAGGATTAAGAAGCTGGGGTATTTGGAATGGAATGATCTCGGAACAGCTGCTCTGCACCTGTGGGCTCGTGTGTGCACCTGTGAGCTCGTTTGTACACCTGGGAGTTTTCCCAAGGGCCAAGTGGTGTCCCTCATGCACTTATTCTCACATTTTTCTTTCCCACTCCCAGAAGGATAGAGAGAAATGTCTCCTTAGCAGCTCTGAACAATGAATTAGCTTCTGCAAAGAGATTCTTTCCTTAAGGTTGAGCATGGCTTGACTGGGTTGGAGGGAGTGTATGTGTTTATGGGAGTGAAGGGAATTAGGGTGTTCCTTCCTTGAGTGTTAGAGGACTCCTTCCCCTCATGTTGAGGGGTATTGAATCCCTGGCATGTATATTTACAAACAGCCTAAATCAATTTACAAAGGTTACTTTTGTTTTACAAAATCCTCCAAACTACTAAATAAATGGCAAGCATTTAAAAAATATTTGTGAAGAGTGGGAGTTAGGGGATGTATTGCTTGTTTTT
>NW_006433949.1:3355274-3356169 GCF_000325575.1 Pteropus alecto | reverse complement strand
TTTTTTTTTTATCTAGAAGTATCTCACTTTTGGGAATGAATGCCTTGGTCTTTCTTATTTTCAGATTTTTGTTAGAAAAAAATTACATTTTTCTTCAGGCATAGATCAAAGAATGGCTTCCATTGGTTAGGACAGGAAAATGCAGGCGTGACTTGACATGGTGATTAAGTCAGATACATGCCAGCAGGCTGTTCAGGGTGGATGAGGATGTGGAGCTTGCCTGTGGTATGTATGGGAGTCTGTGTTTCCTGTGAACAGCCACATGTGGGAAGCAAGCCCTCATCACAGTATCTGATTCCTGCCTCTGGTGCTTAGAATGCTCTGGACTCCAGATTCTGTCTTTCTGGGTTTTTTTGAGTGTGGTGCATTTATTGCTGCTTCCAGATCACCCCTGCTAGGGAGATGGGAGGACTGCTGGTTTTATACTCAAGTTAGTCTCTGACTTGCAGGATATGTTTGTGAACGGAAGGATTTGCTGGCAAATGGCTGCTGTAATGTCAACGTCCCGGGCACCAAGCAATACTGCTGTGATGGCTGCTTGTCCAATGGCTGCTGTGGTGCTTACGAGCATTGCGTCTCCTGCTGCTTGCAGCCCAACAAGGTATGGAGATTGCTCCTTGTTCTACATCTGCTTTTGTCTTTCTGTCTTTATTTGATGATGAGCGTTGAATTCTCTTGAAAATAGAACTTAGAAGGGAACTTTGTAGGTGTCAGATATTGCTGCTGTGTAGTAGCCTGTGTCTATAAGGAAAGGAAGCAGTTGGTTCCCAGTTACTTGAACGTTTCTTTTGCAGAATGGGCCATTGTATTGCTAATCAGATATCTAATGAATAAGATACCAGTGCTCTTGTTCATTTGAGCCGGCTGTCTCCCTCTATTCCTGCTCCGTGCCCCC
>NW_006433949.1:3350091-3355247 GCF_000325575.1 Pteropus alecto | reverse complement strand
CACCCATTAGCAGTCTCTTAGTTTAGGAGAAATACCCAAGGTTACCTTGTGCTGCTGAGTCTGGAATTTATTACAGGTACTAACTTTTGTTTCCATAGCAACTTCTCCTGGAACGCTTCCTCAACCGGGCAGCTGTAGCATTCCAGAACCTCTTCATGGCAGTCGAAGATCACTTTGAATTGTGTTTGGCTAAATGCCGGACCTCATCCCAGGTCAGAATCTTTGATGTTTCTAGAAAGCTGGAAGATGGGCAGGTAGGAGTCAGGGGCTAAAAGAATACTGAAAATATGACAATGGAGATATGACTATGATATATGATATGGGCGATAATGGAGAAGAGATTCAAAAGGGGCTTCGGTGGAATGATAACGTTTAAGAGTGTCAGCATGAGATTTATACAAGTTAGGGAAGTAAAATATTTATATTAAATCAAGGTCTAATCAGCTTATATCTCCCCTATCTGATTGGTACATTTGTACTTTAAGTGAAAGCTTAAAATTATTTTTAAGTCTGCGTGGAATCCTAATAGCCCAGTTTCTGAGAGTTCTTCTGTCTGAAATTTGACTAAGACTTTGTAGCATCCACTCATTGAGAGTAAGTAGTAATTTGTTCTGGGACAGAGTTGTGGTTTATTTTAGGACTCGAGGGAATGAGATAGGTGGATGTTTAAAAATGCACGAATAAATGTGTAGGTTGTCAAGCTCTCAATATTTATTAACATGCTGTCATTAAATGCTTTGCTCTTTGGGCACTAAACATTGCACCTGCTGCTGAAAGCATCTGAAAGTCTTTTGCTTTCCATCACTCTATGTCCTCAGCTCTCAGCTTTTGTGGTTGGGCAATTGTCGGAGCTGTCATTGTAAAATCACAGGACGTGTTTGTTATACAAGCACACTTCTTGCTTCTATTCATGGTGTCTCCAAGATTGTACTGGCTTCGTCTGAGGTAACTGACTCATTTGTCATTTTCTGGAACTCTTGTACCTTTTGCCAGATTTCTGTAGTTCACCTTTTTATTTTATGCCGCTTTTTGTGTTTCTGGTCTGCTCTTAGAGCATTCAGCATCATTGGGTAAATGTTTTAGGGGTCATAATGAGCATTTGAAAACACGAAGAAATTCCTGATGGGCTTGTTTTGTTGGAAGAGCTTTCCACTTGAATGGGCTTTAAAGGAAATTGATTCGTTTTGATTCAAATTCTCTCTCATTCTGAGAAACACTAGAAAAGGGGAAATATTTTCTTTAACCGATGAAACCTAGGAGTTATTTCCAATTGTGAGGGAAGATGCTAAACTTTCTGACTTTGTCTTTTTATTGTAAAGACTGAGAGCTTTCCCAGTTGCCAATTTGTTTTGATAGTGGTATCCCAAGAAAGAGAAGCTTTTGGCTGCATGTCTGTAAATTGGATTAATACTTACAATGTAGATGTTTAGTATTGGTCTCGGGCTAATTAATGAACTCTATACTAGCCAAAAACTCAAGTTACCTGTATGAAAACAAAATGCTGAAAAAGTAGCCCTCGGGATGATTGTTTTAAATCATGCTTCCCCTTTGCTTTGCCAAATGAGGCTTGCATGGAATTGTGGGATTTGGCTCATGTGCCAAACCTTGAAGTAAGTAAAACTTTATGAAAGTGATTTGAAGTGTATCTCCTCCATCTCTGCAGGGTTCACTACCAGCAACTGAATTTCTCTGAAGCACAGGGTCAGATACAAAACACCCATTGGATCATAATCTAAAATAAAATAATTTGAGAAAAAAAAATAGTTGATTTGCCCAGGTCACAGCAAGGTCATTAAAAAACTCATGTACATAAAAAGAAACTGTCATGCAGTGATGTTATGTCCATTTTCATGTTCTTCATTGGCATTCTGCGTTGTGCATTCGCCTTTGTTCCAGAAAGTGCCTCGGAGCCTGTTAGTGACATTTGGAGATGGACTCGGCCAGGCTCCTGCGGGGAGTGTCTGACAGCAGTCTCGCTTGACTTTCGCAGCTCTGAGAGGGAGGTGTGTGAGACTGCTCTCTCTCACCGAGCTCTTGTCTTCCCTTTTGCCAACAGAGCGTACAGCATGAGAACACCTATAGGGATCCCATAGCAAAGTACTGCTACGGAGAGAGCCCTCCCGAGCTCTTCCCCGCGTGATGGGCGCACACGCGGCTGAAGCACTTGCCGCCCGAAGCCAGGCGTCAGCGGGGCGCTATTCCGCTGGAAGAAGAGAGAGGCGTCGTGTGGAAACCTTGGCCTTGACCACTTCTTGGGTTGTACTCTTTGGCTTCACTCCCCGTCGAGCTTTACCAGATGGGACTGTTCTGTGAAGCAGCTTGGAAACACCAGCAGGTCACATTCGAAAAAGACAGAACTGCAGGCGACCGTGCGCTTTGAGCACCTCGACCATCGCAGCTGCTCTGGGATCTGTGCTCGCTCACAGTTCTCATCGGGGCCCTTCCCTGTAACGCTATTTATTGGATTTCTTTGGAGTAGTGGGAAAATTAAAATGTTTTATATAGGACAATGCCTTGCCTCGACAGTCGAATATATTCAAGGAAATTGTTATTGTTCTTATTGTGTTCTTGAGTTTCATGAGTTAAATCATCCCTTCACCCAACTAAAACGTTTGGCCTCTCAGACGTGCATGTTCTCTCAAGGTAGTTACTTTGGTTTTGTTTTAACAGCATCTTCAGGAGTGGGCCCTGAACACCGTATGCTGACATCTAGAACTGTCTAAGATCTCTGTTTTAATCTGGTGCCAACTTTCTAGCAGCTGGCACCACGTGCTCTTAGGTTTTTTTCAAGTGGGATTTGGGACTCGTATACCTATGTGCAAGCACCGTTTTAACTACAAATTCTGACTTATCATCCTGGAGGATTTTGTTCTCATTTCCTATGACATGATCGGTCTGCTTCGCCGTGGTCCAGTGGGAGCCTCAGGAAAATCACCAGCAGCCTCCTGTCCTCTCCTGTCGTGGGAACCCTGTGCTAAGGTGATACCTCAATGGAGATACATCTAGCAACTGGCTATAAGCAGTTGTCCTTTATTGCCTTCAGCTTCAGGAGTTGTAACAGGTACAGATGTTTAGTTTCCCTTTGATTTGCAAAGAAGAAGCAAACGCAAGTTTTTATCAAGGAACTGTAAGAGACATATCTCCCCTCAGTGGGACGAGTGAATGAACACCGGACACGCAGGTTGCCGGTCCACGTGCTCTAGGCACACCTCATGTTTTGAGCACAACACTCTCTGGGTCAAGGCCGAGAGTATTCAGTCCTCAGATCAAGATACTCCTCTTGAATAGTACTACTCTTTCTAATAGTACTTGCTCTCGGGAGTTGCATTAACTCACAACTCTTTGCTGGAGTCATTCGCTGACCCGGATTTGGGCAAGGTCATTTTTGTTTTTTTGGTCATTCGAGTTGTTGACTTTGGAGCAGGGCACTAGTTTTACAATTAGCTTTCAACGTTTGTTTTTCTCGTGGAGCTTTTTCTTTGGGCCCTGTTTGCCTTCCACTATGTTTCTGCAGTATGTAGCAGTAATTTCCCATAACTTCCTCCTATTCTTATACTTCCCAAAGTAGTTTGTTTCCCTAAATAAGTTTTTTTGGAGAGTAAACTGTCTGGCAATTGTTTTTGAATGTTAGATCCCAAGAAATGTATTCAGTTGCAGTGGACTTTTCAGATTCTCTATGTATTCACCGGTGCTAAGTCAAACTTTGTATGTGAAAGAAACATGCGTTACCGGATGTTTTACCATCTCATCCTTTTTGGTAACTCAATATGATGTTTGAGTTTGCCTTCTGTCAGTTGTCACTGGTATCAGCCTCTCCTTTGAACTTATTTGAACTCTTGAGCAATATAAAATAGATTTAATGTGAAAGAGTTTATAGTGGAGGTTAGTCCCTGCCTGTTCACTTTGTACTTGAATATTGACTAGCACACTGCATTTTCAGTGCTTTCACAAACAGTATCTGCCCCCTCGTGATAGGAATTAAGCTTGCTTGTATTCTCACCTCCTAGATGAGGCAATAGTAGGAGATGAAGTGACTTCCCAGAGTCCCCACTGAGATTTAACGACAGAACCAAAACAAGAACTTCATCTCGGGCTCTGGGTCCACTGTCCTTCCCACTGCCTCTTGCCAGCTCCAACACTGACTCATCTGTAAACATCCCCCCTGAGAGTGTATAGATTTCAGTTGTCCGGGCCAAAAGAGGAGAGAGGTGGCATGAATAGCCAAATTGGGTCGATAGTCCAAAGGTCACTTTCATTTGGCCCTGGAATATGTTTTTTGTACTTAAGTCAATTAGGGGCGTATTCACTGTTTTCGAAACTCCCAGTGCTGCAGATGACATAATGAAGCCACCTAAGGACCTTGGTCCCCAGCCTTTCAACCCAGGACCCTTACCTGCTCTTTAATCCCTGGTTTGTTTCTGGTTCCCTTGACTGTGGGTTTCTAGAACTGAGGACGTCGTCTTAGTTTTTTATGCGCAGAGCCCAGCAAAGTGTATAATATGCATCGGGATTTTAGGATAAAATCAAAGAAGGGACAAAAACACCTTTAAAAAAATATCGAGCATTTGGGACTAAAGGTAATTGAGTAATTAAAAGCATTTCCCCCAATTCCAAATGTTAATTGCTAGGCTTCTTTCTGAAGCAGTAAAGATAAGATATATCAACAGGGAAAGAAACATACAGTAAAGCAGGAAAAGGGCACTGAGAGAGGCATGTAAAAAGGAGGAAAAGACCCGCCTCCCCCCTGCCAGGGATTCTGGGTGGCCCTGGACGCGGCCATGCTGGAGCTGGCACTGAAGGGTGAGCTCAGCAGCTCAGCAGCTCTTGAAAAGCAGAAAATAGGATTTTAGAGCAGTGATTGCAGCTTTCAACTTGCTGCTCCCAAAAACCGACTCAATGTGCCTCGGTTGGTCTGGCTGCAAAGAAACTCTGGGGAAGAGTCACACAATTTGCAAGATTCCAAGCAAGGCTTTTCCCATCGTTGAGATTTACAGATAAACTGTAAATGCGTGAAGATGCTGCTTATTTGGTATACTCACAGGCAAGAGAGAATCCCTCCTGCCTTACAGTTAGTAACCACTCCTTACCAACGGCCTGGCCTTGGGCACTCAGGCGCTTCATCTGTAAGATGGGATCATACCTGCCCCTTACAAGGT
>NW_006433949.1:3334024-3350055 GCF_000325575.1 Pteropus alecto | reverse complement strand
TGTGTCCGCACCCAGCAGGGGAGTGTGTCAGGTAGATAGCACAGTGGGGATAGGAGGGCCCCTCGGGTAGAAGGGCGGTAATTACAGAGCTCTTGGTATTGTTTTTATTACTATTTTTAAAAGGATTCATGAGAAAGATAAAAAATTTCAGATAATTCAGATATCTGTAAAGATGAAAGTAATAATCTAAAATCATGCAACCTAGAGATAAGCCCCAGTCTTTTTTCTCTCCCCTCAGGGCTTTCTAGGCAGAATGAGAGCACTTTTTCCTCTTGCAAACAATCCTATAATGGACAACCTTTTGTTACGTATAGGTCTATATAATAATTTTTAATGACCACATGGTGTCAATTTCATGGGTATACAATAATGCTGCTGAGGATGTTTAGCTTATTACCTTTTTTTTTTGCTACTACAAATAATGCATTGATGATATGCTTCTTCGTGCACAGTTGCATGTTTATCTGATACCTATTTTCGCCAAATTTTACTCACTTGCAGTGTATGAAAGTGTCTCTTTTGCCATACCCATGAGAACCCTGTGTGACCATTTTTTAAATCTTTGCTAATGGATCTCAGTGTTCTAATTTATATTTAATTTCTAGTGAGGTGAACTCTTTTCCATGTTTTGGCCATTTGTCATTCAGATGTGATGAACTGCCTGTTGGCAACCTTCTTACAGAGCATTTTTACAGGAGGGAATCCTAAATCCCTTTTCTTTCTCAGCCCTGTATGACACCTACTGTGTGCGTACAGAAGCAAGTGGCTCATATGTTAACAAACTTTTCCAGTTGTTGTAGGGCAGCTAATGGGAGCAGTTTTGCCCTTAGGGGACATTTGGCAATGTCTGGATACATTTTTGTCCCAACTCGGGAGGATGGTACATCTAGGAGACTAGGGGTGCTGCTAAACATCGTACAGTGCACAGGACAGTCCCCACAACACAGAATTATCCAGCTCCAAACATCAGCCGTGCCGAGGTAGCGAGGCCCTGTGCTCCAGTCATGTTTCCCCCTTAGGCTGAACAGAAGAGCTGTAGGAGCTGCGAGCTGACTTTATTATGTCCCTGTCCTTGCTTTCTGCGGTGCTGAAGTGCAGCTGATTAAATTACCCTGAAATCCCACAGGACCTGCTCCTTCCCCGCAGGTCTCCACCAGCCCAGTGCTGCCTCCGGGAACAATGTTATTACTCTGCCGTGGTGTCCTTTGCGCACTGACAGAACCCAAACGCAGACACTTCAGCTGCAGAATGACCTGGAGCTTTAGACACAGTGCCCTCCCCTCTGCAACAGATTTGCTCTCCCCGGTCCCCTACAGCAGCTCTTTGCACGGAGAGACTTTGAGATGGCAGATGCCACCACAGATTCCATTTGGAAAACTAGACATTCTATAAAAAGGTACCACGTAAGTAAATAATAATTTAAAAAAAAAAAAAAAAAAAGCCAGTGAGATTATGAGTTCTTCCTGCACTTGTGTGTTGGCACATTGCTGCCTAGGCCCTATTCTGTGTGGACTTTTCTTGTTCATGGTGTGAGTACAGTTTGGGTACCAGTATCCCTGTTTTCCCTCAGTCACGTGTCTGTGACGTTCCTCGTCCAGTCCGCTTTCACAGACATGAAGAGGAACAGGTAGCAACAGCCGTGTGCTGTGCGTGGGAGAACAGTGTGGGTCTGATTCGTGTCTGACATTAAAGCTGAACTGCTGGACTTCCTATTCAATGAAAGTACAACCTTTACTATTACAATAAAACAGCTTGCCAGTTACAACCAATGGGCGAAGCAATTATTCAGATATTTGAACAGGAGTCCAGTTTTATTCTTCCTTAAGACTGCATGTTCAGTGCACACAGAGGGACCAACACATCACTGCTAGAAATGCATTATTTATACGCTGGCACTTTGAACGTTTTTGATGGGTTAAAGAGTTTTTGCAGTCTTTGGGTTTTTTTAATTTGTAAATTTTTTATGCAGTGTACAGTAGGCATGCTCTGGTCAGCTTACATCCAGATGGTCACAGACTCTAAAGTGATAAATGAGAAATCACCACTGTCAGTGAAATTCAAGACTTCAGACTATGTTGGCTACACCTCACTGTTACCAAGGAGGTTGTGTGTGTGAGCGTAACAACAGCGGTGTGGAGTATGTGAGTAGCATCCCGATTGTACTGACAGGAGCACCGGCATTATTGACCTTGAGTAAATTATCCTCTTCTGGCTTTGGTTCCCTCATTGGTCAAATGAGGGTGATCGCTAAGGTACCTTGCAGATCCAAAATTCTGATTTTTGTGACTAGTCGAAGATCCCACCACATATTAAGGCAACACTGGAGCCCATGTCTCCCAGTGGCTGGTCCTTGGCTTTGAGTCTCACACGGTGAGTGCAGACCAGCCATCTGGAGCAGAGCCCACTTTCCTCAGACCAGGGCTTCGCCCTCTCTCTTGAAGATTAAAACCGAGGCTAGCCATTTTCTGCCTCTTCCTCCTCAAATTTTAAATAGACACCATATTATTCTCTGCTGGGACCGACTTATCATGTATTGCTGCTCTGCACCTGGGCAAACAGCTGCTGTTTTCCATCATAAAAACAGCTGCCTTTTGGCAGGGACGCACAGAACTGTGTTTGGTAGCTGTACCTTAATACAGTGCTAAATTATTTAGGTGTGCTTATCCTGAGATACCTAGATGTCTAGGAATGCCTAAGAAGGGCTTCTGCAGTCATCAGGAAGAGGTTTTCCTTTAATTTCTTTTATGATTACAAGGCAGAAACCTTAAAATGTAAGAAACTACATTTTAAAAATGTATGACATTATAAAGAAATTGTGCCAAATTAGATTCTTAGCCCTCACAGATAATCACTAATTAAAGTTTGGATATAACGTTTTGCCTACATTTTGTACGTAAACGTGTATTTTGCGTTAGTACATAAATTAAGGTAGAATTCTGCTGTGTAGTATTTCAGAACAGTTCCTGTTGAATTGATTTAATCCAATAATAGCTAATTAATTTACAGAGGAGGAAAGTGCACATTTTGCTTGGATCATCTAGCCTCTAAAATAAGTTGAGTAAAAAAATAATAAAAGTCAGGTTAAAGGTGAAAGCCCTTTTATAGTTGTAGACAATCTTGTCTTTGCATTTCCGCGTCTCTTTTCCTTGTCTGGTTTTTACCCAGTGGGGGGGAAAAAAAAAGGCTTTTGTTCTTCACCAGTAAATTATTGGCATTCCACCTGGGCCAGAGCTGACCTGCATGAAGCATGCTGAGGACAAAGCTGCTTATGCAGACTTCTGCTTTCCGGAGGGAGCTGAGAGAAAGATGGGGGGATCCCGCTGCAGATCTCCTGAGCATGCCGTTCACTTTAGTGAACCACACTAAATGCAGAAATTTAAAACATAAAAAAATCTTGAAAAGGTTGGAAAGGCCATGTGGACCGTCTTTCCTGACGGCTGGTACAGCGAAGGATGATCTGCGCTCAAGGCAGCCCAGGTTTCCCCCAGAGCCAGCTCTGCTCTGTCAAATGTCTGGCCTATATGATGGTTTTTGAGGGCACCAGGGACCTCGGTTTTTAAAGATGTTCCTAAGTGTTCCCTGGGACCCGCCCAAGGGCACTCTTTGGAGCTGGAATCTGCTGCATTCGCTCTCCACCAGAGGCTCAGCGGCCCGGAGTGCCCCCTCACAGGCTGACTCAGTTTCTCGTGGGAGGTTCTCATGTGGGCAGCAGTTCAAGGCCTGCTCCTGGAGCTCGGTCCCCGATATCCGTACCCTTCCCTAGCTTTGTCTGCAGCCTGCTGAGTGCCAACTTGGAAGCCTGACAGTCTTGCAGCAGCTTAGCAGTCAGCTGGGCTCATTTATTTGACACAAATAAGCTCATTGACCTGATTTAGTGTAGGGAGGAACTAGAGTCAAATGTGATCTTTAAGCTTTGTCTTTTCACTGCAGCCTTTTCCAACCTCCAAGGACAGCTGCCTAGTTAAACGATGCTCATGGCGCTGTTTCAGAGGAAGGAGGGAAGAGAGGGGAGAGGAGACAAGAATGAGGTGCTGATGGCACAGCCACCAACAGTTGCTTTTTATGCCACTTGGTGGCACCAATTCCACAGGTTTTCTGTCCTCAGCATAATCCTTGTCAAGAGATTGTGGGACCCCTGCCTGCATGGACTCCCTCTCCCTAGAACAGTGTCTGCAGGTGGGGAATCACCTGATAGTGATGACAAACCAGAACTTCCCCAGGTGCTGTCGATCTCGTGCACAGGGACTCAGGGGAGTCACCTTGGTCTGCTGCTAGTGCTGTCAGAGACCAAGGCTTCACTCAGTGCCCACGACCACCCCTTCCTTCCTCTCCCACTTACCAAGGCGAAACGTTGGGCAGGTCGCTTGACTGTTCTTACCACAGCGAGGAAACAGCCTGTGAAGTTTGTACAATGCACCGTTCTGCGTACGCACGTTCACCTTCACCTTCACACTGCACCATCTTCTGAGGCAGGTGTTTGTTCTGATCTTCGTTTTTACAGAGGAAGGCTCTGATGCATGGATTAAATTTTGCTTGCGGTTACACCATGAGACGGTGGAGCTGTATGCAAACCTCAGCTCCTGAAAGTACGTACAGGCGCAGTAGACAGCGTGTTGGCTTGGTACATTGTGATAACAGCTACTGTCTTCTGGTCATTTCCTGTGGGCAGGCGCTGAGTTCAAGGCTGCTTATTTAATCCTAACAACCACTCTCACGAGTTAGGCAGGTAGATCTTTTCATCCTCGTTTTAAGGAAAAGAACTCAGAGATTAAGAACTTTGCATAGAGACATACTGTCTTGGTGGTTTAGACCAGGATATTGATTGAACCCAGATGTTTCTTGCTCTAGAACCTGGACTTTTAGGCCCTGTGCTGTAGGAGGAAGAGTCGCACTGAGCTCAGTGCTAGGAGGGCCCTAGGTAGAGTGAAGTTTGCTATTTGCCCTTGAGTTGGGATCATCTTTGATTCTGGACTTTTAGGCCCTGTGCTGTAGGAGGAAGAGTTGCACTGAGCTCTGAGTGCTAGGAGGGCCCTAGGTAGAGTGAGGTTTGCATTTCTCTGAAGTTTGCTATTTGCCGTTGAGTTGGGATCATCTTTGATCTCAGCAAAATGGTTCACCTTCTAGCTGCTGGTCCCTGCCAAGAAGGGTTTGTGAAGAATATATTGGAGAGAGGACTTGGCCTTTCAGCACAGCCCGGGGGAGAGGGCTGTCTCTCAATAACCGCTGAGCAGAGTCCTAGTAACGGGCCGCATTGTGTCCCCTCCAGAGTTCTTATGCTGAATCCCCAAGCCTCATACCTCCACATGTAACCATATTTGGAGATGAGGCCTTCGAAGAGATGATTAAGTTAAAATGAGGGTGTTAGGGAGGGTTTTCGTCCAGTAGGATTAGTGTCCTTATGAGAAGAGGGAGACACGAGAGCTGCGAGAAGGCAGCCATCTGCAAGCCAAGGAGGGGGCCTCAAGAGAAACCAGAGCTACTGATGCCTTGACCTTGAACTTGCAGCCTCCAGAACTATGAGAAAATAAATTTCTGCTGTTTAAGCCACCCGGTCTGTAGTCTTCTGTTAGGGCAGCTCAAGGTGACTAATACAGTCCTCAAAGGAAATAAGTGCTGAGTTAATCTGCAAATCCAAAGGACGGTACAGGGCAGGAAGAATCACTGGGTTGCACTGCCAGAGTCCTTTCTGGCTCCAGTGTCTTGTCTTTTCTGGGCCTGTTTGCCCACCTGTGAAAGTGTGTACACAGGATCACACGTAAGGGTCCTTTTAGCCCAGGCATTCTAGGAGCCTAGTTGATGACTTCTAGGAGTGTTGTTTTAAACCAGTGCTGTTTATCCTGAGGGAGATTTGGGCCCCCAGAGAACATTGGCCAATGTCAAGATATTCTTGATTGTCACAACTGTGTAGGTGGAGGTGCTGTTGGCATCTACTGGGTAGCTGTCCAACATCCTGTGGTGCACAGGGCAGCCCCCTCCACAAAGAACTCTCTGGCCCCACACCTCACTAGTGCAGGGATGGAGGAACCCTGGGATAAACTCTTCCCCCTCGAATGGTGATGACTCTGAGGCAGCAGTCCCAGTTGTTGGCTTGGCAGGTTTTTACTTAGCATTTACCAAGTGCCCAGCTCTGTGCTGGGTGCTGGGAAGATAACTTCGGAGTTTAAAATCGTGTCTGTTGAGTGATTGCCATTCCACATTCCCACCAGCAACGCATGGGGGTTCCATTTTCTCCACGTCTTCACCAACACTTGTTATTGTCTTTTTTTTATTATGACAGCCATCCTAGTGGTTATCAAGTGGTATCTCATTGTAGCTTTGACTCGCATATCCTGATGGCTAGTGATATCGAACATCTTATAATATATTTATTGGCCACTTGCATATCTTGTTTGGAGAGATGTCGCTCTAATCCTTTGCCCAGTTTTAAATTGGATTGTCTTTTTATTGTTGAATTGTTAGAATTCTTTGCATATTTTGGATACAAGCACCTTATCAGATACATGATTCGCAAATGTTTTTTTCCCATTCTGTGGATTGTTTCACTTTCTTGATGGTGTTCACTGAATCACAAAAGTATAATTTTGATGAAGTTCAATTTATCTAATTTTTCTTTTGTTGCTGTGCTTTTGGTGTGATATCTAATGCCACTTGATTTTTAATGATAATATTCCTTGGAATGGATGTAATAGGAAGGGGTAATTATTTGATCGTAACTTGCTTAATGTTCTTTGTTTCAAATGCCTTTGGCAACTTCCTCCCCACCACTAACCACCACCACCACCTTTATTCTGGGGACATCTGGAGTCCTACCAAAAGCCATTCGCGTATCTCGTCCGATCCCTGTAGCCCTTATAAACACGTCATTGTTCCCTATGCTGCTTTTTCTCCCCCACGGGTGTGTTTAGAAGTGCTCGGACCGCTGCGAAACGATTGGCAAGGCACACAAGTCTCCAAGCACCGCAGCTGCAGTGGCCCTCTGTCCTTGTCATTTCACTGTGGGCGGTTGCACCAACGCAACCTTGCAGGACCACGTCGCCATCTGCTGGCAAAGGTGGGAAAGTGCAATACCAGGAACTTGAGATTCTTTTCCTTTTTTCACTTATCCGTGGCAGATTGTCAAGCAGCAGATAATTCTTTTCATTCTGGCCTACTCCTGTTGCTTTGAAAGGTCTTTCTCCCTTTGGAGCTAGTATTTAAATATTAAACCACTTACTAAAACTGAATCTGTTTTCTACAAGGCAAGGAAGCTTGTGGTTTTTGTGCCATGGGCTTATGTGAAAAATTTCATCATGGAGTAGGAAGCAATACTTAACCTCAGGGGAGGAAAGGAAAATGGATACAGGTCGTTTCTTGTATCATGTTGGTAATAGTATCACCATAACTGTTAGGTCTCTGATACTCTGGAACTCTGTCAGGTGTATCATTATACCTGCTTCTCCCGGCTTTCCCAGGTAAATGTATTGTGATGAGAATGTGGCCCTGAGGAGATAAATGACTGACCTTTGTTTGTTTTCTAGAACAGCATGGACAACAACTTTATATTTTTTAATAAATGATAGAATAGTTAGGTGTGAAATTATTACAGCCTAGTATATTGTCTTATACTCTGTTTTAATAAGTATTGAATGAATGAAAAAAAAAGTAATTTCTGTATCCTGATTTCTGACTCATTTTTTTTTTTTACTGGTCTTAAACGCCTCAGTCATTTCAATAAATATTTGTAATGTTGTTCAATGAGAGAATATGGGTTTACAACTTTTATTCTTTAATAAAAGGAATCAAAATGTGATGTGAAGATAATGTGCAGAAAAATATACACAGATGTTCACAGCAGCGTTATTCACAACAGCCAAAAAGTGGTAATATCTGAAATGTTCTCAATTGATGGGTGGCTAAGCAAAATGGGGTCTAGCCATACAATAAAATATTTATTTGGCCGCAAAAAAAGAATAAAGTACCGATGCGTGCGACAGCGTGGATGAATCTTGAAAACATTATGCTAAGTGAAAGAGGCTGGACACAAAAAGCCACATAGTGTATGATTCCATTTACATGAAATATCCAGAATAAGCAAGTCTATACAGACAGAAAGCAGATTAGTGGTTACAGCTGCTTCAGTCTTCAGTTTTAGCTCCAGAGCAGGCATAGACAATATGCACACAAATGGGCATGGCTGTGTTACAGTAAAACTTTATTTACACAGACAGGTCGAGGGCCAGATTCAGCCTGTGGGCCACAGTTTGCTGACCTCTGACTTGGTGGACCAGCCTTAATCGCCCAGACTCCTTTCTTAGTGTTGCCTCTTTTTTTTAGAGACTAAGTGCTAGGAAAATGGGAATCTTTTCCTCAGTGCTCCTGGGAAGGTTGCTAAAAACAATGAAAGGCCACCTTCAGAGAAGGGCCTCCACCAAGTGGAAGCAACAGGAATTCGGAATTTTAATCCTATGGCGATGCTGAGAAATGAAGATTCTGCTCTCTTCCCATTGTCCCTCAGTGGAAGGCTGGGGGTTTTAATTAGCTAATGTTGGCAAATTGCTTTGAAGAAAATTGTAAAATGTTTCATGCTACGAGTCCCAAGAATCCTAATTAACTTTCCTTAAAGATACCACCTGGAAGTGTGATGTTTTGTTCCTTAAGGTCCAAGCCAGAAAGAATAACCTGCACATCAAAACCTGGTTTTTAAGCAAACATAACAATGTAAACGGATCTCTGCGTCGACACATTTTCTTCCTTCTGACTATTCTGCTTCCTCGCAGCTGGGATATGAGACCCCACAAATGGAGGGTTTTTTTTTTTGTTTTGTTTTCCTGTGAGAGCATGGTGGCCAGGGGGGCACGAAACAAATTAACTCATCCATTTGTTGTCATTGCCTCTGCCTTTTGGATTTTTAGCTTATGCACCAGAGGCCCCGCCCTGGCATGTCAAGGTCACAGAGAGGAGGAGGCTGGCAGCCACTCAGTCATCCAGCAGGGCTGGCCCTCAGGTACCCCAGCCCGCGAGAGAGGTGTGCATGCTCTGTCGCTCTTAACAGCTGGGTAATGAATTTGCTCTCCAACATTCTGGTTTCCTGTGGTGGCGGTGGCGACAGCAGCAGCATCTGATCTGTGTCATGGGCAGAAGCAAGTGAGATGTTAATATGGACCTCAGCCACTGATGCGTGTTGATTTGGAATCTCCAGACTCTGGCGAAGTCCCCGCTAACTTGGCAGGGCAGGCCCGAGTGAGGGGAAGCGGCAGGTAGGGGTAGGGCCAGACTGTTGACATTTTGGGCCAGACAGTTCTTTGTGGCAGGAGTGGAGGGAATGGATGTGGGGAGGGCTGGTCCATGCGTCGTAGGAGGTTGAGCACTCCTGGCTTCTACTCACTAGATGCCAGTAGCAGCTCTCATCCCCAGTGGTGATGAACTACAATGTCTCCAGACATTGCCAAGTGTCCCCTGGGGGACAGTTGCCCCTAGTTGAGAACCACTGGGTTAAGGGGAGGGGTAGAACTAGGGCCTCCATTTTTTTAGGGAGGCACCTGGAGAAGAGACCAAGCTACATTCTTGACTCCTCTCGGTGGCCACACCCGCACTGAACCCATTAGCAGATCCCAGAGGCTCGCCTCGGCTGTGCGTTGCGAACCAGCCCACTTCTTGCTGCCCGCCTCTCCTCTCATTCAGGCCCCCACATCTCCTCTCTAGATGATCCCAGCAGCCTCCCACCTGGTTCCCCGATCCCTGTTGCTCCCCACGAGCTGTTCTCCACGGGACGGCCAGAGGGACCCTTAGGAAGGGTATGTGAGAGCATCTCTCTGTCTTCCGGGAACCCCCAGGCTCCAGCGCACTTAGGCCAAAGTCCCCAGTTCTTCCAGGCAGTAAGCCCCACGGGCGCCTCCCGGGGCCTCTGCGCCTGTCCCTTCTGCCACAGACAGCCTCTTGGCTCTCTGCTCAAATGTCCCTCTCCAGAGGCCTTTCCTGACCCCCACATTGAAGAGCACACCCCTGCCTTCTCTGGCCCAGGGGTCCTCAGCCTCGGCACTAGTGACGTTTGGGGCCACACGATTCTTTGTGGTGGAGGCTGTCCTGTGCTTTGTAGAATATTGAGCAGCATCCCTGGCCCCTTCCACCCAATTATGACAACCCAAAATGTCCCCTTAGGAGGCAACATCACCCTGGCTGGAACCACAGTTTCCTCATGGCACTCTGATAGAATGTCCTGTTTGCGTTTTTCACTGAGATACAGGTTTTTGAAAGCAGGGACTTAGCTTTGTGTCCTGCTCTATTTCCAGGACGTAGGATAGAGCTTGGTGCATTGTAGGTGCTCAATAAACGTGTTGACTGTTGTGAACTTCATACTTCTAAACAATCAGTGGGGAGATGGGGCCATGGAATTCAGGCGGGACTGGCCGGCAGAGTGTGTTTTACTGGTTACAGACATGGGCATGCTGTGTCTTGGACTCCCGCGGGTTCTTTAAAGCACGGAGAGCCTTTCAGGAAACCCAGGCCAGGGGTCTTGTTGGAGAGCAGCTCCAGGGCCCCTCCCCGGAAGTGCTTGTTGGGCAGGTCCAGGGCAGGCCCCGGGGAGCTGCGTTTTCTGCAGGCACCCAGATGAGCCAGCAGACCACACTTGGAGGGACCCTCTGCTCTGTTAAGAGTGAACTTTCCCCGGCCTGCAAGCGTTTACAAACTGAAGGATTTTGGTAGTCTGGAGATTCGGAGAACATTCTAATTTGTTCACGGGTGTGTTGAGGAGTTTCTTTCTGGCTACAGATGGTCCCTAGAACTTGGTCGATGAGGATGATTTTCTCCTTTCCTTCATTTTCCTCTCCCAGCGTCACTGAGACATCCAAATGGACAGCTGTGCCGTAGTCCGGTGAGCCCTACGAACACAGCGTGCACCGGTGTCGGGGTTGGGCCCACATGCGAAGCCGTTTCTCACTCCTTCCGGTGCTGCTGTTGGAGCTCCTGGCGTTTGCACGTGATTGCTCCCCGCTCTATTCTAGACGAGGTGGAGGACTGTCCAGTGTCGTGACTAGGAAGAATCTGAATTCAAACTGAGGTTCTTCCACTAGCAGTATGACTTTGGGCAAGTCACTTTGCTAAAACTCAGTTTACCAATCTATACAATGGGGATAATACCTAGCTCTCCGTTCCGTCGTGAGGATTAGACGAAACGCGCAGCATAACTATTCTCTCAGGAGTTGCTATTATTGTCTCCTCTGTATTTAACCCGCTCTGCCCACGTCAAGGTTCACCTGTCCCCTCCCTTCTCCTCTAGAGTTTTGCTCCTGCCGCCTCTCTGTGTCATAGTGTCCCCGCCACTGAGCGGCTTCCCGCTCCTGACTGTCCCCCCTCCCTCCCTTCGCAGCATGCGTATCTCATCACTGTGATTACACCGTATTAGCCACCGTGATTGTTCTATGCCTTGGCACCTCATTACTGAAATAAAGTTAACATTAATGGGAGTCCTGCAGCTAATCCCTCTGCTCACCTCTCCTGAAATGCGTTCCGGTGATTAGCAGGAGAGAGACATGCATATATTCATTTTAAAACTAAACCTCCCCCTCCCCAAGTCTGCTCATAGTCACTGCAGAGATGGAGGCCAGAGGGCTTTTTAGCTGCCAGCGGGCGGAAGAGGCAGCGAAATCAGTCTGAACTGAGGCAGGGCAGGGCTCTAGGAGCAGCCAACTCTCCCCGCTAGAAAAAGAAACATATCCGTTTCCTGTGGGTGGATGCAACAAAAACAAACGAACCCACAAAACAAAAGGCCTTAGAGTGAGACAGACCCAGAGGCGTGTCCCAGCCTTGCACTCCCTGGCAGTGAGACCTTGGTGGAGTTGCTTTAACCTTCGTGATGCGCGGTCCCTTCCTCTGGTGGAGACGGAGGATGGCGCAGGGGGGACGAGGACGGTGGAAGAGCCCCGCGCCATGCCTCTGCCGCCTCACGCGTCACTCCCCTCCCCTGGCCCAGGAGCCAGAGGTCAGGTGTGTCCACGGGGCTCCGTGAGGGCCCAGTGCCAGGATGGCCTGTTTCCGCTTCCACCCAAAAGCCATCCTGCGCAGAGCACAATGAAGACTAATTGCTCAGTGGCACATTGTCATTTATAGGAACTTGAGAGAAACTCACTCCACTGGCCCCTGGGGAATCTGCGGACCTGCCAGCTTCCGACCTGCAGACAGATGAGCCTCCCCCATCTGACTCGGAGGGGGGCTCCCAGGGCCACTCAGGTACCCACGGCTCCTTTCATGCAATTCCTCTGTCCCGGTTAAACCCGGGGGCAGGAGGACCCGGTGCAGCTGCCACTCTGCAGCCGCCAGGACAGGGAGCAGGAGGGAGGCATGGGGCCGCGGCGAGATCCGCGGGCGCCCTTCCTCACCCTCCGTGTCAAGGAGACATTTTCAAAAAGGTTCGACACAGCATCCTCGCAGAGCCCTCTGCCAAAACGCAAGGTGGAGGCCCCCGGAGTACTTTAAGCCGGCTTCTGTTAACAGAGCAGTCCGTATGCATATTATAATCACGCCACTCCAGTTCCCCGTTAAGCAGCTGTTCCCACAAAGAGGGACAATAGCCCGGCCCCACCCCTTTGAGAGCTGATTTCAGTCTTGTCTTTGCCAGTGCCAATTCTTTGATCAGTTTTCACTTAGGATCTGGAGGGCATGTTACAAAGTGCTTTGGGCTGACTGCCAACAGGCACCTCACTGGAGCATGACAACAGCCCAGAAGTGTCAGTGTTGGGAGAGAGACAGAGCTCACAGGATGCCTTTTAAAGAATAATTATATTTGAATTTTAAAAGCAATCTTCATATATGTTAGTAGGTTCATTTATATGGAAAGCTATGCTGGTTCCTCTACCCTTTTAATATTTGATGCTGCATCAGCTCGCTCCACCGTTGGGGTAAGCATTCTGTGGCTTCTCGAGGACTCTCCGGACTCCTGGGTTAAGGGAAAACAATGAGAGGACTAGATACTGTCATTTCTTCCCCATTCCTCATCTGTCCCCTCCCCCAGGACCTCAACCAGATGCTTTGTTGCTCAGTTAATTGTCGAGGATTTGAAGGGCAAGGTGGGAAATGGGGGCTCCGAAATAAATTCGTTTCGTTGGCAGTAGCAGTGGTAACCATATCTATCGCGTTTCCTCTTTTTTTTTTATTGTGATAAAACATACAAAATGTAGACTTCACTGTTTTGACCATTTTTAGGTGTCCAGTTCAATGGCATCAAGTGCATTCACACTGTTGTGCACTCGCCACCACCATCCATTCACAACACGCTTTTCATTTTCGAAAACTGAAACGAGGTCCCCGTTAAACACTAATCATTCCCTTCCCCACAGCCCTTGGCAACAACCCTCTTACTTTCTGTCTCTATGAATTCGATTACTCTAGGGACCTCATATAACGAGGATCCTACCTTAGTGTCTGATTTCTTTCACTTAGCATTGTGTCCTCAGGGTTCATCGATGTTGTCGCATGTGTCAGAACTTCCTTTTTACAGCCGAGTAGTATTCCATTTGTGTATAGATCGCCTTTGTTTACACATTCATCTGTCGGTGGACGTTTGGATTATCTACCACTTACTGAATCTTACCGTTTTCAGCCAGCCGTGTTAGGTGTCTACCTACATACAGATCTCTGATTTAATTCTCACCAGTGCCATTTTATGGCTAAGGAAAGGGAGCGCGGAGAGATGAGGAACCTGCTATTAATCGATAGGACTGAGTTTTGGTTTTAGTTCTGACTGACTTTAAAACTATAGTTCTCAAATACTCCAGGATTGCTCATGGGAATCTGTTAAAAATGAAGATTCCTGGGCCCTGTCTTGAGCTGTTCTGAATTTGTATCTTAACAAGTCCCCTACTCTGATAACGGTTATCAGAACCAGAGCTTGCTCAATAAGCCGTAAAGTCTGGGGTTTTGACTGCTATCTTATATGACCTCGTTCCTGAGGACATTGGAGGCAGCTTCCCCAAAAGCATTTTAAAATAAAATAAACCAGAGTTTTCCGGATAAAGAGAGTTTGTACACAGAAGCATGCGTGAGGGCTTGCAGTTTGGGCTACATGTCCAGCACTGAGCGAGCTGCTTAGCATCCCACACAAAAAAGTGAGACAGAATCAGCCACAAGACGTATCCAGGTCAACACATAAAACACCCCACCAGAAGCACAGCTATTGCGTGCATTTTGGTCTGAGGCTCCTTGCTGAGAAGAGCCGGGGCTGTGATGGGAAAAAGTCACGAATGCCCGAGTCAACACGATAGGATCATCACAGGACTGTGTTTTCAGGGCGAGCCAAGGTGCGGTGCCAACACACAGTTCAGTAGAAACAGATCTGCTTTTCCTTTTCTGCAGGGGTGTCACAGAGTTCTGTGTGTTCCGAAACAGATCCCCTGGCTCCTTGTTAGACTGCTGGCTGGCCCGCCTCAGCCCCTCCATTCTCTCTAGTTCCTCTCCTGTGCCTGCAGGTCTCCCTGGCCCAGAGAGAGGAACCCAGCAGGGGGTCTCTGCTTTAATGACTAGGATGCTTGTCTTTAAAGTTTGCAAAGCCCTCGGCCTCCAACCAGTGGCCAGTTTGGCCCTTCTTCCTTCGGCATGCAAGAAAAGCTGCTGTCTGGTTGAGTGAGCTCTGCTATAAATCAAAGTGTCACCACTTAGCCAGTAGAAGTGATTTAATTAATCCGCTGTGTTGTCCCCTGAGCATCACTCCACCTGACTGCTAATCAACTTCCATCAGCAGGAGGAAAATACAGGCCCCCTTTTTCTGAACCGCATTGCATGAGATGAAGGAGGAGAGGGAGGGGGAGAAAAAGTTAATTGCAGCAGGGAGCTCAAACTGTCACAAGAAGAAAGTCTCCTGTCTGGCATCTGCTGCTTTGTACACCGTCGTCTGCGTCGCGGGTGAGCTGCAGGAGAGGACCATGTTTTGGTGATATTAATATAGACATTATCTATTGTCCATATCTATTTATCATAAATAATATCTTGCCTGGAAACCCATGACAGCTGGCATATTGCAAAAGAGGAACCGTTCTTTTATCATGCATCCAGTATTTAGACCTTAAAGGAAAC
This sequence comes from Pteropus alecto, assembly GCF_000325575.1. Lineage (NCBI taxonomy): Eukaryota > Metazoa > Chordata > Mammalia > Chiroptera > Pteropodidae > Pteropus > Pteropus alecto. Next base: position 3,335,010 of record NW_006433949.1, on the reverse strand, counting down.
ACACACACACACACACACACACACACACACACACAGCCTTCATTGGTAATCAGATAAGACTGAGAATTTATGTATCATCTCTCGGGCACAGGAACATTTTTGACAGATGACCACCCCAATTTCTGTCACATTCAGGCGAAATAAATGCAAGCCATTTCTCCTCAATGTAATTAGGCAGATCTGGTTAATGCTATAGTGCTTTGAAGGTGAAATGAGCTATTGTAATGAGAATTCCAAGTCCAGAAGACTTGAAAGCTTCTTTAAGAGCCTTAAATTTCCTCGAACCTCTTCACAAACTGTGACTAGTATGGCTCCATTTTATAGATTAAAGAAACTGAGGCAAACAAGGGTCAGGGAGATTTCCAGAAAATCACAGAGCCGAAATGAGTGTTTTGAAACTGAGCTCTGTTCCTTATTGGAGGGGTGGGTTGCCCAAGATTCTGTTTTCAAGCATGGGCTTATCTTGAATCGTAGTCTTTTCTCATGACTGAGTACTTATGTTATAAAAAGAAACACAGAAAGTTTCTTTAGTGGGATGAAGACCAGAAAATCTTTTATCTGATCCCAAAAAACGACATCTTGCATCAATTATACATGAACTTTGGTTTTTCTCCACCAGAGGTAGTCCACACCCCACCCCCCAAGCGGACGTGGAGTTTCTGCCCTGTGCGGGTGAGTCATTCTGTCTGTGAAGATGGGGTGGGGGCAGCACTCGCCTGCCCAGAACGCTGTGTTTCAGCCGCGCTGTGCCTGGGGTCAGAGCCTCTGCTGTAGGAAAGTTGATGGACATGCCCTTTAAAGGGAAGAGTGCCCCGAAATCCAATCCCGTTAACTCCCTGTCCCTGTGGTGTGCAAGGACTTCGCTGGGCACCACCACACATGGCCTCTTTGGTGCATAACGGCCACCGGGCCTGGGCCACCGCTAGAGTTCTGGATGGACGACGGGGTGATTCACAGAGTGCGTCTCCATTAGTAAGTTGCAATCT
>NW_006433949.1:3279039-3333992 GCF_000325575.1 Pteropus alecto | reverse complement strand
TGTCTTGGGAGAGCATATGCCCACTAAAACCCTTGTGTGGGTCTGGTGAGCTGCAGAGGTGTGTGTGGTCTGTCCAACACTAGGGGGCAGTACCGCCACCTCCCCTGCTTGAGGACGTGGCTTCTCTAGCAACAGCTTTCCTCTTGCCTGAAGGAAGATCGGGGCTGCCTGGACAGAGGGGAGTGAGGAGCGGCTGGCTTCCCCTGAGCTGAAGTTCGCAGGCACTCTCCCTACGGCGAAGTCCTGCCTGGGTCTGTGGTGGCGGGTAGTGTAAGCAGGGCAGGGTTGGAGCCCCATAGAACTGGGGGTAATTCCAACCGTGCTACTGACTGCCTGTCTGTGTGTGCCTCTCTTCGGACTCAGTTCTTTTATCTGCAAAATGGGAATACCCACCTCACAGAATGGACGCAGGGTGAAATGAGATCATATATACAAAAGTCCCCAGCACCGCGCTAAGCTCCTCACTCATTCATCCCTTTCACCCGACCTGTAATCTATGCTACAAAGTACTTGATTTGACAGCAGGGACCCACATCTCGGAGTCATACAAAGACCCCAGACCTGCCATGCCTCTCTTCCTGTGAGGCAGGCTGAGTAGAGTGCCTGCCCCTGAGCGCAGGGCGATGGGACCCCTCTCTCCCACCCAATGGGCTGTTGCAGACATGGCCTGGACCCCTCATTTCAAGGGTTTCTGCTACAGCCCTTAAATCGCACTCCAGGCTGCTATTCGGCGTGTGGGGGCCACTCAGAGAGCCCTTTATTGATGGTTTGTTTATTTTTATACACGATTTGGAAACATCTGTTCTGACATTTGCCGGGGTCGCAGACAGGAAGAGAACAAGGCTGATATTTCTCAGGCGTTGGTGCCTTAGTGCATCTGTAATTGGAAAGCAGAATGGTCCGTCTTGCCTCTCCATGTCGTCATAAACATTTCATTTGAAAGAGAAGGCAGCATTATTGTGCCCAGGGGTTACATTGTATGCAAACAGGTATGCATTAAAGGGAAGTCTCCTAAGCCTTATGAAACTAGCGGCAAAGGTCTGTACGACTTTCTCTTAGACAACAAACCAGTCATTGTGAGTTGGCTGCAGCTCTTTTCTGCTTCTGTGAAGTGGAAGCGTATTTTCTTTAATCAGTTAATCCCTTTCTGGAGATAAACATAAGGTTGGTGCCCAGAGGTTCACTGAGGGGTAGGTGAACAAGTGTATTCGTTCAGGAAACATTTACTGAGCACCTACTCTGCCCTGTTTCGTCCTAAGTGATGAATAAGACACGATCCATGCCTCGTAACATAATTATAATACAGAGTGGTAAGTGTCACCCTGGGTAAGTGAATTAATAGTATGGGAATGCAGAGAGGGAGTCAGGAAAGGCTTCTTGGGAAGGTTGCCAGGCAGAAAAGGAGGACGGAGATTAGAGGGCAGAAGAGAGAGCTTCTACAAAGACCGGAAGAGGTAACAATAAAAATGCTAGAGCCATCAAATAGCACCATTTGATTATTACATGCCAAACTCAGTGTCTACCCAACGGTATGCTAACTGCTTTAAGGTACATATCTCACTGAAGTCTCTAACAGCCTGCAAAGAGTAGGGGGTAATATCCCAGTTTTTCAGATGCTGCTGGGAGAGACCACATCGCTTGGCCAAGGTCAGGGCTAACAAGTGGAGAACTGCGATTTCCCCGCGGGTCTGCCGTCCCCCGCCTCCCATGCCTTCCCCCCAGCATCGCACTGCTTGGTATGGCTGGAACGTAGAAGACGGAGCTGGAGAGGAGTAGGGGACAGATTGCAAAGGACTTTTCACGCTGTGTTGCGGAGTTTGGACTTTTTCCTGTAGGCAGTGGGAAGCCAGCAGAGGTTTTTAAGTGGATATTGATTCCGTTACCGATGGGAGATGGATGGGAGAAATACTGTGTGTCAGACTGCAGCCCGGAACCACGATCCAAGTGCTGCCTAACCGGCTCTCGCCCAGCTCCATCTGGCCTGCTGTTCAGCTGAAAGAATCAGACTGTTAGGGAGGACGAGCCTCTCGAGCAAGGTGGAAAGGGAGCCTTTTTCTTTTCTTTATTTTTTTTGGCTTAGATATGCTCTTTGGGTTTTTGCTATAAAGCATATAAGTTAAAAAAAAATTAGTATGAAAAGAGAAATGAAAGTAAAAGTCTCCTTCCAACTCACATCACTCTCCAGATGTAACCACTGTTAACAATTTCTTGTATAGAAGATTTCCATTTGCATATGAGCAGATGTAACCACTGTTAACAATTTCTTGTATAGAAAATTTCCATTTGCATATGAGGATATATATATATACACACACATATATATGTATGTTTGTATAACCACACACACACACATATATATATGTATGTATGTATGACCTTCTTTATTAATTTTAAATTTTATTTATTTTTGACTAGTTAATACATGCACATGGTTCAACATTCAGGAGAGGTTTACAGTGAAAAATTGCAGTCCAACTGCTGTCCCCAGCTGCTCAGTTCTCTTCCAATATCACTATTTTCTTGTGTTTATAGAGATAGTTTACGTATATGCAGACTAATATTTGCACGTTATTTCTTTTAAATATAAAAACTGTATAGAATGTTATCTACACTGTTCTATTTCTTGCTCTTTTGCTTTGTGATTATAATTTTTAAAACTCCAGTATTTAGACAGTGCTTGCCAGGTACTGTATACTCTTCTCAATATTTCTAATGCATCATCCCATTTAATCCTACGTTGGGGACACTGTGCATAGTCTCCATTCACCAGGGAGGAAACCGAGGCACAGGGAGATGAGTGACTTACCCAAGGTCATTCAGTTATTAGTAAGTTAAGCCCTGACCTTGGGCTAGAACTGAAATAAGTCGGGAGAGGAGATGCCACTACTAGTCAGGGCTAGTGATGATATTCAGATCTTGCCTTTTTTTTTTTCTTTTATATCTTGGAAATCTTTCCAGATCACATGCAGACTTCTTTTTTTTATTTTTTTAATTTTTATTTTTTTATTTTTTTAAATAGACTTAATTTTTTTGCATAGCTTGCTACTTAATTTCAGTTACTTCGTCACTTGGCTGTTGATGGATATTTGGGTTGTGTCTGACGTCCTCTTAATAAATAGTGCTTCTGTTGAACCGTCACGTATGTGCACCTTGGAACACTCGAGCAAATCTCTGTAGAATAAATTCCTAGAAGTAGACGCGCTGGTCGCAAGTTAGACATGCTTTAAATTTCAGTGACTATTGCTAAGTGGCACTCCAAACTGATGCAGCAATGCTCCGTACCCCAAGAATGTGTGGAAGTGCTGGCCCCACATCCTCACCCACTGAGCACGGTCACTCTGTCCAATCTCTGCCAGTCCACTGCTGAAAAATGGGCTCGTTGTAATTCGCATGCATTATGAGCGCATTGTTTCCGTGTGTTTGTAGGCCATTTATTTTTCTTTTATGAACTGTTTTTTTTTTTTTATGAACTGTACATTTTGTGTTTTGGCTTTGTCTTTTTCATAGAGATATGTAAGAGCTCTCTGAATACGAAAAGAAATGTGTTACAAATATTTTACCACTTTATTATTTGCATTTGTAATTTTTTTCACCATAGAGAAGATTTTAATTTTTACGTAGTTAGATATATTAGTCTTTTCTTGCGGCTTTTGGGTTTTGTGTTTGCCTTTTCTTCTTCACAATTATATATATATTTAATGACCAATATTTTTCTCCTTGCTCTTTCTATGGTTTCCATTTTTAAATTGAATGATAGTGCATTTGGAATTTATTTTGGTGTAAGGAGTAACATAGGGGTCCAGCTAATCTCTATCTAAATCCCAGCTGGATTTTTTTGGCAGAAATTGACAGACTGACTCTAAAACACACATGGAGATACTGAGGATCCAGACAGCCAAAACAGTCTTGCAAAAGAACATAATTGGAGGACTTCTGATTTCAAAACTTACAGTAATCAACACAGTGTGGGACCGGCATAAGGATACAAATGTAGATCAATGGAATAGAGTGGAGAGTCCGAAAATACACCCTTAAATTTCTGTCAATCGATTTTTGACAACTGTGCCAAAACAATTCCATCGGGAAAAATAGTGTTGTCAGCAAATCGTGATGGGACAACTGGATAACCACATGCAAAAGAACGAATTTGGATTCCGACCTCACACCGTATACAAAATTAACTCGGAATGAATCAAAGACCTAAATGCAGGAGCTGAAGCTGTAAAAACAGAAGAAAATGCAGGAGTAAATCTTCGTGACCTTGAGTTAGGCAAGGACTTCTTAGACATGACACCAGAAGCACAAATGACAAAAGAAGACATAAATTGGACTACATCAAAGTAAAAAACCTTTCTGTTGTCATTGCTACCATTAAGAAAGGGAAAGACAACTCACGGAATGGGAGAAAATACTTGTGAATCATATATCTAACAAGGGATTTGCGTCCCAGATACATAAAGAATGTTTACGATCAAATAATCAAAGGACAACCAATTAAAAAATTAGAAAATATTTGAGTAGACATTTTCTAAAGAAGATACCTAAATGGCCAATAAGCACACGAGAAGACGTTCAGCATCATTAACTGTTAGACGTATGCAAATGAAATCCATGAGAACACACCCACCGGGGTGGCTGTAATAAAGATAAACGGGAAGGAGTACTGGTGAGAACATGGAGAAATTGGAGCCTTCCGACATTGCCGATGGGAATGTAAAACGATGCAGCTGCTGTGAAAAAGTCTGGCATGTCCTCGAAGAGTTATACGTAGAGTTGCCAGGTAACCCAGCAGTTCTGCTCCTAGGCGTGTTCCGAGAGAAACTGTACCTACGTCTACACAAAAGCGTGTACACAAATGTTCCCAGCAGCACTATTCTCGATAGCCAAAAAGTGGAAACAACCCAAACGTCCATCAACTGATAGACAAACAAAATGCGGTCTATCCATACGAGGGAATATTATTCAGTCATGAAAAGGAACGAAATACCGACACATGCCACAACATGGATGAACCTTGAAAACACTATGTTAGGTGAAAGGAGCCAGTCCCAAAAGACCACACTGTGTGATTTTGTTTATTTGAAATATATAGAATAAGCAAAGCCATAGAGACAGAAAGGAGACTTGTGGTCTCCAGGGGATGGAGGGAAGGGGAACTTAGGACTAACTGCTATTGGTACAGGGAAGACAGAAATGTTCTAAAATTAGATTGTGGTGAGGGTTGCACAACCCTGTGAATATACCAAAAACCATTGAATTGTATGGTATGTGGATGATATCTCAAAAAGCTGTTTAAAGAAAAAAATTATATGGTTCATTCTTTGGTGATCTTTGCCACATACGGGGACAATATCAATCATCTTCATTCTTAAACACACAGGACAGTGACATAATTACTGATAATTATGATCCTTTAAATGCATTAGCAGTTGGTAGCCGTAGGCAAAAGTAACTGCATTTCAGATATGGGATCACTGGATCTTAATTATGTTATTTACTACTATGAAGTTCCAAATTCATATCCAGCTCTATAAACAGTCGTGTTAATTTTAGGTCTGTGAGGACGGGAATTTTAAGAATGCCAGTGCCTCTTCCCATAATCTGCCTGGTTCCGGCAAAGGGAAGCCTGGCTGCTGTGCCACCGAGCTGAAGTCACATGTGAACCCAAAGGATCTTGGCACGTGGCCACCCGTCCATCCTGTTTGCCACCAGTTGGGGGTTTTGTGTTTGTGGTTAAGTTTTCTTTTCTTTTTGGCTGTCAGTCAGGCCGCCTTTACCCTCCTCACCCTCCAACCTCATTCTTCCCAGAGCACAGCAACCCTAGTGATGAGAGTGAATGGAAAAGTCCCCGCCATCTTTGCAGAATGAAAATGAATGAGGGGCAGCCAGGTGTCAAGAACCAAGTCCCACATCTGGCAACGGCCTCACCTGCTTCCTCTTACTGGTCTCTAACTGGCTGAGCACGTTTTCCATCCTTGGAGAGAACAAATGGTAGTGCAGAATGTCCTATGGAGAAAGGCACCACCTTCCACTCCTCTTGCCAACTTCCTTCCAAAAGCATAAAGTCAAAGTCATTCTCACCCCCTTTCCCCCAGAGCACTTTGCTCAGGGCTTCAAGCTGTTCTTGTTCAGTTCCCCCGGTTCATATCTTTGTTTTGTTCCCCCTCCTGTTCTCTGAACTCTGAGGTCAGCGCCCCTTCCTATTGCTTTCTGCTTGCTTCGTTGTTTCACGCTGGACCGTCACAGAGCACGCTTCCTGCCTGCATAGGACAAGACCTTCTAATGAAAGTCCCTCTTTACTCCAGGGGCCCTTGAGCGTTAATGGCTTCTGGAAGCAGATATTGTCTGACTTCCGGGAGTCTAAAGCACTTGACCTGCACATAATTATAAAATGACCTACCAGACAAGGAAATGTTTGTTTATGCTCAATCTCTGCCCGTCCCTCGCCCCTGCTCCCCAAGGGGAGAAGTTTGGCACCGTGATTCTCCCATGTCCATTGTGAGTCTTTCCTCTTGGTTTCCATCCTGTCCCCTCCCCTCAGACCTGCAGGCGAGGCCAGCAGCTGAGTCGATGGAGCGCGTGTTCTTGCTTAAAAAGCAAGATAACTCGTGCAGGTGGATTGCTTTTCCTTACGAGCAAGGTGCCGTGTTAGTCATGATGCCGTATGGAGAATGTCTGTCGTGGTCCCTTCTCTCATCGAGCTTGCAGTTTAAGGGACAAATGCAAAATGACAACTATGATAAGTCCTTTGACAGAAGACCTCAGGGCACAATGAAAGCATTTAATGGGGAGACCTGACCTAGCGATGCTGGGAGATTGGGGGGAGGTCAGGAAAGGCCAGAGCCACATTATTCATGACTCTATGAGCCCCTTCCCCATTTTAAACAAATTTCATTTACAGCTGTGTGAGTATAAATCCAGGCTGCATTCACCACTACATGGTCATTAGTATAAGTTCTTTGTTCTCTCGATTTTAAAAGAAATTAAGCCTACTTTTCATGGACCCCTAAAGGTATTGTGGGCCCTCGGCGCTGTCCTTGCTGTATCTGATGCAGAAATCAGTCCTGAAAAAGGCTGCCCTGAGGAAGACACAACTGAGTTGAGATCTAAAGACTAAACAAGAGTTAATTCACCGAACCAGGTGTGAAGTGGGGTCTTGGCAATGGAAGCAGCATATGCAAAGATCCTGTGGTCATGGGAACTAACAGCAAAAGAGTGTCAGTGACATATAGTTCGGAGAACAGGGGGTGCATGGATGAAGTGAAGCTGGAGAGAAAGCAGGACCATTTGGGCCATAAAGATCATTATGATCTTTGCCCCAGAGCAGTGACCTTTGTCCCAGAGCAGTGGGACATCTTCAATGTTTCCAAAAACCGGCATCGAATGACTTCTGAAGGTATCAATAGGAGAAGCTGACCAGAAAACCAGAGTATACCCAGATTCTCCCTATTAAATCTAATCAACAGAAGGAGAACCAGTTTAGAATTGATCAGGCATCAATGATACCCACATTAAGAAGAAATTGAGACATGGCTGCTGGTCTGTGATTAGCAGAGATAATCCACGGGAAGTGCTCTCGGGAGAAGAGAGCTGCTCGCTCAAGATTCTTCTCCCTCATCCAAGGAGGGGCCAAGGCCCTGCTCCCTGGTCTCCACGTGTTTCTAAAAGGCCATCCCAGGTCCAGCGAGAAAAGATAATATTTTCTCCTGAACTTCTTTATGTCCGCCATCCTAGATCGGGTCCTCAGGAAATAGATTGTGAGACAGAGAATACAGATAGCTTTACGGCGGGCACGTTCTTGGGAACACTACCCATAAGGGAGTGAGGACAGGACTCGGCAGATGCAGGGCCTCACTGGACCCGGGAGGGCCTTTCAGAAACACGTGGAGACCAGGGAGCAGGGCCTTGGCCCCTCCTTAGATGAGGGAGAAGAATCTTGAGCGAGCAGCTCTCTTCTCCCGAGAGCACTTCCCGTGGAGGGTCTCACCCTCCAGCAGCTGACATCACAGGCCACTGGGGAATGCCCTTTTTCTATAAAGGGCCAGGTAGTAAATATTTGAAGCTTTTTGGGCCATACGATCTCTGTTTCAACTACTGAACTCTACTGTCGAGGCACAAAAGCAGCCATAGATGCTGCGTAATGAGTTGGCATGGCTATTGGCCAATAAAACCCTTTAAGGACAGAAATTTTAATTTCATGTCATATTCGGGTATCATGAAATATTCTTCTTCTTTTGATTATTTTTACCCCAGCCATTTAAATATGTAAAAGAAAAACATCTTGGCTTATAGGCATTGGACCTGGTTTGGCCTACAGGCTGGAGTTTGACAGCCCCGGGCCTAGAGGGGTTCAGGAAATAGGGAAATTGGAATCTTTGGTGTTTGAGCTGTCAGCTGTTGACTGGTTGACAAGGGACATTTCCCTTCCATCTTCAGTTTCCTTGTCAATAAAATGCGAATAACTCTAAAAACTGAGCGCCGCAGACGAGGGTCGAGTGGGGTTGGGAGAGACAGGTTCTGTTAAAGCGGCCATGAATCACAGTCCGGAATATTAAGTACCACGAGTGCATTTCGTCATCAGCGTCACCCCTCAGGCCAAAGCCCTGCACGAGTCTAAGGAAGACGGGCGTTCAACGGCGTTTCTGATAAGGAACCTAGTGACGTCCTGAAAACACACGAGGGGGGAATGGAATCATGCTTGGTTGGGAGTTTCCCCAGTGCGAAAGTCACCTGGGACCCAAACCCAAACCAAACAATTTCCTTTCCTGTTTTTCTTGATGGAGGAATAAGCAACCCTCTTTCCCCACCCGCCTCCCTCCCTCGGCCGCCTCCCGTCTCACGCTTTCATCTTGTGTGCGTATAAAGCAGCCATGCCCAGCTCTGCCTTGCAACCTGCCCTAAGGACAGATTGCATTCTGCAGGGCCGGGTTTGCAAAGCTGCCCAGAAGTAGCCTCCAAGTGCTCGCAAATGGAGGGACACATTCTCTCTAGCCATCCTTCTCTCCCCAACCTCCACATGGATGCAGATAATAATTACACAGCCCAGAATGCTCAAAGGGAACATTCTGTCTGGGCCATTTTAAGGAGCTGCGGCTCCCAAAGCACATTGCAGAAGTCACTTATCCTTCCGAATGTCCACGGTCACACCTGACTCCTGACGCCGGTTCTTCACCTCCGGCACAGTGCAGAGTGGCTGTTGCTCTTGCATCTTATAATTTGTTGTCCTGTTTAGCTTGTTTACTCTCACCCCACCCTTGTTCTTGTTTTGTTCCATTTCCTTCCTCTGTTATGCTGGAATTATTCCGGTTATCATGGGGCGGGGGGAAGGTTCAGCGTTTCAGTCCGTCACCCACCGGTTGGTTGTCTGGGTCCCCAAAGGCAGCACATCTTGTGACGCTGACACAGAAGGAGCTGGCCAGTCTTTTCCATTCCTTTTCTGCATCCTAGACACCTGGGTTCAAGTGCCATTTTCATTCTCGATCCTTCAGTCCTGGGATGTGTTTACTTCTGACAAAGTCGATTAGCCTTGTTGAAAAGATAGTGGACAGTTAGTGAATCAACTCGTTATAAACTCCTGTAGGCTCAGGACCATGTGTTGTGTTTATTTTTTTCTGTATCTCTGCAGTGCCTGGAATAAAGTAGCATTAGGGTCACCTATTAGTTGATAGGACAAATTCAGTGTTCCACAGGTGAAATATTTCTTGGATCCCACCCCCACTCCTCTGCTACCTCAAACCCTTGTCATCTATTTCTTGGGCCTCTGTAATAATTTCTCATTTTACCTTCCCACCCATTTTGTGCCCTTTTAAAGTACTTGAGCCCGTAACTTCCGCCCTGTGACCTAAGTCCGTTTGGTGGGGCTCCTGGCATTCTGAGCAGGGAGCCCTGGTACTCAGATTTCGCTGGACTGTGTGAGGCTGAGGGCAGCAGCCCATTTCTTTTTTTTTCTCCCCGCCTCTTTAATTCCGCCCCCGCTTCCACCCCTGACCTACGGATGTCGGCATCTCCCCATAAGAACTGGATCTCTGAAGGGGGAGCGTCTCCTCTCACGCATCTGCGTGTAAAGCAGATGTGCCGACCACTGCACTGTGGAGCCGCCCCCAGCAGACCATTTCTTATCCATCTTCAAATCTTCAGTGTCTTTCACAGGCCTGGGTCTTAACATACATTTAACAATGCGTGCTGAATGAATGAATGAATGAATGAATGAATGAAAGGAGGAACCCCTTTTACTCTGCATACCTGTGCCTGCCTCCAGTTCTCTCTAATCCCGGCTACGATGAATTCTTACTCCAAGCAAAATTCTAGTTTAGCCCTTACCTGCATTTACTGCAAAATCCTCCCCAAGGAAGGGATCCAGAGCATCCCAGCATCGAATGAGTTTGCGGAACGCTGCGTATTCTCTCCACACTTCAAGAGTGACCATGTACTTTGGCACTTAAAGACTTTTGAGAGCTCTTTATCTCTGTTTAACCCCAAATTTCTCAAACTCATTTGGCCATGGAACTCCTGTTCTCAGAGCATCTCCCAGAATGAATCCTCCTTATTTGAGAGGTTAATATGTACTCCTTGTATCTTATTTATAAAATATAATAATAGGACGCCTGGTGCCTTGATAGAATCATCTCAGCCGGCAGCCACAGAATGTCTATTTAGGTCATCTCTGAAAATAAATGGTCAGTTTACAAAAACGTGCATTTGTAAGGCAGACGTGCACAAAAGTGGACACATTAAAATGACACAGATATGGGAATGCACTCTCACAGACCCCTGGGATACAGCATTCACTATTCCTTCGTAGATCTGTTCACTCGCTCGCTCGCTTGCTTTTCTCTTTTCTTTTCTTTTCTTTTTTCTTTTCCCTTCCTCCCTTCCTCCCTCCCTCCCTCCCTTCCTTCCTTCCTTCCTTCCTTCCTTCCTTCCTTCCTTCCTTCCTTAAAGCAGACGTAGACACATAACTGGTTACAATCCAGACCTTGATAATTGGTAAGAAAGCTCCCTCTCTCCCTCTCTCCCTCTCTCCCTTCCTCCCTTTCCTTTCTTTTCTTTCTTTCCAAGAAACATTTACTGAGGGCCCATTGCAGGCCAGGCATTATCCTGGTGACTGGGAATATAACAGTGAGCAAAGCAGAACGAGCTTATATTCCCCGCGTGGATATAAAGCAATGAACGGATAGAACTGTGCCTCCCAACATATTGGAAGAAGCAAACCAGTTCCCAGAGTCCTCATCCTTATTAAAGGAGACCATTGGAAACTTTAAAGAGCTCGTCCTGTTCACAAACAGATCGTTGTATGAAAGAACATTATTTCTGTGGAGGCAGAAGCGTGCCTTACTTAGATGCTCATTTTATATAAACAGTGTGTTCCGGATGTCATTTGTATAAATAAAATTTTTTTTAAAATATCCTATTATGTAATAAACGTACATATTCTTTTCTTTTCTGAGGTGTTTGAAACTCATTTCTAATTGATCTGAAGGTCACAATGACGTCTGCGTTCAGCTTTAAGTCCCCCTCCTCCACTGTAGGTAATTACTAATTTTTTTTTACTATTGATAAAACAATAACATTAAATTTACCATTTTAACCATTTTTAAGTGTACAGTTCAGTAGTGTAACATGGTGTGCAACAAATCTCTAGAAATTTTTCATCTTGCAGAACTGAAACTCTACACCCACTAAACACTTATTCCTCCTGTTCCTTCCCCCGAGACCTCGGCGGCCACCTTTCTGCTCTCTGTTCCTGTGATTTTGACTATTTTAGCTACTTCATGAGAGTGGAATTATGCATCGTTTGTCCTTTCGTGACAGGCTGATTTCACGTAGCATGACGTCCTGCAGGCTCATCCATGTTGCAGTGTGTGACAAGATTTCTGTCTTTATTACGGCTGCGTAATAGTCCATTGTTATGCATCTACCACATTTTCTTTATCTGTTCACGTGCTGGTGGATATTCTGGTTGCTTCCACTTCTGGGCTATTGTGCATAATGTTGCAGGGAACGAGGATGTGCAAGTATCTCTTCGAGATCCTGCTTTGAATCCTTTTGGATATATGCCCAGAAGTAGGATTACCAGGTCATATATACGGTGGCTCCATTTCAGTCTTCGGAGGAACCTCCATACAGTTTTCCACGATGGCTGCAACGTCTTACATTCCCACAGTGCACAAGGAGACTTCCTTGCCAACACTTAGCTTCTGTTCTTTTAATAGCAGCATCCTGATGCGTGTGAGGTGATATCTCGCTGTGGTTTTGATTGGCGTGTCTCGTGATGTTAAGCATCTTTGCATATGCTCGTGAGTCATTTGTATATCTTCTCTGGAGAATTATTTATCTAAGTCTTTTACTGATTTCTAAATCGGGTTATTGGTTTTTTTGGTGTCGGGTTGTAGAAGTTTCTTACATATTCGGAGTATGAAGACCTCATTAGGTGTGTGGTCTGTATATTTTCTCTCATGCTGCAGGCTGCCGTCTCCCTCCGTTTCTCATTTCCGTTGGTGCACAGACATTTCTCAGTTCGATGTGGTCTCGTTAGTCCGTTTTTGCTTTCGTCGCCTGTGCTTTCGGTGTCATGTCCATGAAATCCTCGCCAAGTCCAACATCCTGGAGCTTCCCCCGATGTCTTCTTCTAGGAGTTCTGGAGTTGAAAGTCTTATATTTAGGTCTTTCATTTATTGTGAGTTAATTTTTATATGTGGTATAAGGTAAGGGTCCGACTTCATTCTTTTCCATGCGGATATCCAGTTTCCCCAGTTACCCTTTGTCGAAGAAGCAGTCTTTTCCCCGTTATGTAGGTAATGAACTAATTTTGAAATCAAAACCGAAGTGCACAAGGTTAGCAGTGGTAGTGGCGGAGCTGGGGATCTGTTAGTTTTCTCTGGGCCCCACGGACCTTTCAGTAACTCCCGCTCTTTGAGTCTGATTTGCCTGGGAGTGGGAAGCGCGGGCGCTGGCCAAGTGAATGTCGAAAAAGTTCCCAGGTGACCCAACCCATGTGCCCCTCTCCTCCTGGTTAACCTAGAACGGTGGACGAAAGAAATCATTAAATTGGCTGGGATGGTCGCCGTGCAGTGTAGAGACACCCTGCTCACAGCGTCTGCTTTGCCGATGTAGACTTCGTCCCTGTTGGGTTTTCTCAGACGGGGCACACCTGTGAGCTCTCCAGAGGCTCGCACATCTGGTTGCCCAGGTACCAATGAAGGAGAGCTGGCTGCCCTGCACCCGGACAGGACGGAAGCATTTCGAACATCTGCCTGCAGCCTGCACACCCATTTTAATGACATTCGCGGTGGGGAGAGGGAGGGAGGAGCAGCTGGAGGGATAGGGGGAGGAAGGACAGACAGTTCGCCTGCATGGAAGGCAGCAAGCACAGACGTTTGCAGCAGCAGATGGCAGACGGCAGCAGAGCCCCCCACAGTCCCTCTGGCCCCACAAGGGGAAATGAGACGGTGGGGGGGAGGCTGGCCAGGCTCTTCTGGAGCCTCAGCCTCCAGCAGCAACGTCAGCCTCTGTGCACACAGTTCGCTCGTCTGCCCCTCCCCTCCCAAGTATTGATCCAAGGAGAGAGTGGGTAGGCATCTCGAGAGCCAGGTCTCGCTGCAGGCCTTCCAGCAGTCCTAAATGATCGTCGCCTGGGGGCTGTGCTACTGCATTTCTGAATACCCAGGAGAGGCCTGTCAAGCCTTCGCCTTGGCCAAGTAGATGAAGGAGTGACCCAGGGCATCCAGCCCTTCCTGCTGGAGAAGATTGTTCACAGGCCGCTCAGCCCTTCAGAGCCCCAAATCGGGACCCCCTGAGATCAGGTGGAAGAAGGAGGCTCAAGAATGCAGCCCAAGAGGCCCGGGTATGGCAGAGGCTCCATTCCTTACTTTCGGGGAAGGCGTTGTTTCCTGGTAGGCAAAGCAGCAGCAGGTGGACGGCGGGGGGTCAGGAGCTGAGTGGGGAGCAAGGGGATGGCGGGCACCGCCCCCCTCCCTGTGTGCTCACAGCAGAACATCACTTCCCCGTCAGTGCCTCTCCCATGAGCTCTGCCGTCCTTCGCAAGCCTCAGCCCAGCTCTTCAGGGAGCTCTCTGGCCAGTCGAGGTTGGCCCTAGAGAGTGAGAAGGACAGCTGCCTTGTAGGTGCTGGTCTTGGCTCTGCCTCAGTGGTCTCTGTGCCTGCGGAGGAGGCCCCCTGCCCTTGGGACCTTGGTTGTCCCAGCTGGAAGAGACAGGAAGCCACTCCACCTTAGTTCTCTTCCTCTTGGGCTGAATTTCCAAGAGGCCACTGAGGAGCCACAGGGCTGCATGGCAACTGGAACAGGAGCCCAGAGTTCACCGCTCACCAGTTCTTCCCAGCCTTAGTGTGGCACCTGGGAAACACAGGAAGTCATCTACGCTGAACTGGAAGGGAAGGCGTGGGCTGGGGGCGGGGGGGTGTCCACCATCACGAGTGACCAGAGAAATCGCAGCAGTGGTGATGAAAGCCAGCTCCTCGGAGCACTTACATGCGCCGGCCTGATCTGAGCCCTGTGCACGCGCAAGTTCATTCAGCCCCCCGCCCCCCAACCAACCTGTAACGGGACCGCTGGGCTCCTCCCTCTCTGACAAGTGATAAAACAGACTCTCAGCCAGGTCAAGTAACTTGTCCACACGGCTGCCACTGCCGCCGTTACTACTCCTACTACTCAGCTGAGACCAGATCGCAAGCAACCTGGGTTCAGAGTCCACACTTCTAACCACTGCTACAAAACCAAAAACCAAAAGCCACTTCACCCAACAGGCTGACCACAAATAGTGGGTTTGACACTGGAGCGCGGGAAGGACTGGAGGGCGAGGCTTGGAGCTAGAGGCTGGGGGCGGGGGCGGCACTTCATCCTCTCTGTGTTTACTGTGTAATGCAGAGTATCGTCATGCATTACTTGGGTTCATAACTCATCGAAAAAGAGAAAGTGAAGATGGTCAGGGAAAGAAAACCAAAGCTAAGGAGAGATGGAGGGTTCGCGGGGTCCAGGATTGCCTTTCACCGTGACCTCTTGGCTGCAGGAACCCCAAGGGCTCCAAGCCTTGGGGAAGCGCGTTCTCTGTATTTACCGAGGTCTCCTGTGTTCCAGGCGCAGGGTCAGGCTCCTTGCTTTGTGCACGCAAACCCAGGCTGTGTCCTGACGGCGCTGCTCCACCTCTGTCCCCAGATGGGCCTCTGTGGTGACGAGGTCATGGCTACATCCAGGGAGGAGCCAGGTTCACCCCTCAGCTTCGACGCGTGATGGGCTGTTCCCCCAGAGCAGCTGCCGCCACAACATTTACTTTGTACGGTGGCCAAGTGTGTGTGTGTGCGTTGCGTGTGTGTGTGCGTGTGCGTGTGTGTGTGTGTGTGTGTTAGAAGGAGGAGCACGCACACGAGCCTACCCCATTCCAAAATGTTTCCGACAAATCTGGCACTCCTGGTTCTAATCAAAATACTGAACTTTGGAACAAATTAACATTCCACAGCCCTCGCAGGGAAGGCGAATTCAGCCGAGACAACTTCGGTTCACAACCATAACAAAAATAGCTTCTCCCGGGGAAGACACACTCCACTAACAAGGTCACTTTTGTTTTGCTTCCCCTGCCATCTGGCTGAGTGGCACCAGGCGCTGGATTTGGTACTGGCTAATTCTGCCGAGAGTGGATGGGAGCCGAGTCACTGCAGAAGGCTCCTCAGCCTCCTGGCAGAGGGCGCCGGCACAAAGTTACCTTCAGACACCCCCCCCTCCCGAAAGCAGGCGGGCAGATGGAGCCCCGGTTTCACCCAGCCCGACTCTGCTCTGAGCTCCGAGTGTGCAGAAGGTGTGACACCAGCAGACAGCAACAAGCAGGTGGGAAGCAGAGGAGAGCGAAAAACACGACAGAATGGGAAAGCTATCTTCGTCTCAAAAAACATTCCAGAACTCAGCGCAATGCTCGCTTCAGAGAGCTGGGAGTCTGAGTTCCAGAAGGCGAACAAAGAAGCATGATTTGGGTATTTTTTTTTTCCCTCTCTTTTTTTTCTCTTTTTTTTCCAGGGACATTCAGCGACCTACCCTGGCCTCAGTTTCCTTCTTTGCAGGATGGGAACCACCTGCCCAGACCACGGACAGTGATGGGGAGGGTGAAAAGGGATGGGGGCGCCCGGCTGGGGCTCTCAGAGAGCAGGTGTGCATCTGACCTTCGCCACCAGGAGGGCTTTCGTGTAGATAATCCAGTCAGACCCTCAGCAGCCCTCCTCCGTGGAACTATCACATGACACAAGTGGTCGGCCCAGAGGGACTTGGTTTGTAAGGCGTGGAGCTGGCATTTGGACACGGGCGTTTTGATTACAAAGGTGCTGCTGCTTCCACTAGACCAATGATTTTCAGTCTTTTACAACAGGATCAAAAAACATGAATATACACAAAGGCTTCATGACCTACGAAAGCCATGCACCCCCAAGGCGGAGTACGGGGGTCCCAGTTAATTATCACAGTACACCTGGTGGGAAAACAGATAGACACGACTTTTATGAAAATGGAGAAGGAAAGAAAAAACAGAGAAGGAATCCTTATTTAAAAACAACCCAAATTCTTCCTACACTTAAGTCAAGGAAATAAGTTCACTAGAGCATCTCCTTTCTTCCCCGCCCCCCCCACCCCCCGCAATTAAGACACATAAGGAAATCTTGATTTCCAGGCAAGTCGAATGTGGTCTGTGAGGGGTCCAAGGTGGGGCAAGGGTGGGAAAGTGCCCTGGGACCCCGAGGCTGTGTCACTGCTGCCCCTGGGGATGGGGTTAGTAAGGAGACCACAGGGTCCCGTTGTCGCAGATGCTGTCTTAATCAGAGCTGAGCTCCGATATCTGGCATAGGATTTAAAAGGTTCACAGCGGGGTTATTTGCAAGTCGCACAGGGAAGCCTCTGCACTACCACCCAGCAAGGAAGATGGGGCGCAGCCCGCTGCTCCCCTCTGGCCTGGGACCTAATCATCTGCTCACTTCTTTTTAACCTCACTCTTCCCTTCTGCCTGGGTGGCCTCCCAGATCTGGGACTCACTTCGTTTATTCAGAGGTCCTCTAGAAATCGCCTGCTTTTTCATGTTTGTGCAACAAATATTTATTGAGTATCGATCATGTGCCAAGCAGGATGCTCGGCTCTTGGTGTGCAGCAAAGAAGGAAAAAAGATGAGGCTTTTGCCCTTGGAAGGTTTTCGGTCCAGTAGGAAGCTTGACGTCTAACTCAACAGGACGGGGTGGAGTCGGGCAGAGATCGAGGTTCTAGGCAGAGACGTACAGGCCATCAGAACATTGTGAAACAGGAAAGAACCCTGGTGGCTCCAGAATTTTCTATCTCAGAGACACATATTGATAACTCGTCTCGAGGCTAAGTTTCCAATAGCACCTTACTTGACTTTCAGTAAGTGAGAACTGTCTAAATCAAAGAATGCACGTGGGAGGAGCTTATGGAGGTGGGGGCCGGGGGCTAAAGCGTATACAAGGCCCTCCTGGACCCCGCCATTGGGAAGGGACATGGTGCCTTCAAAGGGAAGAGAGGGGACTCATGCACTTGGAGGTCCTGGGCCAGAGGAGAGCGAGCAGCACAGGATGAGAGGACAGGTAGGGGAGGCCAGATCTGGAGGACAGAATTTCTGAAGCAGGATTCGTGCATCAAGATCATCTCAGGGGCTTGCTGCAGAGGCAGGTACTCGGGTCCATCTCATACTCCCAGAATCAGCATCTCTGGACAAGGAACCTGGAGTCTGCCTTATGAGCAAGCGCCCCCGGGGATTACTTTATGCACGGGACTTCATAGTCCACATGAAGGCTTTCTGGATTTTATCCTAAATCCAAAGGGAGGCCATCGAAGTGTTTGGAAAAGAGAAATCATGCAGTTCATTTTAGGACGTTTTTTGCTTCTTGGGTGGGAACTGAGTGGAATGGGATAAGGGGGGAGGTGGACAGACCACTTGGGCGGCCAGGGCAGAAGTTCACGCTGCCTCTGCTTCCCTGCCACTAACACTGGGGAGACTATTCCTGACTTTATTAACCGGCCCCAGGGCACCCGCCCGGTTCTCCCTGGTCATCTAGACCCTCGTGCAGTGGCTGCCAGGACCTTCAGTGACACTAGCCCTCAGATTGTCCATTGCTCCTTCAACATCTCACATAGTCACTCACTTTAACACAGCAGTTTCCCAAGGACTCATCTTCCCCAAAAATGTAGGGCAAAGTATCACCTCACCTATCCAGGGTTGTTCAGATAGCATCAGGCCTGAGAATGGGGTGAGCCTTTCGGTGGTTCTCAATGTTCTGTCTGGTCCTATGAGTCTTATATAAACTGAGGTGGTGGGGCATCAGTGAATGCAACTGTCACTTCCCAATAGGTCAGATTCCTCACACTGGGTCCAGGTGACCCCACTAGGGCTCCTGGTTTGAAGGTCGGCGAGGAGGAGCCAAACATCTCAGCTCTTCCCAATCAGAGGTTGTACTAAGTGGCTCTTGGTTCAGGCTGGGGCTTAACCCAAACTGGCCTCGCTCTTTCAGGTAAATAACAAGTTTTTCATTCTCTCTGCATTTTCAAAGAGGGGCCGACAGAGCGTTGGGAATCACAATCAGGGTTTCCTGCCGCAGAGCACACAGATGAGAATTGATCTCAAACCTTTCCCTGTCATCCCTTACCGACTGCTGGAATGACATACACATAAGTCAGCAGAGCAAAACTCAGAATCCTGGTCTCGAGCCGCATGTCGACAAAACACTCAGACCATGTCGCTTGCCGAAACAGGAGAATCAAACCAGGACCCAGCCAAGCCTCCTTGCACTCCAAAAATATCAAGGAGATCTGTGCCTCTGCAGGCTTCTTATTTTTTAATCAATTTTATTGAGGTATAATTTACATATGATAAATGGCACCCATCTTAAGTGTACAGGTTGATGTTTTGACAAATGTAGACACCCAAGCAAACCATCACCTCACTTAAAGTATAGAATATTTCCATCACTCCCCAAAATTACTTCTAGTCTCTTTGAAGCCGAGCTTCCTTTCACCTCTGGCCTCAGGCGACCACTGATTTTCTCTCTGTCACTCTGGTTTTACAATTTGTATAATTTCATAAAATGCAGTCAGACAGTATGTACTCTTGAGATTCCACCATGTTGTTGCCTCTGTCCACAGTTCGTTTCCTTTCATTGTTGAGTAGCAGTCCGTATTTGTTTATCTATTGACCTGTTGTTGGACATTTGGGTTGTTTCCAGGTTTTGGATATTATGAGTCAAGCTGTTATAAATATTTTTGTACACGTCTTTGTGTGGACATGTTTTCATTCTCTTGGGTACATCAGAGTAGCTAGGTTGTATGGTGAGTATATATTTCCTTTTTAAGAAACAACTAGAGCTTTTTCCAAAGTAGATATGCCATTTTTACATCCCCACCAACAATATATAAGTGTTCCTGTTGCTTCATACCCTAGTCAACACTCGTTCTTGTCAGTCTTGTTAATTTTAGTCATTTTAATGGGTATGTGGTGATGTCTCATGGTGGTTATTATTTGCATTTCCTTGATGACTGGCGTTGAGCACTTTTCCATGTGCTTATTGGTCGTTTGTATACCTTCTTTGAGTAGTGTCTTTTCTAATCCTTTGCCCATTAAAAAAAAATGAGGTGGTTTGTTGTATGAAGAAGTTGTAAGGGTTCATTTTAGATCCTGGATACAAGTCCTTTTATAATATGTTGTGCGTGTATTTTTCTTTCAGTCCGTTGCTTTTTATTTTCAATTTTCGTGACTGTCTTTCACAGAGCAAAGTTTTATACTTTGATAAAGTCTAATTTATCAGTTTTTTCTTTTATGATGTTTTTTGTGTCTTAGAAATCTTTGCCTATCCCAAGATCACAGATTTTCTGTTTTCTTCTAGAAGTTTTATAGCTTTAGCTTTTACATTTATGTCTATCATTTATTTCTAGTTAATTTTTGTGTATGTTATGTAGTAAGGTTTGATGTTTATTTTTTCTGTGTAAGAATTCATTCGTCTCGTCACCGTTTGTTGCAAAACTTTTCTTTTCTCGTTGGGTTACCCTGATGCTTTTATCAAAAAGCAATTAGCCATATATCTGTGGGTATATTTCTGAACTCTATGTTCTGTTCCATTGATCTATATATCTGTCTTTTCGACCAATACCACATGGTCAGGTAAATCCTTCGATTTTGTTCTTTTTTCTTTAATTGTTTTGTCTATTCAAGGTCAGCGCATGTCCACATAATTTTAGGGTCAGCTTGTCAATTTCTGTTAAACCCTGCTAGATTTTGGTTGGGGTCTTGTCAAAACTACTGATCTGCTTGGAGAGAATCAACATCTTATCGAATTAATTCTTCCCATCCATAAACATGGTATAACATTTTATATATTTTAATCTTTTAAAATTTCTTTCAGCAGTGTTTCGTAGTTTTTACTGTACAGGTTTTGTCCATATTTTGTTAAATTTATTTTATGATTTTGGGTAATGTAAGCGAATTGTATTTTTTATTTACTTACACTCATTCATTGCCTTCCCCTTCTCCTCTTCCTCCTTTTTTGTTGTCTTCCTTCCTGAGTGTAACCGATTTTAAAGGCTTAAATACATCCTGTTCTCGACACTACTAATATCCAATGTTTGAAAAGATCCCAGTTGGTGGTTTAGTCAATTGGCTACTCTACATCTTGCCTCTTAGAATTTACAGCTGTTCTTGGTATAATTCTCAGCTCTTCAAACCATCTTCCTTTTTCCTTTCTCACAGCTACTACAATCACACTTCCTCCCTGTGGCCTTCAAAGATGTGACAGGTTCTCTTGTATCTTTTCAATATTGAATCTTCCTTTACTCACTACCACATTGATTGAAACAATTATCCAATTGTTTGTTCAAAATGAAGGGATTTTATGTTATTTAGCCCTTATGTGACTATATTAATTCCCTAGGACTGCTGTAACAAGATACCACAGACTGGGTGGCTTAAAACAACAAATTTGGTTTTCCCATAGTTCTGGAGGCTAGACATCTAAAGTCAAGGTGTTGGTAGGGCCGTGCTGCCCCTGACACCTGTAGGAGAGAATCCATTCAGCTTCTGATAGTTCTCTGCAATCCTTGGCATTCCTTGGCTTACAGCTACATACCTCAATTTCTCTTCCCATCTTTACATGGCATTCTTCCTGTGTGTGTCTGTGTTTCTTCTCTTCTTCATCTAAAGACACCATTCATGTTAGATTAAGGGCCCACATACTCCAGTATGACCTCATCTTAACTTATTACATCTGCAGTGACCTCATTTCCAAATAAAGTCACATTCTCAGATAGTCACCTTGGAGGTGGAGGGACACAGTTGAACACATAACAGTGTCTTAGCTTTTTCTCTGTCTCAGATGTTCTTCCTCATTTTGTTCTCTTGAAGGGTTCCTAGAGGACCCAATTTACAATTCACCTTCTTGCTTATTTTTCCCGAATACCCCAAGAGAAGTGAAGTACTTCTTTGCTGATCTTTACAGCATCTTTGCATTTCTGTTAGACAGTCTTATCACCTTGTGTGCAACCTGAGGGCAGAAGCCACACTTTTCATGTGGGAATAGAGCTCAGAGTCCCAGAATCCCATTTAGCCTTTCTCCACCGAGTAGCCCTTCCCACTGTGGGCATTTCAGGCATATAGTCCGACAATCCCTAGTCTGTCGGTTTGTAGATTAATGAAAAAGATGAGGAAGCTTTTGGGACTCTGTGTTATTTAATTTTATATTTTAGGAATTTTATCACTAGGAAAGACTCTGGATAAACATTTGGGGTTCGTTCTAAATGTCTTCTTTATTAACTAAAATAGAATAAATATTTTAAAATATAAAATAGAAATAGTCCTTTATGTAAATATGGTATAACTGAGTCTCAGCCTCAGCACTATTGATACTCTCAGCCAGGTTATTTTTTGCTGTAGGGACTGTTTTGTGCATTATAGGATGTTGAGCAGCATCCCGACCTCTGTGTAGTAAATGCCAGTAGCGCCCTTCCCCAGTTGTGACAACCAAAAAATGTGTCCAGACATTGACAAGCATCCCCTGGGGAGTGGGGTGCAGAATTGCCTCCAGTTGAGAGCCACTGTAGAATATTATAAGGCAGTTGGAAATCTTAATGTAATAGTTGTAAAACTCATCGGAGTTTCGCTTTATTTTGCTTTCTTTTTAATATTATCCTTGTCTCGTAAGGCTGCTCTGCACCGAGCCCACTGGCACTGTGCATAGATTACACGACCCCGTTTTTCCTTGCTCCCGCCTCTACATCTGGGATCTGTGGGCGGCCTCATTCACACAGTGGGAAAAAGTAACGCCTCTGCGTATCTCAAAGACCCGAGGACTTGAGGAACATGAGAAACCAAGCCGGTGCTCCAGCACGCAGAGCCACGTTAACTTCACTCTTGACGCCCCAGAATGTTCTAAAGCCCTTGCTGAGTTTCTCCTCAAGTCATTGAACCAGAAGGAATAAGGCTGTGGTTTTAGACAAAAGACTGGAAACTTGGGGTGGGAATCATCCGGAAGTATGTGGAAGGGAGGGCTGGAGAAAGGGTTCAGGGGGTTGCCGCGAGCTCCCCGAACCACAGGTACCTCCTGCTGTGGTTCCTGATGTGGAGCCGGCAGCCTGGGGTCAAAGCGGGAAGCCACTGGTTCCCAGGCAGACCAGATCAGCACCCTTTTAAAGGGTTTATTCTGCTTCGTGGCTGGAGCAAGGGGGATGGCAGGGCTCGCTGTTTGGAAACGGCCTCGAGTTTGCCTGCTTCACGCAGCTCTTATCTTCAGTTTCATTTTGACAGCTGCAGCATTGTAGGGTGGGGTACAAGCTTTCCCGCTTTGTCTGGCTGGCAGGCGTTCCCGAGGAACTAGGAGAATGATGCTTCAGGGTGGAGACTCTGGGTTTTGGGTCTGCTCTGTGATGTAAACCCCTCAAATCATGAGACAGATATTTATGGAACCAGGAAGCTCTTCATCTCATACATTTAAAAAAAAAAATTTTGAGGTGAAATTTACATAACTTAAAATTAACCATTTTAAAGAATATAATGCAGTGGTATTTAGTACATGCAAAATGTTGTGCAAAATGCATGTCTATCTAGTTCCAAAATATTTTCATCACCTCCAAAGGAAACACAGTACCCAGTCTCTCCCCAGTCCTTCCTGGTGATGATCACCAGTCTGCGTTCCGTCCTACGGATGTGCCTATTCTGGACATTTAATGTAAACAGAGTCATAGGATGTGTGACTTTTGGGGTCTGGCTCCTCACGCTTAGCATATGTTGTGGAGGTTCATCCATGCTGCAGCGTGGGTCAGTATATCATTCCTTTTTACGGCCGAGTAATATTCTATTGTAGGGATAGAACACGTTTTGTTTCTCCATCCATCAGCTGGTAGACATTGGGTTGCTTTCACCTTTTGACTGTCGTGGATAGTACTGTCGTGAATATTTGCGTCTCTCACGGGCAGTTGAGGGGTGTCCATAGCCCTCAGCTTAGAGTCCTAACTCCCCAGCAGGACACTCATCGCAAGGCTCCTTTTATTTCCTTGTCCATGGCCTGGCTACACAGAACTGCTTGTAATTCCTGGAATTTGACTAAATGTGTTTCCAGCCCCTCTGTCTTTAGACAGATGTGTCCTTTTCTTGGAATACTTTCCTGTGTTCCTTCTTCACCTGGCTACCTCTTGCACGTCCTTCAAAACTAGAAGGAAGTGTCACCTTAGCTGGGGGGACTTCCCTAAAACAGCATACCTTGTTTTTCAGCCCAGCCCCAGGCTACCTTAGATAGAGTAACAAGGCAGAGAGAGGAGTGGACCCAGGAGCCCAGGCGCTGGTAAACAGGTAGGGTGGTGGAGGGCGTGGTGGGGTGAGGCGCGGGGACATTGTGAGTGATATTGGGATATCACGGATGGTTTTTCTAGGAGTGGCTTTCTGGCTTTCAGTGGGACAGGCAGGCTAAACATTCTGGTCTACTGGTTCCTATCGTGTTCCTGAAGCTCCTTCTGCTTATCTCCATCGCAGCTCTTATCATGTCACTGTGTCACAGTCTGTTAATCTCACCGTCTCCTCCGGCAGACACAGAGCTCCTTGACGGGGGCGCCCTGCGTGATCATCTCTGTATCCCCAGCTGATAAGATGAACCCCAGCGAGCAAAGAGGCTCGATTAAATTTCTAGGAGGTATGAAATAAAATACAAATTTTATTAATATTATTAAATCACTAGGATTTATTAATATTAAAGATATAGACACTTGAATTATCAGGAAAATAGGTACACTTCCTAAGGAAATCTGGTCTATTCTTATTTATTGAGTCTATTAGACTCTTTTTTTTAAAAAATAGCTTTATTGAGATATAATTTATCCGTTTAAAGTATACAGGTCAGTGTTTTTTAATATATGCACAAAGTTGGACAGCCATCACCAAAAGAATCCCCTAGCCGTTAGCAGTCACTTCTCATTCTCGTCCCCCACCCGGTCCCGCCCTAGGCGGCTGCTTCTTTCCTTTTAGGCTGAGTTGTAAATACTCTGAGCATTAGACATCTCCCTCCCCTTTGGATGTCATGTTTGAACATCTGCGTTAGTGAGAAGATTTTTCCAGGCAGAGGATGACAGAGAGGAAGGGGTGTCGGAGAGAGGAGAGAAGGAGGGGACAGACGCTGTGGGGCAGAAAGGCAGCAGATGTATACGGGACCGGGGCCGTCTGGCTTAGAAGGTCCTTAGAAGAAAAGTAGAAGATGCGGAGGCACAAATAGGGAGCGAGCCAAAATGTATTCCTTCGGGAAAGTTTGCAGGATTCTTTTCTGTCCAAAAAAAAAAAACGATGATATCACGGAAATTAGATGGTGGAGAACAGGTTGGGATGAACGTTCTCATTGATTACATGAGCTGCTGACAAGCAGCAGCAGAAACGTTGCTGGTTGATAATTCTCCTGACCGTTTTAAAAGATAGCGATGAACATTATCGAAGGTTCCCCGTTACTGTCCCCCATTGTTATGTGTATGAGGTAAGTGATCTGCCTGTTGGATTCTAAGTCTCCTAATTTTATAGGCTCCTGATTTAATAGGCTCCTGAACACGTAAAAGTGTCTGTTGGGTATAAATATTGTATTTAAATGCACATTCCCATCTTTTTCCACTGTATTCAATTGGGGAAAAAAAAACTCATCCATTTGGAAGACTTTTTTTCCCCTCTGTTGGATGAAGCAGAGCCCTACTGGTTTCTGTAGTAGGCAGAATAATGGCCCTCTAAAATACCCACATCCTAATTCTTGGTACCTGTGAATATGTTACCTTAGGTGCCCAAAGGAACTTTGCAGATGTAATTAAGTTAAGGATCTTGAGATGGGAGATTGTCCTGAATTAACCAGACGTGTAGTGTAATCACAAGGGCACTTATAAGAGGGAGATGGGAGGATCGGCCAGAGAAGGTACGACAGAAGTGGGGGTCTGAGTGGTACAGGGCCAGGAGCCAAGGACTGGGAGTGACCTCTAGAAGCTGGGAAAGGCAGGGAAGCAGATTCTCCCTAGAGCCTCCAGAAAGAACGCAGCCCCCTGACCCATTTTAGACTTCTGACCTCCAGAACTGTGAGATAGTAAATCTGTGTTGTTTTCAGCCACTCAGTCAGTAGTCATTTGCTATCACAACCCTTGGAGACGAATCCAGATTCCTACCTTAAATATGAGTTTTACTTTGAGACAGTGGCTTTTCCTAGTCTGATAATAGCTCGCAGTTACTTAGTGGTAATGATGTGCCAGGAACTGTGCCAGACTTGGAATAGTCGTCGTCTCATTTAAATCTCCCAGTGACCCTATGAGAAAGGCACATTGTTGCCCCTATTGTATGTGTGCGTGTGTGTGTTTTGTGTGCATGCATATGTGGGCGCATGTGTGTACTTATGTGGTACATATGTGTAGGTCCAAAATCAAAATGTCGGTAGGGCCAACCCCCCTAAGCCTCTAGTGGAGAATTCGTGCTGGCCTCTTCTAGCTTCTAGCGGCCGCTGGCATTCCTTGGCTCGTGGCCACATCACTTCAATCTCTGCTTCTGTCTTCACGTCGCTCTCTCTTCTCCGTGTGTCTGAGTGTCAAATCTCCCTCTGCCTCTCTCTTATAGATGCATGCGATGGTATTTAGGGACTGCCTAGATAATCCAGGATGATCTTCCCCTCTCAAGATCCTTAAACTAATCACCTCTTTTGCCATATAAGGTAAACCCCACAGGTTCGAGGAATTCGGAAGTAGATATATATCTGTGGAGGCCCATTTTTCAACATACCACAAGGGCACAGGTACTTTATCCATCTTTATGTCTCACATCAAGCCTAAAAGATAGCTGTTACCTTTGTAATTTTACAGGTGAGGAAATTGAGGTTCTGAGAGGTTTACTACCTCGCCTGTATTTCTCATGCAGCTGGTCAGTGGGCCAGGCCCTTTCTGCTACCCTCAGAGAATATTCTACCATCCTATGTCATTTCGGGGAGTTCACTTAGTTTCTCAGATACTTCAGTATCTTAACTTTTTTCTGTAAAGTGAGAATCATAATATAGTCTTCCTGATCTAGGTCAAATGAAATTAGACAATATTTGTGAAAATTCTTTGAAAAATGCCATGTTCTATAGATGTAATGGGTTGTTATTATCTAAAGTGAGTTCATAAGAAAGTCTTCCTATAAGAGAAAAGAGATGACTTGACTGAGTATCATGAACGAAATGCCAAAGTATTCACAGAAACCATCGCCCTGGCTTAGAGTGCCGAGTCATCACTTAAGATACTGAATAAGATTCTGATGTAGATACATTTAAAAATCTTCCCTGTTTGAGGAGTTATACCTAGAAGCCACTTCCCAAAGAAGGACAGGAAGAAATGCTGAATTATTTCAAGTCGACAGGGGGAGGTAAGGCACGTTTTACTTCTGACCCTTACTCTTCTCTTCGTGCTTCTAAGCATTCATAAATGTTAGAATCTGGTTGCAGTCGTACCTGTGTTGTTTTTGTCCGTTAAATTTCTGTGATTTCTGTCATCTGGGTAATAGAAAAAAGATAGGGGAAGAGAAGAGTGAGTGGGAAGTTGCATAGGTAAGCGGTAAAATGACACCAGGAAGAAAAAGTCAGGCACGCTGAAGGGCATTTAGTAAAGAACCGAGACGTCTTTATCAAAATTGATTTTTGACTGGACAGGCCTCTACTCTGCATTCATGCTGTATTTATAAATCTAGATCAGATGTGGAAAACATGTCCACTCAGGACAGACTGTATCCGGTGCCAAGGCAGACATCACTAATCAATCATAGCAGCCCAGAGCACCAGGCAGCCCCTACCGGTCAATGAACCCTGTCTATTGCCTCTGCACTAAATCAGCCTAGGACATAAATTTTACTGCATTAAATTAACTTACTTAACTCAAAAGACTCTTTGACCTGTTGCCTATACCCCTAGCTTAAGCCGCTTGCTCACTATTTGGGTAACACCTGGTTTATTTGCAACCCAGTAATACCAGCTCCTGAGCACTACTGTGTACCAAGTACTACTGTACGTTTACTCCTCACACGCGTTAGTTTTCTGGGTAACTGAAACTCACAGGAATAATGTCAAAGGAAGGGTTCTACTGCTTACAAAGTGTTTGAAGACGACTGCTCTGGAGAGCGACTGTTTCTGGAGAGAAGCGGGGTGTTGCCCTACGTCTGTTCACTAGTGTCGATTGCCACGTAGCTTGGGGAATGCCAAAGAAGTTATTTATCCTCAAAAACCTTATGCTTGTGTGGGCAAGACGAGCACACGTGATCCAGTCAAAGAAAAAAACTGAAACCGTGCGTGCGCACGCATGGAATGAGAGAGAGAGGCCTCCACAGCAGACACGACACAGTGTGAGCGGTTGTCGAATACGGGTGGGATATGTTCGGGAAGACATTCTTTCACCTTTGCCGTATGTTTGAAACTTTTTGCAGTAAAAATCTGCGGGTAGAATAAAAGACAGAAAACAGATGTATTTAAAAAAAACAAAACAAAACACTGCATTCGTGGGCTTTTTGTCACTTCTGTTTTTTTTTTTGTTTAATTTTATTGAAATATAATTCATACAACAAAAAACTCACCCTTTGAAAGGATACACTCCAGTGGTGGTTAGTGCGTTCACTATGTTATGCAGACATTACCACCATCTAATTTCAGAATATTTCCATCACCCCACAAAGGAACCCTGGCCCCTGGCAACTACTAACCTACTTTCTGTCTCAATGGGTTTGCCTATTCTGGGTGTTTTATGTGAATGGGTTTATACAATATATGGCCTTTTATGATTGCTTTCTTTCACTCAGCATAAGGTTTTCAAAGGTTTAACCATATTGCAGCATGTGTCAATACTTTCAAACCTTTTTATGGCTGAATAATATTCTATTTTATGGCTATATAACATTTTATTTACCCATTTATTCATTGATAGGTATTTGAATGGATTCTAATTCTTGGCTATTATAAATAATGCTGCTATGAACATTCATGTTCAAGTTTTTATGTGGACATCTGTTTTTAATTTTCTTGGATATATATACCGAGGAGTAGAATTGCTGGGTCATATGATCACTCTATATTTAAGCTTTTGCAGAACTGCCAGACTGTCTTCCATAGTGGCTGTACCATTTTACATTGTCACCAGCAGTGTGTGAAGGTTCCCATGCCCCCACATCCTCATCATCTCTGACTGATCTTTTTCTTTTTTTTAATAGCCATCCTAATGTGTGATATCTCATTGTGGTTCTGATTATATTTCTGCCACTTCTGTTTTTTATTTGAATGCTGATGTCAACCTGTCAGCTGAGATACTGGACCTAGAAAAGCTGTAGCGGATCATGACAGCAACTGCATTCTGCTCTTACTTAAGAATTGTCTTCTATGCTGTCCAGACTCCCCAGACTTGTTGTAGAGGCTTGTACCAGTCCTCTATTGCTCTGTTACACGTTCCCACAAGGTCACAGTTCTGTAGGTTGGAGGTCCAGCATGGTGGACCCGGGTCCTCTGCTCAGGCTGAAATCAAGGGCTGAGTTCTCATCTGGAGCATCTGGGGAAAACTCTATTTCCAAGATCATTTTTGTGATGATGGAATTCGGTTTCTTCGGTGGCCGTAGAACTGAGGTCCTTGTTGACTCTCAGCTTGGGACCGCCCTCAGCGCCTAGCGCTGCCCATATTCCTTGCCACATGGCCCTTCCATCTGCAAGTCAGCGATGGCATATTGAATGCTCATTCTTTGAACCTCTGACTTTACTGTCTCTGATGTTTCATCCCAGCATTATAGGGCTCGTGCGATTAGGTGAGGCGGCCCACTTAGAAAATCTCTGTCTCTTAAGGCCACTTGATTTGGGACCTTCATTACTTCTGCAGAATCCCTTCTCAGCAGACCCTAGGTTAGCTGACTAACTGGGAAAAGGTGTGTGTACAGCAGGAGCTGGCAGTCTTGAGGGACCGTATAAGAATTGTGCTTCCCTCAAGGCATTTGCCACGAACACTAAAATGGAACTCTTGGTGACCACGGCTTCAAATGTTTTAATGCGCCAGCTATGCAAGAAGTTCCAGCTTTATGGCTGACACTGGCCAGCATCTGTTTAAAGTATGACAGTATTCTACAAATTTGTTGATATTATCTATACCGATTCTTCTCATTGATTATTTAGTGGATGGCTCCTGTTGGCTTCAGGGACTCTTAACATGTAGACTGGGACGTTGCTGGACCTTGACAAAGTGATAAATTGAACTTTTATGTCTTGTTTAATTCTGTGGCTCTTTTGAAAAGAATACCCTTCTGATGTACCCAGTAAAATCCTCTCTGATGTGCCAAATATGGACAGTTGACCTTTTAAGGAATTTTAAGCACAGAAAATTAAAATCTGCCCATATTGACGCAAGCACAGCCTTTCTGTTTGTTCCTTGTGGTGGACGTTAGATTTAGGAAACACTCCGTATTCTTAGCAACGTCATTTCCCTCCCTGAATAACAGTCTAGCTCTCACGTTCTGAAACAGGAATAAGTTGCCCTTTGTTATATTAAGCAGAATAAACTAAAGTGAGCACACGTGGAAGCTGAAATGACTTTGAAAGAGAAAGCCAGTGGGAACTGGTTCCCACTGCAGAGGTCAAGTCAGAAGTGACTAGGAATTTATAATTCTTTCTTTTAATACTGTCAAAATGCAGTAGGTTTTTGACCGGTTTAAAAACAGCATTTTTCAGCACGTATTATTGGGATACTAGTTTCTTGGTGAATGATAGGTGGATAATAGGAGTTAAGTGGAAAAGGGTTCTGTGGTCAGATAGGTTTGCCATTAAAGTGTATAAAATCTTTTTAGGGAGAGATGGTACAGGATGTTGTGATTTGCAAACTGAAGGTGCATTTAGTTTTCCATTTAGGAAATATTTATGAGATTAGAACTTTAAGAAACACACTTTAGAAAGGATTGTGTTGAATGAATTCTTTGACTTGAGAAAGTAGGTATGTATCTCTTGACATGTTTGTGACACCAATCCAGAAGTGGACACATCTCCACATTCAGGTCACAAGTACACATACATAGGTCATAGATGCATTTGCGTCATAAAGATAGATCATTTTTCTGCCTCAAATAAATTTCTCAATGGGATTATTTCCTACTCTCTTCATAGTCCCTTAGGACCATTCTCAATCTAGCCTTAGAAGTAGCCCCAGTCAGTTCAGCAGCAACCGTATATCTAGTGAATGGAGAAAGGAAGGGAATTCATATTTATTGATCATCCCCAATAGGATGGATGCTTTCCGTACTTTATCCTCTTTAAACTTCACAGTAACCCTGCTGAAGTGAGTATTGTCTTCAGTTCATAAATGAGGACATTGAAACTCAGAGAGGTTAAGCATTTTGCCTAAGGTCACACAGCTCATAAGTAGCAGAGGGCATTCACATCCAGGATCCAGGATTATCTGACTCTAAAGCCCTCCCTCTTCCCAATATACCTCTTGCTTCTCTGCCTTTGTTGCTGATCTGTTTTAATTTATGCTATTCATTTACTAAAAGTTGGGTGTAGATCAAACATTTCAAATCGAGTTGTATCTTCCCACCGATCAGAATTATGATTCCAGCAACGCTTCATCTTCAACTGACAGTGGTTTTGGATACTTGAATTCTCAGTTTTCCCATCCCTTCCCTATTCTCTATCAAGTGATTAATGATCTAAAAAACCAACTCGTATAATGCACTAGGGAAAATTAACTCTGATTTCATTGATTTGCCATATTTCTATGCTTCGTAAAGAGAAGTATATCTCTCCATTTATTTGCATAGTTTCAGAGAGCTTCAGAGCTGGACCGACTGGGGCTCAAATCATTCAACTTTTGGCAAGTGACCGTTTCTACGCTGATTTCCTCAAACCTGTATAACGGGTCTAGTCGGGGACTGAACGAGATCATGAAATGGGACATGAATTTAAAGGCCTTACATAGGAGTACTGAGTCAATGTGAACTTGCTGTCTCCACTGATATTAGGGCTTAATACTGGCAATAAAGATGAGAAACAGGACAAAGTACCACCAAGAAACCATTTCAGGGCTCTGAAAATAGTTATAAGGAAACCAGCACCTGTCTTCTCGTTCTTACCGGTTTTGCTGCTAGTTCGTTTATGGCTGGTCATTACTAAGTCAGAGTATACTTGATAATTCGAGTAAGCGTGAATATCCATTAATATTAACCAAAGGACAAATATCCGCGCAACTCCCTTGGCCTTCACGTTTATCTTCACTCTGAGAAATGTCGTTAGCAGAAGTAACATCAAACGAAGAAACTATTCTT
Organism: Pteropus alecto; assembly: GCF_000325575.1. Classification (NCBI taxonomy): domain Eukaryota; kingdom Metazoa; phylum Chordata; class Mammalia; order Chiroptera; family Pteropodidae; genus Pteropus; species Pteropus alecto. The sequence continues at coordinate 3,302,203 of NW_006433949.1, read as the reverse complement.
CTCAGCCTGGTAAAGGTTTGTCTCTTGTCTTGCTGTCCACAGACTATCTAGCACAGTGCCTCGCCCATGGTAAGATCACTTTGTTGAATTAATGAATATTTACAGAAACATGCCAAACTCCATATCCCTCCATATTTAACTCCCAACGAGATGAACAGGTTTTGTTTTATGTCTGGAAATAGTTCGTCTCCTGGAAAATATTTTCCCAAGGAGCATGGCGGAAGATGAAATAGCCTGACTTAAAATAAGAGCTATGCCAATATTTGTTACCCAGACTCACCAGCTCTGACCTTCAGCTGTTTGAGACAGACATGCGTGGCTCGGCAGATAGAGCAGTAGGCGTCTCACTCCTGCCTGAAATCTTAAGTCGACTCTAGACCCTTCCGTGCGTGTGCGAGCACACACAAACACACATACACGTCCTCATCGGAATCTTTAGCTGTCCAGTGAATTCATACCTCCTTCTCTAGGCTACAGCAATCTGGAAAACTCGCCACCTTTCCATCCGGCTCACTGATTCTGTGCACGTGCTTTGTGACCCATCGCACCCCTCCGAGGTCCCCTTAGTCAATACCCTGGCCAGCTCCGCCCTGTGCTGCTTTTATGAGTCCTTTGGTATTCATCTTCAGGATCATTTAGATTAACCCCATTTACGGCAAGTTCCACTCAGAGCCCTGGTGAGGCGGGTCTGGCCACTGAACTGCACAGCCTCAGAGGGAGGGCTTTGCGTAAAGCCCATTGAGAGGGTGACGACCGAGCCTCCCTCGGCTAACTCGCAGTGGTGGATGGGAGGGAATTGTTCTTGGTTTTTCATACTGGAAGAGGTCAATGGGCTGGGCTGGGCGGAGCGGGGAGGTTGCCCGTGGTGGAAGATGCTAATAGGGGATTCAGAAACTGTGTCAAGAAAATCGACGGAAACGAGAGATTGTAGGGACAGTACACAGAGACATCCAAGGAGGGTGTGGCTGTTTCTGTCTCAGCAGCTCAGGTGGACGATGACTGATTTTTAAAACGTGGCGGTGGGAGGGACAGCAGGATTTGAGAATCAGAGAATGCTCGCCAAGGCTCCTGCTGCAAACCGGGGTGTCTGGAGCGTCCCTTCTCTCCCAGAGCCAGCGCAGCGCTCCCCGCTCTGTGCTGGGCAGGATCAAAAATAATCACGGGGACGAGAGTCCAAACTCCAGCCCTGGTGCTTTTGCCACTTCCCCGGCATTTTCCTGTTGACCACACCTCCAGTTCCTTTCCCATTTATTTTTCGAATCACTTTAATTATTATTTTTAATTGTAAATCCACGTACATAATAAAATTTACCATCTTAATCACGTTTAAGTGCGCAGTTCAGTGGCGCCAAGCACTTTCCCATGGTTGCGAAACCATCACCACCATCCTCTTCGAAACTCTTTTCATCTTGCAAACCTGAGACCCCACACCCATCAAACACTAACTCCCCGCGCCCCCTTCCTCAGCCCCCGGCAACCTCCGTTCTACTTTCTCTATGCATTTGTCTACTCCAGGTACTTCACGTAAGTGGAATCATACAGTGTCTGCCCTTCTGCGACTGGCTTATTCCACTTAGCATAATGTCCTCAAGGTTCCTCTATGTCGTAGCAGGTGCCAGGATTTCCTTCCTTTCTAACGGCTAAATAATAGCGCGTTGTATGGATGAATTGCGTTTTGTTCGTCCATTCTTCCATCGGTGGACGCTTGGGTTGCTTCCACATTTGGTGATTATGAACAGTGCTGCTATGAACTTAGGTCAGTCTAGTTCCTTTATTAAAATTCTGGTCCTTGTCTATTTCCCTTACCTGCCTCAGTGAGCTGTTCCTCAGAATAATCCGGGGAGCCCAACCCAGGTGTGCAACGCCAGAGACTCGGAAGCCGAACGTGACATTGGAAAGTCCCTTTGTCAGGCTTTAGACACAAACATAAGTGCATCCTTTTCTTATAAGAAGAGGCTTAGGTGATGGCGACCACGCGTTCCCGTCGGCCCAGGACTTTCTTGGTTTACGCCTGTCATCCTGCGTCATTGTGAATGCCACACGCTTTCACTCTCAGGAGGATTCTGTTTGGACGAGAGGTCGTATGGTCACCATGTTTACGGAGAAAGTCGTAAACCGGGGTCATCTGAGGAGAAGATGAAACTGGAGAACCAGGTGGTACATTCCGGAGAGACTTTGGAGGATGATCTGGGATCCAGAGACGACAGCCCAATGTGTAGCCTTCGGGGCACGAAGAGAACTGGAGTGAGGAGCAGGACTTAGGCTCGAGTGTCTCCAATGTGCTGAACTAACAGCTTTCAGTGTCACTGGTTCTCAGCAGGGGAGCGTTTTCCTCCCAGAGGACATGTTTGGTTGTCACAGCTCGGTCGGGGAGGGGGATGCTTCTGAGGTCTGGTGGGTGGAGACAAGGGATGCTGCTGAAAGCCCTACGATGCACAAGACAGCCCCTTATGACAGGGTTACCTGGCCCTACGTGTCAATAGTGCCGTGGTTGAGAATCTCTGTTTTAAGAGATGCAGGGGGAAAAGGAAGGAAATGAAATGGACTTTGACATGGGGAAGGGAGGACCGAGGATGGAAAGGACTAACGGTCGATGCCCACCATAGGGGCCACAGACGGACTGCAGCCCAGGAGCCAGGAAATGAACTTGGCTTTTCTTCTCTCCATTGAGCCTCATCCCTTTCCCAGATCACTCAGTCCCTTTCCGCCTCTGCCTCAGCATCTTCCTCCGCTCAGTGGGGCTGACGCTGGCCTCCTGTGCCTGACACAGTGGCTAAGAGTGACTTCATAAGGTGCCAAGTATTGAACGTGTTCTGTGACAGCCTCCACGTCACCCCCGCACTGGTGCATAGGTCCTACCTTTCTGAGCCTGACAGGGGTGGGAGGTAAGAGTAGGGAGAACGTGTGGCTGTGTTTATAGAGCAGTTCCCAAATACATTTTCGCCTGACACAAACTACTGTCACACCACACCAACTCCTGAGAGCTTTACCGTGTTTCACATCATCATTTGATATTCCCAGAACACCCAAATGACACGTGGCTTCTGCAAGTCTCGCTTCCCGCATTTGAAGGTGTTCTGGGTTGATGACAGCACGCAGAAAAGAGCTGGCCCCTGTCCTTTTGGGTTCTGTTTGTACTTTAGTATATTTTAATATGTGTGCACATAACACCAGATGACGTAATTGTCTTGGTCGCAAGTGCTCACCTGTCTGGTCTGAACTCAATTTGCAAATGCTCCCTGTTGGGTCTCTATAAATATTCATTAATGACGAGGTCAGATGAAGCCATGGAATTCAGCCTAGGATCATTATTAACACAAACCACAGCCTTCTCCCCTCCCGAAGGGATCCTCTGCCTTCCAATAGGAGTGAGAAAGGCACAGGATCCCATTTCAAGAGATTAGAAGAAATCAAGCTGAGCTTAAATGAAATCAGGATGGGAGGAGATGGGCGAGATGTTAATTACAGGGGACATGCACGCCCGGTGACGAATGTGCTGTTCCTCTAGGCCCTCGCTGCTCTCATCTACTCTATCACGGTAATTTCCCTAAGTGCAGTGGGGACCAGTGAAAAATCTTTATGCCAATAAAAATATTTGCAGGCCACTTTATTATTATTATTATTAATTTGGGAGGCCCACCTAGAAGGCTGGCTTACGTACTGATGAACTAGAAAATCAAAATGACCACAGAATTCACCTTCCGACAAGGGAAAGGAACCACATAAATACCGAGCATTATTTTCATTAGTCCATGGGTCACACATGAACAGCTTCCACTGCTGGGGTTTATTGGCCCTGGCAGAGGTCTTTGGGTTCTGCGGAGGGGAAGGGCTGGACTGCCTCAGTTACAGACAAAATAGATGACTAGCCTGGTGCCAATTAACCTCCCTTTAATTGATAATTAATTTTAAAACCTATTTACTCTCCCTGGAACAGCTGAGACTTTAAAGAGACCACTGTGGAAACGAATGGAGAATAAAGTCATCTCTCAGGAAATGAGGGGGCCTCTCGGGGAATGAGAAAGAGCAGGCCTCTTGGACCAGCCATTTTATTAACGGATGCCGAACGTTCGTGAAGGTGACAGATCAAAGTCACGGGGTGGTCACAGCTGCCTTCTAAGTTTGCTTTCTCTGTACATCACCGCCCCCACGCCCTGGTAGCGTGACAAACTGTCCCCGTGTGCCCGGGACTGAGGGTTTCCCAGGATATAGGATTTTCTAACAACGGGAGAGCCTCGCCCGACCTGGAGTCCTAAACCCTCTAGACCGATTGTTTCCATTCCCTGGTTCTTTGCTCTCAGCAACACTCTGCGTCCCTCTCACTGACCCCCTGCCCCCCCACCCCATCTTTAGCTTCGGGGCTCTGTAGAGCTCACTGAGTGGCAAGAGGCCCACACTGATGCATGACCAACATTAGTTATCAAACCCCTTCCTTTAGTTACTTGTTCAAAAATCGATTTATTTTTTTTCTCACTGTAAGAGCAACTAGAACACGCCCACCAACAAAGCATACCAACAAATGCAGAAAATACAGACAAATATAAAGAGACTCTAACAGAGACTGTAAATACAAAGAGCAAAGCAGAGATCACTTTGATTCTCAGCTCATGTGGAAAACAGGGTCAATATTTTCGTGCAGACCCCTTCATTAATCTTTAAAACAGCGAAGTTACGCATCTTCTCGCCAATGTGATATTTCATTCATTCGCTTTTTAATGGCCCGGGGAGACTATCGCTCTCCCCTGTATCTTCATCATGATTATTCTGGAAAGTCAGAAGAGATCCAAACATGGAGAGTCTAATACTCATAACCTAACCCGATGACGTTTCGGTATTTTTCACTATTGCCGATTAAAAAACGCTCTTCGGCTCGTTCGGAATTCAGCGTGCAGGGGGTGCGCTAAGAATTGTCAGCGGAGCGAGTGACACGCGCTGTCGTGGCGGGCTCCCCTCGCCTGAGGTCCGGCCTTGCTGACCAGCCCGGTTAATCCCGCAGGGTTTGACCTCTTCCTCCCCAGAGACCTCTGAGTTTCACGGGAGGTCCTGTGCTTCGGCATGCGGTAAGAGATCCATGACTCCGAGTCTGAAACCCTGATTCCCTTGTGGGATGCGGATGTAATAATATTTACCGGTGTCTGGCAGGGGGATTGGTAGGGTACCCAAGTGCTCCATGAGAGCAGTTTTCATTATGTACAGCGGCTCCCGTCCGCGTCTACCCAATTAAATGACAGAGTCCGAGGATGCGAAGGCATCTCTAGAGATCAGCCTGCTTCTAAAAATACTGGGCTTACGAAACGCTTTTCACTGACTTGCTCCTTCGCTACTTTTCCCCTCCCTCCCCTCCTGCGAGGCAGCTCTACTTGAAACCATCCATTCTCAAGCTGGACTATCTAGGTACAAACTCTGTTTTCTCACATACTAGCCGTGTGCCGTTGGGCAAGTTACTTAACCTTCGTGTGCTCAATTTTCTCATCTGTAAAATTTGGAAAATATAGCCTACCTCACAGTGTTAGTGTGAAGATTCGATGAGTTAATATCCATATATAGTGCTTAAAACAGTTTTAGCACATAGGTGCTCAATAAATGCTAACCCTCATAATGCACTCATTTAGCTAAGATCTACCTAGTTATCGCAAGGAGTGGGGATGGTGCTAAGTCTGGGGACCCTGCATAAATGAGAACACATGATCTCTGCCCTCGTAGAGTCTATAATCTAGCGAAGGAGATGGTCAGATAATACAACGGGTAATGCAATGAACAACGATACAATACAACAGTAAACGAGTAAACGAGGGAAATAGCTACAGATCGGGGTACATCCTTGGAAAGAAATAAACAGTCTGGTAAGATGGAGAAAAACGGAGGAGGCGTGCTCTTGGCTATAGGGTGGTCCAGGCAGCCTTTCCGAGGAGGTGACCTGAAGCTGTGAGCCAAGGGTCGAGCACGGGAAGGACTGAAGGGAGAACTCGTCAGGTAGAGAGTAGCATGCAGACTCCGGAGTCGGGACACTGTGTCAGGGCCAGTGTGTCTGCAGCAGAGAGAGCGAGAGGCAGCGTGAGATGGGGTGAGGCTGGAGAGCCGAGCGGGACCCCGTCACACAGGGCCTTCCAAGGAGGCAAGTGGCGCGATTTGATTTCGGTTTTTAAAAGATCATTTCGACCGCCAACCGGAGAACAGATTGAAGAGGGGTATATTAATCAGTTCTTAGTGTAAACAACAGAATCTACTCTGTCTAATTTAAGCAGGAAAGGGGTTTACTTATTAAAGGATGTGAGGTCATTCACAAAATTATTGGATGGACTGGCGAGAACCAGGTTGACTTCAAAGTAAGCTTTCAAGAGCAGACCCCAAATCAGTGCCTGCAAAGGGGCCTGATGCTTATATTTCTGTGCTGCTGCTGCTGCTGGACACCCAATGTCAGGAGCATAGCTGTCCTCAGCGCTGCCTCCCCAGCAGCCACGTGTCAGCCCGGCACTCCTGGGCCACTGCCGCTGCTGTTCTGGCCACAGGCAGTTGGGAGTCTCTGTGGCCACCTCCACTAACGCAAAGGACCTCCGAGACTCATCGCATAGGGAGTGGCCAGGGTGTGGGTTCTGGGTCACATGTCCACAAGGGACATGTGGGACTCCCGTGATGGGAATTCTTTATTCCAAGAAGGAAGCCAAGCATGTGTCATATTCCAAGAACACGACAGGAGTCCGCGTCAACGGGGAAAGGACACAAAGACACATGGAGCCAGCTGAGAAGCCGTTACAGTCATGCGGGCGAGAGCTGATGGAGCTCGCCAGTGAGGTGGCAGGCAGAGAAGGAGCAGCAAGTGGACTTGAGGCGTGGTTTGGACGTAGAGTCCGTAGGACTTGTTAATGGCTTGGAGGCAGGGGAAGAGAGAGAAGAATCGGGATGAGTGCTGAGGTGCTCGCTTCTAGGTTATAGCTATTTTGACCATATTTTTTGAAAGCAATAATAAAGATATATCACCCAACAACGGATAGAGTTTTGAATTAAACCATTCCTGGGAAATTGAGCACATAGAGGATCTATCTACCTGTTCTTAGTCACTTATCAGTTACTCAGAATATTCTTCTGGATCTACTTTCCTTGTACATCTTAATCATTCCCAGATGCGTTGTAAATGAATAACTGAAAGGAACTGATAACCTGAGTCATCATCTGGGCTCCCGATCCTCCATCTCCCCTCCATCTCCCCTCCATCCTTTTCTCTCAACAGGTTTCCAGGTGGTAAAATGGACTGTTCTGCGTTTCAGCTCCTCTGACAGGAAGTGCTAACAGGCTGCGAAATGGCTGAGAGGCAGGCAGAAGGAGGTGGCAGGGGGAGCCCCATCTTCCCTGGGTGCCTGCAAAAGAGCACGGCTCAGGGCTGCACCCAGCCTGTGGCCCGTGCTGAGTCCTTTGTATGTCACCCATAATGTGGACAGTGGATGGATTCAGGGAGGGAGATCCAAAGCCATCAACTCAAGGGCTTCTGGATCTGCCTTCGGCTCCTATAGAAACACAGTCCAAAAAATAACTCGATTCTGCAGACCACGGGCAAAGTCCGCTTCGCTGCATTGGATGTTTGAGTCAGTCAAGGATGAGAGAACAAGTTAGACTCGGAGAAAGGGCCAGAAACCCCCGACCCTGTGGTTTGTGTCTTAATGACGTCTCCTCCCAGGTGTCTGCCTTCTGTAAAAAGACCAAAGGAACGGTTGGTGTTATCCCAGGTTATGGGGCTCCAGGGTTGTTCTAGAAACACCTTTAATACCATGGGGACCGGTGCCCCTCGCCCGCCCTCCACCACCACCAGTAAGGTATGCCTCGCTTTGGTGTTGGCTTCTCACTGTTCTTACACCTGTTCCCACAGGTGGCTTTATCGTGCCATGCGTCACCTCGGTCGGGCTCAACAGCGTTTCCCAGAATTCTCTTCCTCGTATGTTTCCGATGGCAGCAGCCACAAGAGAGATCCCTGTGGGGGACTTGGGGGGTGAAAGTGAAGCAGCAGCGTTTGGCAGATGGCACTCGGTGTTGCTCAGCTGCTGGCTCACCTGTTGACCTGGGGCAAGGGCCAGGACCGCAACTGCCCTATCTCCTCCTTCAGCGACACCAACTCCTCGGCCAGGTGTGTGTGTTCAGGTCCATGACGAAGGACCTATCTTCCTCAGGACACTTGCCCTGGAGGCATCAGTCATGGTCATGGGTTTCGGTCCATCCTCATCATATTCCCGCATGTCCTTGATCTACCCGCTTTACGTCTGTTGTATAATAAAGAATTTGGCCTTTAGCTCTGATTCCTAGGAGTGGGACTCTAAACCCTTGGAATAATTCCTCACGAAGGAGGAGTATCTCTGCTAATTCATGAGCCTCCTGGATCCCACCTGAGTTCATACTGAGATGAGGTGACCCAGGATGGGGTCATCCAACCAGGATGGGGCTGGTTGACCAGAAAGACCAACTCTGTGGGGAGAGCAAGTTGGAACTTCGAGCCAGCCTGACCTCCAGGGAGGGGATGGGGCTGGTGGCTGAGTTCAGTCACAGGGCCGGTGATCAATCGGTCATGCCTACAGAATGAAATCCCAGTAAAAACTCTACACGCCAAAGCTCAGTGAACACATTGATGAAAAGGTGACGTGCCCTCAGCCACAGGGAGAGGTCACAGAAGCTTTGTGTCGAGGACCCTCCTGGGCCTCGCCCTGTGTGTCTCGTCCTGATCTATGTCCTTTGCGATAAAACTGAATCAAAAGTATAGTGCTTTCTTAAGTTTTGTGAGTCGTTCTAGTGCATTATTGAACCTAAATGAGTCATGAGAATCCGCTTGGTTTTGTAGCCAGTTGGTCAGTTGGCCTGGGGACCCACTTGTGGCTGGCATCCGAAGTGGGGGCAGGTATGTACAGTGGCCCAGACTTTCTGATTGAGCTCTGAGTGGTATATATATACCACATCCACAAGCACCTCTCTGCCTTCTCTACCCAGGGCGTTCTTCACCAGCCAACCAAGCCCTCTGATCTAGTCATTTATTGCACACCTGCCGTTTCCAAGTTACCCGGATGTCAGGACAGAATGATGCTGTTCAATTCTACAGACACCAAAATGATGAATAGTGCAATGGTGCTGCACAGAAGGGACCAAACTGGCAAATCTGGCGGGCTTGAAGAAGTCTCGCGTTCATCTGGCTTCAGCCAGATTTGCGTGGACTGAAGACTGGGCACAGTCTTAGCAGGACCCTTCCTGAGAATTTTTCTGACACTCACTGTCCAAACCATATAACTGTGGGATTGTATGTGATTTTCTTCCTTGTTCTTCGATTTCCCGTTGCATTTAAAGATCTTTCTCCGCTAGGCCGCCATTGCAATAATGACGGCTACCGTTTGTAAGGGGCCCAGTCTGTGCCGGGCGCTTGCCATACATGATCTCTAAAGCTTATTTATAGTCCACACTGTAACAGGGTTATTAGCTCCATTTTACCGATGGGAAAACAGGCTTATAAAGCCACATGCTTTGAGGACAGAGCCATACAAATTAGTATAAGCGGCAGAGCAGGCATTCGAATCCAGGTCTCTCTGGCTCCAAAGTTCACGCTGTGCCCGCACCTCGGTTTAAGTGCCTTCAGCGTAAAGCAACACCCCTGCGTCCCTGGTACACGGCACCAGGTCTGGCAAGAGTCGCTGCCCCTTGCATTTGTTGGATTCACCTCCAGCCCTACCATCCCTGCCTCCTTATCTGGCCCCTTTGCTCGCACGGGACATGGAGGCAGTGAGGAGAAAAGTCTCCTCTGCTTGCCCCTGCTTCAGGCAGATTGGCGGGTATTTTTAGCAGCCTGGGAAGACTCCGAGTCACAAAGGCTCGGGTTTTGAACTTGCCTTGTCAGCCTTGCCTCCCGAGTCCCCCACAAAAGGTTTACGGCCGACTCTGAGCAGCTCTGCTGAGGCAGCCGGTAATGTTTATAACCGCAATCAAGCACTCGAGAGCCCCAGCCCTGATTTCTTACCCATCTCTATCCTGTAACAGAAGATTTTTCAATCGGGTAGGTTTGCCTCATGCACAACACTGGTTTTAAAATAGCTCTGGCCCGGCTCTGAGACTGCACGAGGCCTCGCACAGGGGTTTAGACCGAAGGCATGGAAATCCATTTATTTTACCTTCTTCTTTCTCCCCCTTGGAGGAATTCTAATACATCACGCAGGAGTATTTCTCACATGTTAGGAAAAAGACTCGCTCTGCACCGAAGACAAAGGACCGCGTCTTGTGATCGCTGAGAGCAAAGAGCTCCGTCTGGGCTCACGCGTGGCTTCTCAGGGTTCGATCGTTAGGGAGGTCCTCAGTGCTTGGCCCCGGGCAGCAGCTGCGGTGATCGTCCTGTCGTTTAAAGGCTGGATGTGGGGTTGGCAGAGGGAAGGCGCATTAGAGAGGCGTCACCTTGCTGGTCTCAGGGCAGGAGGAAAGAGGATGCATGCCTTTGGAGTGACACGAGCCCAGCAGACAGCATGCGATCAGAGCCTAGACCTGGTCATTGACAGGACAACTAGCCTGCAGATATCAACGAGGACCTCGTACATCATCATTTTGTACCTATTCAGATGGACCTGTAGGATGAAGTCCTGAAAGTCGTTGGCCTTAAAAAAATGAGACAGCCAGTTATTTTGCCAGCACAATGGGTTTATTTGGGAATAGCAGAGAATTGCAATTTGGGACCAGCCTGCTATAGCAAAAACCCATAGACAAGTCCAGCAAACAAAGGAGAGGAAAGTTGCTTTGTAGAGAAAAAAGAAACTTGGGAGGGGTGCTTCGAACAGAAGTTCAAAGCGGGGAAAATGGCATTCAGGGTGGTGATGGCTTCTCATTGGCTGAGCTGTGATGCTTCTCATTGGCTGAGCCGTGACGGTTCCCATTGGCTGGGCTCGTTGCTGGGCAAGGAGGAAAATCTTCCTTCCTCTTGCTGAGGTGGTAGAGACATTTCCTGTTGGGAATGCAAGGTATGAGTCCTCAGGTTGGGTCTGTGATCGATGCTTCTCCCTGTTGGGATGTGTAATTGGTGTTGGTTGGTAGTGTGTGAGAGTTCCCCCTGCGGGCGTCCTGACTCCATTTTAAATGACCTTTGCTTTATCCATTTTTATCAAGTAGAATGGCTGAATGGAAGGGTGTGTGTTAGTTTCCTATGGCTGCTTAGCCATAAACCAATGGTTTAAGACAACACAAATTTATTCTCTCACAGTTCCAGAGATCAGAAGTCCAAAATCATTTCCATTGGGTTAAAATCCAGGTGTTGGCAGATCAGGTGCCTTCAGCAGGCTCTGGAAGAATCTATTTTCCTTGCCTCTTCCAGCTTCTGGTGGTCACCTATATTCCTTTGCTCGTGGCCTATTCCATTTTCAAAAGACATTACTCTAATTTCTGCTTTGTCAGCACATAGCCTTCTCCTCTCTGATCTCCTGTCTCTGTCTTACAAGGACCCCTACGATTACATCAGACCCACCCAGATAACCTAGAATAATTTTCCTATCTCAAGATCCTTAACTTAATCACACCTGCGAAGTCCTTTCAGCCATGTAAGGTAACACTCACGCATTCCGAGGATGAGGATGGGGACCCCGGCATTTCGCCTACCTCGAAGTGCGTGTACCTTTCTATTCTTGATAGATCGTAAACTGCCCTCCATAGCATTTGTAACAATTTACCTCTCCCTGTCAATACAGCCTTACCAATACAGCTTTCTCGAACTGATCTTTGCAGGTTTGATGATTTAAAAAGTCATACTCAGTGTGCTTTTAATTAGCGTGTCTCTTACGAGTGAGATAGAGAACATATTTATGTCAGAGAGCCATTCGTATTCTATTTTCGGTGTACTATCTTGTCATATCCTTTGCCTGTTTTTATTCGGATTATTGACCGTTTTGGCCATTTAAGTTGAATTGCAAATGGCATGGCTGTTATTAACTCCTTTTCGCAGATGAGGAGACTGAAGCCCAGAGTTTTGAAATAATGTATTCAAGGCGACAGGATGCCGGAAGGCAGGGTAGAGATTGAAACTGTCCTCGATCTTGAATTTCATCTATGTTGTAGCCTTAGCAGCTGACATCTAAGTGAAGGTTATTTCTCTGTCAAACCACACATTAGAGTTAACCTCTTACACTGGACAGCGCTGTCGCAGTTTTCCAGGAGCTTTCGTTTTTATTACCTCATTTTTATTTCCTAGGTATCATTATTCCATTTTAAACATGCTGAGACCGGGGCTCAGAGAGACTTAGGAGCCTCGCCACAGCCATAGGACTGGTGACTGTAACCTGCTACCAGCTCAGGGCCTCTGTTCTCGTGCTGCCAGCTCTTTGTGGTCTCATCTTTCATGCACCCCCTTCAGACTGTTTTACCCAATCAATGTCCAACTACGCAATTATTTATTTACGGTAATTTTTAAATCGACTTGCTTTCTAAAAACTTAGCCCCGTTCTAATGCGTAACGGCCAGAAAAATCACAAGTTCGATGTGCCCTTTCTATTTGTTTCTAATTCCAAATATCTAAGAATCTCCATGGACCGCCTCGTACCTTCTCCTCATTTCCTGTAAGTGGTACAGGGACCACATGTTGCAGAAACGCTGCATTCAATTCTCAAGACCCGATGGAAAATGACAGGCTCTCATGACAGTTGCCCTTTATCAAGAACCTGCTAAGTGCCAGGTGCTTCGTTTAATCCTCACAGCAGCCCTGGGAGACTGTGTTTTCCTAGTTCATGGAGCAGGAAGCAGTCTCAGAGAGGTCAGGCGACCTACCCAAGGTCACACAGCCAGCAAGTGGCAGACAGGGATTTGAGGCCCGGTCTTTCTGACGCAGAAGCGCGTGCATTTACCCCAGACCTGCACGGCCCCAGGTGCCCCCAGCCTCGGCACTAGTTTGCTGATCGCTGAGTCGATCACCCGTCGGTGTTTACGATCCAGGACCACAAACCTCCACGTAAGGCATTTAGCTCTTTCCCGACGTGCAGCCCACCAAACGATTAAAGGGCCTTTTTGTTCCACCGTTAATTGTTCCGATGACACAGCACCTCCAAGAGGGAGGCAAACACCACGAACCCGTTTCAGAGTGAGGAACGTGGAGAGGTTGCCCGATTCCCTCGCCCAGCGAGCGAGCGGCAACGCCAAGAATAATAAATAATATGATTTCAGGAGATTTCAGCTCAGTGAACCTCAGAGCTTCCTGGGGCCCCGTGGTACTCACGTCGTCAGAAGGTGTTTCCTGGCCCTGACCCTTCAAAAAGCCACACTTCCCACTGTGGCACAGGGCTACGTGTGACACTTAGGTGTGGGAGCTATTCACACCATCCACGTGAGCTCAGACCACCCCGAGCATCCTCTGCCCATTATTCTTTTCAGATCATAGCTCGATTATTTTTTCCATTAAGAGAACAGCACTCCGTACTTTATAGTGGTAAAAATAATACAGATTTTGCCTAATGGAACGCTTCCAGGGTTACTGTGAAGATGAATGGATTAGCATTCGAAAAGCACTTTTGAATCCTAGACAGGTTGAAGTGGAGGGCAATTCTATTGTTATTCAACCTAACAACAGTCATTGATTGTGGGGCGAGGGGGTGGGGGAGGTGTTCCTTGATAAGCTTTTGATTTTGCTATAAAACACCGGTTGAATGAAAGGTTGCTATTTCCCATAGGTATCCAGAGAATCTGTACCCCCTGATCTCCCTTCAGCCATGGCTCTGGTATTCTCAGCTCCGTGTTTCCTAGTGACTCGTACGACTTACACGCCAGAGCGGACTCCTTCAGGCTTATCTACACACTACACACTGTTAAAAGGATGCTGGAGATCTGAGACACAGCTGGTTTGGTTTTAAAACGTGGATAGTTAAAAATTTATGTGTACATAAAAAAACCTGCCCATGGATGTTTACAGCAGTTTTATTCATAATTGCCCAAATTTAGAAGCAACCAAGAAGTCCTTCAGTAGGCGAATGGATAACTGAACTGTGGTACATCCAGACAATGGAATAGTACTCAGTGCTAAAAAGAAATCAGCTATCAAGCCATGAAAAGACATGGGGGAAACGTAAATGCATTTAACTAAGTGAAAGAAGCCAACCCGAAAAGCCTACATACTGTATGATGCCTACTAGAGGACAGTCTAGAAAAGGCAGAACTATGGAGACCATGTAAAGATCAGTGGTTGGGTGGGGGGTGGGGGAGATGAAAAGGCAGAGCACATAGAACTTTTAGGCAGGAAAGTTATTCTGTGTGATACTACAGTAGCAGATACATGTCATTATTCATTTATCAAAACCCATAGCAGGTAGAACACCAACAGTGAACCCTGATATAAACCGTGGACTTTAGGTGATAATGATGTAAGTTCATCAGTTATAACAATAGTACCACTCTGGCGGGGGATGTTCATAATGGGGGAGGCTGTGTGTGTGCCAGGCAGGGGGTACTATGGGGAATCTTTGTCCTTTCTGCTCGGTATTGCTATGAACCTAAAACTGCTCTAAAAATTAAAGCCTATTTAAAATAAAATAAACTTGGAGGCGAGGCTCCTGGAGCTTCGCATTTTACAGACGGAGAAACTGAAGGTAGACTTGGCCCGCAGCTGGGATCTGACCCCGGGTCTCTTGACCCTGAGGTCATTGTCCTTTTCCCTGTGCCCTACCTGCCGCAGAAAATAGCAGCATCAACCTATCGATGACCTGGTCACCCATACCCGGAAGGAAGCTGGCCAACACGGATGTCTGTGGCCCCTAAGAGCTGCCCTCCCCGGAACTTTCTCCTCAAATGATCCCGCTGTTAAAGCAGGTTGACGACAATCATCTCCTAACTGCAGTAGTGTCTGTTGGCCTGCGTCATCGTTGGAATCTGGCGGGCCCACCGGCTGGGCATTTAGGGGTGTCTGTGTTGCGCCTTGAGCAAAGGAAGGCCTTCTTCATAGCAGCATCTGTTCCAGAGAGGTCTGAAAAGCTGTTGTGCAGCAGAGCATGATGGGAAAGTAAAACCCTGGGTGGGCGTGTCTAAGGTCATCCTTTGACTCATTTGAATGTGGGGAGGCAGGAGTCCTGACCCCTCCCTTTCACAGGCCTCGGCTGTTGCTTGAAACTCTCCAGTCTTAACTCTAATTTTATAAATACCTCCAGTTTCTTTTTTAAAAAAATGTATCTATAACTTTTTTTTTAGTAGAAACCTTTATGCCAAGAAAATAGTTTGCCTCTCATACCTTTCAATAGATTAAGTGTCAATCAATAAAGTCGGAGCAAAATGGGAAGAGCAAATGCCGACTCACACGGGGTGTTCACTCTGCCCCTGGAGGCCCCAGGAGGCGTGCTGGCCCCTTAGCTGTTTCCTCCGGCCAGCAGCTGACGCCTTTGATATCCCATCTTGTGCCCTGTCCAAAATAAATGATGGGAGCGATGCAGGCTCCAGTAGCATGGAGAGACCGTCTGCTGGTGCCATCTGATTCCTCAGAAGGCAGAGCTGTGCTGTCCTGGGATGCAGGGCCACCAAGGCGGGTTCGTAGTCTGCAGGTGGAGGATGCCACCCTGCCCTTTGCACAGGAACACGGCCTATGAGGTGGGTAGTGCTTTGCACCTTCTCAGGTTCCAGCCCCTGGAATTCATGCCAGGAATTCGCCTGGACTCCTCATCCTACAGGAAGCTGTCTGCGTGATGGATTGCCACCAACTTGCTCTGTGACCTTGGGCAAGGCACTTCCCCTCTCTGTGCCTATTTTTTTTTTTTTGTATTTAAGTGAAAAGGGCATAATAACAACCACTGTAATAATAATAATAATAATGAGCATACCCTAGGCGTTCTCTTAGTATCCCCCAAAGGACCTCCACGGTCGGCCTTATCATTCTGATTTTGAAGATGAAGAATTCAGACAGAGAGGTTAAGTCATTGGCCTACAATCACAGAGCTCATAACCGACACAGCCAGAACCTGGGCTCAATCTGTCCAACTGCGGAGCCTAAGCTATTAGCCTCCCACGATGTAATCGCAAACACCTTCTGTACCTCTTCTAAACCCTCAGAGCAACTATGTGAGGTTGGTGCTATCATCACCCATATTTCATAGACAAGCAAAGGTCTCGTAACATCCTCTCCACCTGTGAAAAATCTATTATTTTCAAGTTCAGCGGGACAGTGACAGAAACAAAAGATTAGGAAGGTCAACGCTCAGACTTCCCGTTGGCCGAGGAAGAGGGGCAGGGAGCACGGAGGAAAGGGTGGGTGAGAAGAAAGCGATTCTTCTGAATCCGGACTCCTTAGTTATTAGGACTGCAATGCCCTTTCCAAGATCTTCTTCAGCCTCTCACAAACCATAGAGGCCTCTAATTGCCATCATCCTAGGCGGTAAATGCCGTTACCATCCACTTTTTCAGGAAGGCTAAATGAGAGAGGATAAACCAGGTGTCCCAGGTCATGGATCTCTTGAGTGGAGCCACAGGACTTGAACCCAAGCCTATCTGATTTCAAAGAAGATGGCGACGATGGCGATCGCGGTTGTCAGCGCGATTATAGAAGTCGCAGCCTTTCTTGGGATCTTGCTGCGCGTCCGGTGCGGTGCTCGGTATTTACGCATCCCTTGTTTGATGCGGTCGCGTCGCCCCTGTCTTTCTGGGCTCAAATAAATTTAGTTCCTTTCCAGTAGTCCCTCGGCTAGCGCGTGCCTGCCCATCTGCTGTTGTCAGTAGTAGGAGATGTGACAACAGAAATCAAAGGTTAAGAGTGACGTGAGAGAGGGGCCACAAGCCAAGGAACGCAGGCAGCCTCGGGGAGTAGGAAAAGCAAGGAAACCAACACTCCCCCGAAGCCTCTGGAAGGACCAGCATTGCTGACACCTTGATTTTAGACGTCTGGCCTCCAGAATGATAAGATAATAAATCTGTGTCGTTTTAAGCCACTAGGTTTGTGGTCATTTGTTACAGTGGCAAGAGGAAACTCACGCAGGCAGAAATGCTTCTCAGGAGAGGGCTGACATTGTGCGCCCCAGCACCTTAGCCAGGGTCCGGCTGACAGAAAGGCCCAGTGTGCACCTCTTCAGTGAGGCTGTGCAGTCTGGGCATCATCGGTGAATAGGACTGTCAAAAGATTTCGGGCCCCACTTCTGGAATAGTGGCTTTTAACCCCGGGTCTCCTAGATCTCGGCCTGAACGCTCTGTCCACACTCCAAAAGAACAGGCACGTCACTCCAACGCCCTCTGCATGTCCTGTTCGAATGAATGGTTCCTTTCTGTCTGCATAAAGGATTACTGTTGCCAATTATTTGTGCATCTCTATGGAAACATTCCTTAAAAATACTATACATCAACTTGAATTTTCCACCAGCACCGTTTTGGAACATCTGTCTGTGACCCTGGACTTGGTTTACACTGAGAGGGGAGGTACCTCCCTTCCGGTCCACTCATCGGTAGTAGAGAAGGCAATGGGAAAGCAACCCATGGGTATCAGGAAGCCTGAGCCCCGGCCCAGGCATGCCCCTGACTTTCTCTATGACCTTGGACAAGTCACTTCACCCCACGTCTGCGTACTTCAGCTTTACTTCCTTAACTTGTAAAGCAAATCGAAGAATTGCGAACATTCCTTTCTGCTCTAAAATTTTGTGCTGCGTTCTTTCTTAGAAATGATCCTATTCTACCTACCAACCAGTCTTGCTGTCCACCACTGTCCCCTTGCATTCTGTGTGTGGGGATTACAGAGCTATTTAAATTTTTTTGAATGTAGAGTAATCATAAGAATGATATTAATACTAGTATCTACTTCCCATTTGATGCTACTCTGATCAGCACTTCCCATGCATTATCTCATTGAATCATCACTGCCTCCGAGGTAGGTATTTTTAGCTATTTTACATATGTGTAAACTTAGGCTCAGAGAAGTTAAGTAAAGTTCTCAAGGTCACACAGCTAGTAAGTGGCAGAGCTGGCATTTAAATGAGCTATCTGTTTGCAAAGCCAGTGTCACTCTCAGCCACTCAATGGTAAAGGCCCAGCCACCGTTTGAAGACTGTTTGAATGAATGAATCTGAAAGTCATTCTAAGAAGCAAAACAGTTATCCCATGTCCCTGCTTGATGCTGAATGTACTTCTCAAAGTGGCCAGCCTCCAGCTGAGGGTTCGCGCAGGAGCTTGCCAACTGGTTCGTGGTGTGCCCTGCCTTGGGGTCATAGCTGTGGAAGAATGACAGGGTCTGAAGC
This sequence comes from Pteropus alecto, assembly GCF_000325575.1. Lineage (NCBI taxonomy): Eukaryota > Metazoa > Chordata > Mammalia > Chiroptera > Pteropodidae > Pteropus > Pteropus alecto. Next base: position 3,284,024 of record NW_006433949.1, on the reverse strand, counting down.
ACACATTTGGATTGTCCCGTCACTGCCAGGACCCCCAGGAGAGGCTGAATGCATCTTCTTGCTGTTGGCCCAACTGTTACCATCTACAGCATGAATTTCTCATTTGTAAGCTCCTTGAACTTGCGTTCTTAACCACAGTGTTGTTATTTACACGTACAGAGGCAACTTCACAACAGTGCTACTTACTCTAGAGTAGATCCGGGAAGAGTTTCGAGCGACCCTGTGGCTCCCCCATCTCAGTCCCTATGCCTGGTTTCTGAGTAGGAACTTCAGGCAGGAATTCTCAGATGCTGCAATGAAAAATGACCCTTGCTTTCCGTACCCATTTCTCCTTCCATCGCTAGTTAGGAAGCACAGAGAAAACTCGAGCTTTCCCCCCGCTCCCCCACACATCCCAGAAAGTCGGCTTCACAGAAGACCTTTGCTTAGAAGGTCTAATTCTGTTTAACAAGACCACTCCTAGTTTCCACCTAGAGCTGCCGTGGTAGGTGGTCCGGGTCATTTCCAGAAGGGCACAGAAAAATGCATCTTTAGAGGGGACGGCCTGGGGATGCTGTTCTGCCTTCTTCAATGCACAGGACAGCCCCCGCCACAAGGAATCGTACAGCCCCAAATGTCACTAGTGCCAAGGCTGAGGACCCCTGGGCCAGAGAAGGCAGGGGTGTGCTCTTCAATGTGGGGGTCAGGAAAGGCCTCTGGAGAGGGACATTTGAGCAGAGAGCCAAGAGGCTGTCTGTGGCAGGAGGGACAGGCGCAGAGGCCGCGGGAGGCGCCCGTGGGGCTTACTGCCTAGAAGAACTGGGGACTTTGGCCTAAGTGCGCTGGAGCCTGGGGGTTCCCAGGAGGACAGAGAGATGCTCTCACATACCTTTCCTAAGGATCCCACCAGCCACTGTGTGGAGAACAGCCTGTGGGGAGCAAAGGGGATCGGGGGACTAGGTGGGAGGCTGCTGGAAACATCTAGACAGGAGATATGGGGGCCTGAATTAGATGCTCATATACTCACTCTGCGTGTCAAACTCTGCCTGGCTTTTGTGTGTTGGTAGAAGTCAGAAGTGCTTAGTACGAAGCACGTGGTTTAGGTCCTTAGGAACTCACAGTGTCACTAGAAGACAAATACAAGTTATATTTAAGAGCGTGATCACTCGTGTTTGTCAGTTAAGTATTGTAGTTACTTACAGCCATTTCCATATAGATTTGAGCATTCCATTCAGTCTTAGGGCACCTCTTAGCCATTTATTCAGTAAATACTACTCAGCACCTATCATGTGTCAAGCCCGGGTTAGGCCCTGAGGCTCTGAAGATGCTCCAGAGGCAGAAGGAGGAGAAAGCTTAGGTTTGTGAGTGCAATTGATCGCCTCCTGTCACTTACCAGCCGTGTGACCTTGGACAGTACATTCTTCACCTCTCAGAGCCACAGGTCCATCATCTGAACACAGGAGAGAAGTAATAGTGGTATCGACCTCACGGCGTTGCTGGCAGTGGGGGAGGTCACTCAGTACTTGCCCGGTAAACAGCAAAGTCCCGATTAACGGTGCCTGTGATGAGATGCTGCCCAGGAGTTCACTGCCAGAGCAAAGAGCACCTAAGAGAACACAGTGAAATGTCACCGTTTTGTGATGAAATCGCATTTGTACTCCTCCCTGTGGGAATGGATGTCCAGGATACACTGTCAAGTAAAAAAGCATATCCCAAGAGTGTGTGCAAAGCACGGTCCCGTTTTTGTAAAGAGTTTTACGTATCTCCATGTCGAGAGCAGAGTAGTGAGCAGTGTGCATAAATGTGCATTTATTAGCAGACAGTCTCGAAGGACGCTGACCTGCTGTTAACAGGACTTAGTTGCCTCTGCAGAGCGGGTCGGGGCATGGAGATAGCTTCAGTGTGTGGCACAGACGGTCACGCTCACTTCTGCTTCCTCGTCTCCATGTGGTTACATTGGAGCCGAATGACTGCTCTGGCCATCAGAGCAAGCATGTCTCTATGTCCCTGTGGAGCAGAACTATTTAAAAGCAGACAAGCGTTTTCTGTCATCTCTCTTCCCTTGCTACAGTGACGCTAGAAGCCACATGCTGAGGTAGGGGAAGAGGGTCCCCGCTGTCCTGCATCAGACTTTGTGTAAATGAGAAATGAACTTGTTATGAGCGACGGAGGTTTCAGGGCGTCTTTGTTACTGCAGCATCACGTAGCCAGCCAGACTAGTTCACACCAGAAATTGTACGTAACTACTGTGTAGTCGGTAGTCGGAGTTTTCTGCCTTAAACATGCTTTTTTTTTTTAAGATAGAATATTTATTAAAAGTAAAACTTTGCTCTGAAAAGGCTACGTACGGTATGATTCCAACTACATGACATTCTGGGAAAGGCAAACCTATGGAAACAGTAAAAAGATCGGTGGCTGCCAGGTGTTGGGCTGGGGGATGAGTAGGCGAAGCATAGAGGATTTTTAGGGCAGTGAAACTAATCTGTATGATACTATAATAGTAGATATATGTCATTGCACATTGGTCAAAACCCAAAGAATGGACAGCGCCAAGGGCGAACCCCAGTGTACACTACGGACTCTGGGTGATGATGACGTGTCAGTGGCGGTTCATCGATTCTAACAGACGTCCCACCGTGGTGGGGGCTGTGTGTGTGTCGGGGGGTACGGGGTATTATGGGAACTCTCAGTTTTGCTGTGAACCTAAAACTACACTAAAAAACAAAGTCTATTTTTTTAAATAAAACTTTTGTTTTATTTATGATTTTAAAAACATAAAAATTCCTGAAAACACAGATTATTAGGCTCAGGCATTCACCAGTCATGAAAAGTTTAGGCGCTCATTGCCAATGCACGTGATGATCTGTATACTCGGGGATAAGGCCAGTAGTTTGGGGGACTTCTAATTGTTTGGGGGCTCTGGGACTCTATGGCTTAGAAAGGATAAGGGAATAAAACCAGTCGAGAAGCTAATACCGAGAACAGAAGGCTGTAAAATCGGAGGCCAGCTCCTTTCTGTGAGGCTGGGTTCACATGAGCCTTGATCTGCCTCTTTTCCTTTTAGTATCTTTATTCGGAATGAGACCAACAGCCCAGCCAATATCTATAAATAACCAGCCCATGACGACTTGTCCCTCCTCGTTGCAATTGTCCAAACAAAGGAAAGTAGCTCATTCCCAGATCCGAGCCCCTCTGACCACGCCGAAGCCTGGCCAGCGTTTGCGTCTCCAGAAAGAGATTTTAGTGGTTGCCGCACAAGAATCCTCAAAGGCTTTTTCAGCTCCAGTCCCCGGCCACAATTTAAGGATAGAGTCAGCCAACCCTTTGGGAGGCTAAGAAGGAGGAAGGCATTTCTTAGTGCCCACGGGGCCCAAATGAGAAGCAGTCTGTAAGCAGTTTGAGCTTTTTACGAAATCAGTGTCCTCATGACTCAAACTTGCCCCCCGATCATGGCAGTGCCAGAACTTGTTGAGATCAGGGCGCCGGGGCCGCTAGCCTCCCCCTCACTTCCCTTACGTCCACGGTGAATCGCGATTCACCGCTCCTGAGAAACGGGGCTCCCAAGACCGGCAGCCTGATCTGCACGGAGAGGGGCGCCTTCAGCCTCGCCCTCCGAAACCTTCTCTCCTGTGACCTTTGCCCTCTCGGTGGCTCTGACGGCGTCTTCCGATTTCTTCTCCTACTTGCTGACTCCTGTGGGTTCCTTCCACTGGTTGCAGTGAGTTGTGGCCCTCGGCACGGGCCTTCCCCAAGTCCCCCCTCTTCGCTCCCCAACTCCCCTCAGAGTCTTTCTTCTTGCCCGCCCCCAAATGAGCTTCCTGCAGCAGGGCCGGTTCACAGACCTGACACCTCAGGACCCTGATCTCAGTAGGACCAGCCCCATGCTTGGTTTAATATTCAGCTGTCCCTGTCTTGAAATTCTTAATACATTTTGAACAAGGCGGGGGGGGAGTCTCATTTTCATTTTTCAGGGCGACCTGCAAATTATGTAGCTGTTCCCGCATGCGAGTATCTTGGACTTTAGGACTTTTTCTAAAAACGTACGTGGGCAAATGACTTAATTTCTCTGTGTCACGGTTTTCTTGGGTTATTAAGTGAATTCACTGACGTGCTCGAAGAGCGCTAAGCCCAGTGCATGCAGCTGGCGCTCAGCAAGTGCTGGTTACATGATTGTTTCTGCCTCTCTCCTCCCCTGAGCTGGTTCCCTCTTGCTCATCTCAGTTGAAGGGATTACCAGTCATTCAAAAATATAATCTTGCTAATTGCTGGCCCCTCCTGTGTTTGCTCTCACATCCAGTCCATTATCAGCTCCTCTTCATTCCGCATGTGAAGTGTTTATTAAACTCTCCCCCTCCTCCCTGTTGCCACTATGCAGATTTAGCTTACATGGATCTCGCAAAAGCTTCCTCCTTAAACTCTCTGCCTCCTGGCTTTTTCCTTTCCAAATCAAGACACCGGATTCAGCCATTGAGATTAAGTCCGATTGGCCTAACAGGAATTTGCGTACATGTCGGTTGTCCTTGAGGGTGGAGCATGCCCCTTTGAAGGCAGGTGGGGAGATAAAAAGCCACGTCGGTGCCTACGTGCCTGCCAGGGCTCGGCACCTGCGCCTTTCCGCACGTCATCATCGCGAGGACCCTATTAGGTAGGTACGGCTATCTCCCATGTTAGGAGAAAGCAATCAGAGCTCGGAGAGACGGCATGGCTGGAGCAGTTTCCCGGTGACAGAGCCGGGATTTGTACCCAAATCCGTCTGACTTGGAAGAACCCATTCTCCAGAAAAAGGATATTAGTGGAAAAACTGGTGAAGTCAGACTAGAACCTGTAGAAGATTAGTGAATGGTCATGAACCAACATTAGTTTCCTGGTTTTGATCATTATATCTTAGTTTTATGTAAGATGTTAACGTTAGGGAAAGCGGGGTGAGGCGTATATGGGAAATCTCTGCACTGTTTTCTCACCTTAACTAGAAAATTATATCAAAATAAAAAAGTTTTTTTTTTAAA